>NC_056746.1:787486188-787786188 GCF_019279795.1 Protopterus annectens
GGGATGTGCCCTGATAAGGATACCACTCCAGCCAGTCTACAAACCTGCAGGCTCCTCCTTTGCATGCCTTGCATCCACCTTTAGCACAAGAGGATGTGCACTTATAAAAGGGACTTTTGGATGCACCATAACTCAGAACATTCTTGCTGCTAGTGTACACATGCATACTTTTATCAGCTTTACTTCTTGTAGTACTGATGTTCTGCTTCAGCTGCTTAGACTTCATCCAGATATATCCCTATTCTTAAGATATGCTCAGCCATTTAGCTGTCACAAAAGAAAGAGTGAGGGAGGGGGGAGTTTGAGTTTTTGAAAAGCTACCCCGTATTTGGTTATCTTGCCAGAGAACCCAAAATCCCACTGAAACAGTGAGGCATTCGAACATCTACTGTTACTGGTAAGTGGGAGTTGCGCAACAGTACTTCCCCCTTTCAGTTTTATGGTAACTTTAGATGTTCTTCGTGCTTCACTGTTGCAGTCATCACATTTGGGTTATCCCTGCTGGGGTAGCCTCTGGCCGGCCTGAGTACCACAGACTTAGCATTTCTGCGTTGGTTGCTATCACTTGAAGACTGATGTCAGGTCATCAGGGGTGTAAAGGAAGGCAGCCAACACTATTACATCAGTCTTTCTTGCCATAGAGCCCGAAGCAGAATCAGTTCACACGAGTGCCAGTTGGCCGCTACCTGAGTTTCATTTCCGAATTGAAGTTGAAGTCTTCGAAAGCTAAGTACCCCTTTGGGGATCCTTTTTTCTTGTACTAACTGATGTCAGAAAAAGTTAATAATTGTCTCGCCTGTGGAAAGTAGATACCACACCGGGACTTCCATTCCTACTGTGTCACTTGTCTAGGCCCTGACCAAGATGTCCCTCGTTGTCTGTTCTGTGCTTTGTTTAACACCAGAACTATTCGTCATCGGGCCCTTATTGTAGACTGATATTTCTGTTTACAGTCCTCAAATTCCAATATGGCTTCCGTAAGCCATCCGACAGCAGACCTTCCGAAAAAACGTAAAGACAGAGACAGACCGCACAGGACTTAATCTTCTGACGATGCTTCCGCCAAGCTGGTTGTCAGTTCTCCGGAATTCAGTGATGTGCTTTTGCGGCCCCTGATGCCCACTTCAATTAATTCACAGGCCTCTACTGAGACCCTTTTGGAGTCCGGTATGCCATAGAACTCTTCTTCATCTAAGAATCCTGCGGTCGTCTCTACCTTGGATGGGTCCGGAGCCGCTGTGCAGGCACCGGCTTCCAAGGAAGTCCTTCGCAACACCAAATCCAGACATAAACCGACGCCTTCTTTCACGGGTACCGTTCTTTCTAAACCAGCCGAGTTCCTTAGGCCCAGGGGTTGAACCACCCCCAAGAAACTGCCTTCCAGCCGTTCTTTGGCACCTTCTCCCTTGCCTCAGTCACAAATGCTTAGAATGGCAGAGGACCATATCATGCTAATTAAGGGAAGCCAAGCCACTCCCTCAAAAAGAAAAAAAGATCTGTCTCCAGAAGTTTTGTCTGAACAAGAGTCACTGAATCTGATGCATCTGACTATGAAGACATGCAGCCCCTCTCTACATATGAGGATTCTGATGCAGAGGAATCTATTCCTTCAGCCTCTCCCCCAGAGGATTTTTCCTTTGGGGAAACCCTGCATACTCTAAGGGAGCATTTCAAATGGGAGAGTCAAGACTACCCACAGTCTAAAAAGAGACTTAGAGAGTTCCTGGATCTTCCACAGCACAGGCCCTTGGCCATCCCCCCAGTCCGAGATGTGGTAGATGACATCTTCCTTGTATACAGCTTGACTCCAGATGCCCTCCCTCCTGCTCCCAGAAAGCCAGACAGGTACTACAGAGTCCCTGACTCTCACAAGTATCTCTTTAAAAACCCAACAGCGGACCCTGAAGTCATTATTCAAGGCTCAAAAGGGGTTAAAGCTACTTCAGCTAAGAATCCCACCCCCTCAGACAGGGATTCCAGAGCACTGGACAGATGGGGTAAAAAAGTATACACCTCAGCTACTCTTGCTATAAGGGCACTCAGTTGTCAGTTCCATATGCTTAAATATCAGCAGCATACCTTGGAACCCCTTAAACAAAAAATTACCTCCTTTCCTGCATGGGCAGAATCTAAAGATTTACAGGAAGTAATGCACTGTGTTGGTCAAGTAACTAAACACACTTTGCTGCGGTTTTGACGCCCTAGAAGCTTCTTGCAGGGCAGCAGTCACTGGATCTGTCATTAGAAGACATGCATGGCTTAAGGAACAACCCCTGCCAGACCATGTCAAAGCACAATTTTTGGATGCACTCTTGCACAAAGATAACTTATTTGGTACTAAAGCAGAAGAGGTGTTAAAAAAGATGGAAGAAAAAGTAAAATCTATGCAGACTGTTAAAGATTTCTTACAGGTACAGCCCCCTAGGTTCAGCAGGCATTTTCCTTCCAAGCACTGCACCTTTCCTGCACCTAGTAAACAGGGCCAGCCTAGACCCCTTGGAAGCAGACGTCCTAGACAGCAGTCCCATTGGTTGGAGAGATCTAAGCAGTGGATTACCTCCACTTCAAAACCAGGGAGTTCTAAGAAACCCCTTATGTCAAAAAACTCACAGTGACTCACCCCTCCCTACCTCGCCTCTGCCCACCATCACATAACCTTAGGAGGAAGACTCTCCTTTCACTCATACACCTGGGCCACCATTACCAAGGATCAATGGGTTCTGAACATTGAGTCTCAGGGGTACAAATTCTCATTCCACACCCTTCCAACCCCCAAAGGGTTCCCGGATCTACCACCAAATCAGTGGGCAGAGGCTCAAAAGCAAATCCATACCTTGCTCTCCTTGGGAGTAGTAGAACACATTCCAGCAGAGCAGATAGGCCAAGACTTCTACTCCAGACTTTTTATGGTATCCAGAAAAGAGGGCACCTGGCACCCTATCCTCAATCTGTCCGTTCTAAACACCTTCCTGGTGATCCCAAAATTCAGAATGCTCACCCACCAGCAGCTGCTACCCATGCTGTCCAAGGACACTTGGCTAGTCACCCTGAACCTAAAAGAGGCCTACCTCCACATTCCCATGAGGGAGTTCTGCAGAAAATATCTTCGCTTCAGGGCAGGATCTTAGCACTTTCAGTTCTCTGCACTTCCCTTTGGCTTATCTACTGCTCCCAGAGTTTTCACAAAATGCCTGGCTTCGGCCATTGCTTTTTGCAGACAAAGAAATATTCAAATTTATCCCTACTTAGACGACTGCATTATTCATGCAGACAACCAGGAAAAGCTGCTCAAAGACCTGGGCTTTGTAAGGGACGTACTAATCCCCTTAGGTTACACAGTCAGCGAAAAGAAATCCAAACAGGTACCCACCAAGAGGATAATCTTCCTGGGAGCAAGTCTGGACACAGCATCCCAGATGGCTTGCCTGACACCAGAGAAACAAAGTTTCCTATCAGCTTACTTCTCTCAACTGGCCACCAGGTGCCAGCTTTATGCAAGGGAAATCCTACAAGCCCTGGGGTTCATGGCATCATGCATACTCTTTATTCCATATGCCAGACTGCGTATGAGGAAACTTCAGTGGTACCTGAAGAGCCTTTGGTGTCAGCACTCTCAAGATCTGGAAACTCTTTTACCTACTATTCCTTGCCTGAGGGAGGAATTTCTTTAGTGGTCTACAGCCTGCACCCACAACAAGGGACTGCCCTTCTCCCCACACCCGCTGCCCAGACCCTCACCACAGTCGCATCAGACTATGCTTGGGGTGCACACCTGGACGGCAGGTGCATACAGGGCCAATGGAACCCCCAGCAACTCCCCTACACATCAATCTAAAAGAGATGATGGCTGTGCAGCAGGCCTTGATAGCTTTCAAACCCCTTCTCTCTCCAGGGGTTCTCCTGATCAAAACAGACAACACCACAGTGATGTGGTACATCAGCAAGCAGGGAGGGACTCACTCCTACCGCTGTGCAGGCTGGCCATGACTCTTTGGTTCACAGCCTCTTCCATGCATCTACACCTGTTAGCACAATACTTACCAGGCTCTCTCAACTCCCTGGCAGACCAATTAAGCAGAAAACTTTTGGACTCCCACGAGTGGCAGCTCAACAGAAACACCTTCTTACTAATAACTCAGAAATGGGGAACCCCGGAGGTCGACCTCTTTGCCTCCCACACCAACCATCAGCTCAACAAATTCTGCACCAGGAAGCATCACTGCATGGCATGGAAAGTAGATGTCCGGTCTTCCCCTGGGTAAACCTCTCGGTCTACACCTTTCCTCCTCTACCTCTCATTCCCAAGGTACCGATCAAAATAAGGGAGAAAAAAACAAGGACCATTCTCATAGCTCCAGACTGGCCCAGACAGCACTGGTACCCCTTGCTGCACAGCCTGTCCCCACTGCCCCCAAGGAATCTTCCTCAGGTTCCCAACCTCCTAACCCAGAGGCAGGGGAATTCATATACCCCCAATTGCAGACACTCAGTTTAGCAGCTTGGCTTATAACCTGAGCCCTGACCAATCTGCCCTCCTCAGTAAACAGGTTCTGGATGTTATCCGAGAGGCCAGACGCCCTAGCACCAGAAAGTCTTAAGAAGATAAATGGAAAAGGTTCTGCAGCTGGACCCAGGCTTAGGGAGCCAATATGGCACACCTCTCCATCCCTCTCACCTGGACTACTTAGCTGACCTACTATACAGTGGTCTCTCTTTCTCCTCTATAAAAATTCATGCCACTGCTATTTCCGCTCATTTTCCCACTGAGTAGCCTCTTTTTTCACACCCTCTGATCAAACAGTTCCTCAGAGGGTCTAACAACTTGAGCCCCCCCCCCTCACCAACACTGGCTTGGGACCTTAACTTTGTCTTGGAAAAGCTCACCCTGCCTCCATTCGAACCAGCTTCTTCTGCAGAGCTAAAATTCCTCACCTGGAAGACAGCCTTCCTCCTGGCCATCACTTAAGCCAGAAGAGTCTCTGAGCTGCAAGCATTCATGGCAGTGGAACCCTTCATGCAGACAGGGTATTCCTCAGAGCTAATCTGTCCTTCATGCCCAAGGTGGTATCTAGTGTGGTTCTCACCAAATTTATCCATTTGCCCACCTTCTTTCCTAACCCTCAAAACAAGGGGGAAAGGATTTTCACTCTCTGGATGTGCACAGACAGCTCAGATACTATCTGGACAGGACAAAACCCTTCAGAAAATCTGATCAACTGCTGGTTAGCTTTGCTTTAGGGGCAGAGGGCAAAGCCATCTCCAAACAAACCATTTCCAAATGGAAAGCACACTGCATCCATTTCTGCTACAAGCAGCATGGCAAGCCTCCCCCCAAGGGGGTTAGGACCCACTCCACCAGAGCAGCCTCCACCTCTGCAGCATTCCTCAGATGGGTCCCCACCAGGGACATCCTGGAGGCTGCCACCTGGACATCTGTTCACACCTTTACCAAACATTACCACCTGCCTCTCTTCTCTAAATCCAAGGCAGGTTTTGCCTCTCCAGTCGGCAGGGCATGCTAGCCAGCCCCTAGCTTCCTTGATTGCCTCCACCCATTTCCTCAGCTTTGGGAATCTACCCAAATGTGATGACTGCAGCAGTGAAACACGAATAATATAGTACACTTGTGTACACTTACCATAAATGTAGATGTTCGAGTGTCCTCATTTGTTGCAGTCTTGGTTTCCCTCCCTCCTTCCCCCTTTTTTCTTTTTGTTACCTTTCTTCCTTCCTTGTTCTCCTTTCCTTAGAAGGGACAAATTGGTATTTTTTCCACTGGTGGGGTCCTGCCACCAGAGCCTGGCCTCCTACTTTGGGGGCTCCTGACAAGTTAGGGCAAGAAAAACTGATGTAATGGCGTCATCTGCCTTCCTTTATACCCCTGATGACCTGACATCAGTCTTCAAGCGGCAGCAACCAATGCAGAAATACTAAGTCTCTGGTATTCAGGCCGGCCGAGGGCTACCCCAGCAGGGATAACCCAAATGTGATGACTGCAACTGTGAAGACACATGAACATCTACATTTATGGTAAGTGTACACAACTGTACTGTTTAGAGGATGCGTATTATCATATTCATATAGCTATGTATTTCAAACTTTTTTAAAGTTTTTGTGTGACTGGAGTACACTTTTAATTCTCTGCATTACCGTTTGGGTTATCCACTGCTTCAGTGATAGCTTTTTGCAGACTGCATGGTATTCCTATTATTACTTGTCTGTATGATTTGTATATTGTTGCAGAGGGTTTACTGTTGAAACCTTGAAACTTGATCGGTCTCAACATCGAACCAATATCATGAAAATTGCAACAGCAAATGAGCAGTAAACTTGAAACTGAATACATCAACTCCTATAGTTCCAAGTATTTAACATAGCAGGATGTGACGTCAGTGACCCAAGCTGTGCACTGTTATGTACTGTGATATTCTAGAATCAACAGTACTTCACTTTTACTATTTTGCAGGGGGGAAAGCCTCCCTGCACCCCCTCATGGGGGGCTGCTCCCCCCACACCCCCTGCAAATTATATATACCAACTCCAAGATCGCACTACAGTGAGGAAGTGGGTTGACTCCCTGTTACTCACTGAATTGCGATCGCCACTCAAAATTCCGAACTCAAATACTTGAACTACACTACCTATGCAATGTAGTGTAGTTGATGTATTTGGGTTCGCAAAACTGCCTTTTGGAAAACTGCATGTCAACATTGTCACTCTCAATCGGCTGCAGTTCGCAAATCTAATTGTAAACCATTGCATAGTCTTTTGCAAAGTGGCCGGAATCTTCCACTTAGGTAAAACAAAGCAAAGCAGGCAAATCCAAATACTCAGGAACAAAAAGTCAGTTCGTGAACGTATTTTAATAAAAACGTTTTCGCTCCTGACCAAAGCAAGAGCTTCTTCAGACAAAGATAAAAAGAGCGCCAAATCACTTTTAAACGAACCCTATCATGATGTCATATCCTTAGCAACAGTCAGATTAAAAACAATAAGTTTACATTTTTCAAAGATGAATTAATTTAAGAAAGTGCATACTTTGACATCATTACTCAATCTCACTTAAAAAAGAATGGATAAGGACGTTTCCACCAAAATGGTGCCATATAAACTCCTAATACCACATCAAAGGCATACATCTAAATACAAACCAGGCAAAAATTCAAAATAGAACATACGTTTTTACTTTTAGGTACCTAAAAGGTTAAAACAAGTAAGGTAACTAAGCATTTAACACCGTGAAGATTTATCTAATGTACCCCAAATGAATGTTCAAAACAATTTCTATATATGAAACTGAATATCATGAACTCAAACCAGTTACATGTACAGGCATTAAACATAAAAGGTTGAAGAATTAAAGTTGTCCCTAAACAACCTTATACAAAAGGTTCCCAAACAGAAACTTTGTTTATCTAGGTGCCAAACATAATAAGATTTACTTTAGATCTAGTACCCAATACTAATTTCTGAGATAACTTTTATATTTTAAAATGACAGAAATGTTACACATTTCGTTAAGACCAGGTGGGGAAAAGGCATTTAGTAATAGCTGCCATTCCAGTTCTTTTAATTCAAGTAGGAGCGTTTGAGGGCCCCCCCTAACCCCAACCTTCACTACATCAATTCCCATAAAAGAGAAGCTATGTCCTACGTTGTCTAGGACATGTTTGGAAAGGGCATTGTCCGTTTTTTTATTTTTTATGGCATAATTATGTTGGTAAACACGGTCTCGCAGTCTGCGGTCCGTTTTACCAACATAAAATGCCGAACAACAATTACAAAGTGCAATGTAGATTATTGATCTAGAATCACAAAAAATCTTGTGTCTGATGTAATATTTTTCATCTCTTATCATAAAGGAGTTCCCTGTTTTTAATAATCTACACCAATTACAGAACCTGCAGGGGAAAGTTCCGATTTGTCTAGACAGGGCAGGATATAAATCTCCTGTTTGTAAAAATTCTTTCAGGTTTTTACCCCTCTTAAAAACAAAACCAGGGGAGACACCTAAGATTTCAAGTAAGTGGGCATTATTAACAATAAACTCCCAGTTTTTCTTAACAATGCAACACATACTAAAGGTGTGTTTGTTATGTGTAAGAACAAACCTACTCTTGAAGTCAAGGGGTGAAGGCATTGGAACCTGGTCAGTGGTATTATGTTCAGTCAAAAGGTTGATGGCATCATTCCTATTTGATCCTATCTCCAATTCCACAGTCATTTGAGGATTATACCGGGTGGAACCCTGTAATAATGGTTGGTAAAACCCTGAAGTTCTTTTAAAAGTGACCTCATCAATTAGATTGTCTAAAAGTTCCATAGGGTATCCTCTGTTTTGGAACATGTTTTTAAGAGTCCCACACTCCTCTTCGAAGTCCGTGAGGGTGCTACACATACGTGTAGCTCTCACTAGTTGGCCTTTGAAGATGGACTTCTTTTGTTTCCAGGGGTGGTTACTAGAGAAATGGAGAAAAGCATTGCAATAAGTATTCTTCCTAAAGATCTTGGAATGGAAGCAATTGGTTTGAACATTTTTGACAAGTTTAACATCTAAATACTCAGTCTCACTAATTGAATAGTGGTGAGTGAATGTCAAAAAGGTACATGATTCATTCATGTGCTTCATTAAGTTGGTAACGGTATCCAAGTTCCCATCGATAAGGACAAATACATCGTCCAAAAACCGGGTATAAAATTTGGAAGCCTCTTTAAATAGTGGATGTTCAAACAAAACGGTCTTTTCCCAGTGGGCAACCACAAGGTTCGCCACACTACCTCCACATGGCGAACCCATAGCTATACCCCTTTTCTGTAGGTAATGTTGGTTATTAAAGATGAAAAAGTTGGATGATAGAATAATATCGAGGAGAGTGGTGACCACTTCAATCTCCTCTTTTGGTGCCTCCAAGTCTACCAACATAAGTTCCACCCATTCCACAGCTTCAAGGTGTGGTATGGAAGTATATAAATCCACCACATCGATGGTTAAGAAGTTGTAGGAAGGGCTGAACAAAATGTTGTTGATAGACTTTAAGAAGGACCACGAATCTTTACAAATCTGAGGGAGTATTTTAAGATATTTACTTAAGATGTGGTCAACCACCTTAGCACATGGGTGAGTGATACAACATCTCCCATCCACTAGAGCCCGCATGGGTGGGTCCTCTAGATTTTTGTGAATTTTGGGGATCCCAAACATGGTTGGAACTCTAGGGAAGGAGATGTTGATGAAGTTAAATGTATCAATGTCAATCTTCCCTTCAATGAACAGATCTCTAAAATAACCCTTAATTCTGTTATACTGACCTGTTGTCTCATTCACAGAAGAACTTTCATAAGCTGGAGAGTCAAGAATTTTAAGCATTTTTAAAGTGTAATCATTCTTATCCAGGATGACCAAACCCCCACCCTTATCTGGTTTGATCACTCTAATAGGTAAGTTACACATATTTTTCAAACAGGATCTCTGTTCCGGTGTAATGTTACTATTAGAATCAAACCATCCAATATTCTTGAACAAATGTCTGAAATCGAGTTCACAAGCATACTCAAAGGTTTGCAAAGTAGGATGGAGAGGGGGGTTAAAAACACTTAACAATTTGAAAGGAGGTTTTTGGTTATTTACATCACCATTGAACAATACTTTAAGGTTTAAACCTCGTACAAAACATTTAAGGTCCATGAGAAGTTTAGGTAAGCTCATCCTTTGGTCAGGGACAAACGATAGCCCGAACGCCAAAAGTTCAATCAGATCTTGTTCGATGTTAATATCAGAAAAATTATAAATAAAAAAGTCACCTTTAATGTTAGTCAGAATTACAGGTTTCTGAGATAAAGGGGCAACTTCAGGAATAAAGTTAGCCTCAATTAAACTTTGTTCGGGTTCTTCTGCCGTTGAAAGTTCTTCCGCCCTAAAAAAGGTTTTGTCTGACTTTGGTTCGGGCTATCGTTTGTCCCTGACCAAAGGATGAGCTTACCTAAACTTCTCATGGACCTTAAATGTTTTGTACGAGGTTTAAACCTTAAAGTATTGTTCAATGGTGATGTAAATAACCAAAAACCTCCTTTCAAATTGTTAAGTGTTTTTAACCCCCCTCTCCATCCTACTTTGCAAACCTTTGAGTATGCTTGTGAACTCGATTTCAGACATTTGTTCAAGAATATTGGGTGGTTTGATTCTAATAGTAACATTACACCGGAACAGAGATCCTGTTTGAAAAATCTGTGTAACTTACCTATTAGAGTGATCAAACCAGATAAGGGTGGGGGTTTGGTCATCCTGGATAAGAATGATTACACTTTAAAAATGCTTAAAATTCTTGACTCTCCAGCTTATGAAAGTTCTTCTGTGAATGAGACAACAGGTCAGTATAACAGAATTAAGGGTTATTTTAGAGATCTGTTCATTGAAGGGAAGATTGACATTGATACATTTAACTTCATCAACATCTCCTTCCCTAGAGTTCCAACCATGTTTGGGATCCCCAAAATTCACAAAAATCTAGAGGACCCACCCATGCGGGCTCTAGTGGATGGGAGATGTTGTATCACTCACCCATGTGCTAAGGTGGTTGACCACATCTTAAGTAAATATCTTAAAATACTCCCTCAGATTTGTAAAGATTCGTGGTCCTTCTTAAAGTCTATCAACAACATTTTGTTCAGCCCTTCCTACAACTTCTTAACCATCGATGTGGTGGATTTATATACTTCCATACCACACCTTGAAGCTGTGGAATGGGTGGAACTTATGTTGGTAGACTTGGAGGCACCAAAAGAGGAGATTGAAGTGGTCACCACTCTCCTCGATATTATTCTATCATCCAACTTTTTCATCTTTAATAACCAACATTACCTACAGAAAAGGGGTATAGCTATGGGTTCGCCATGCGGAGGTAGTGTGGCGAACCTTGTGGTTGCCTACTGGGAAAAGACCGTTTTGTTTGAACATCCACTATTTAAAGAGGCTTCCAAATTTTATACCCGGTTTTTGGACGATGTATTTGTCCTTATCGAGGGGAACTTGGATACCGTTACCAACTTAATGAAGCACATGAATGAATCATGTACCTTTTTGACATTCACTCACCACTATTCAATTAGTGAGACTGAGTATTTAGATGTTAAACTTGTCAAAGATGTTCAAAACAATTGCTTCCTCTCTAAGATCTTTAGGAAGAATACTTATTGCAATGCTTTCCTCCATTTCACCAGCAACCACCCTTGGAAACAAAAGAAGTCCATCTTCAAAGGCCAACTAGTGAGAGCTACACGTATGTGTAGCACCCTCAAGGACTTTGAAGAGGAGTGTGGTACTCTTAAAAACATGTTCCAAAACAGAGGATACCCTATGGAACTTTTAGACAATCTAATTGATGAGGTCACTTTTAAAAGAACTTCAGGGTTTTACCAACCATTATTACAGGGTTCCACCCGGTGTAATCCTCAAATGACTGTGGAATTGGAGATAGGATCAAATAGGAATGATGCCAACAACCTTTTGACTGAACATAATACCACTGACCAGGTTCCAATGCCTTCACCCCTTGACTTCAAGAGTAGGTTTGTTCTTACACATAAAAAACACACCTTTAGTATGTGTTGCATTGTTAAGAAAAACTGGGAGTTTATTGTAAATAATGCCCACTTACTTGAAATCTTAGGTGTCTCCCCTGGTTTTGTTTTTAAGAGGGGTAAAAACCTGAAAGAATTTTTACAAACAGGAGATTTATATCCTGCCCTGTCTAGACAAATCGGAACTTTCCCCTGCGGGTTCTGTGATTGGTGTAGATTATTAAAAACAGGGAACTCCTTTATGATAAGAGGTGAAAAATATTACATCAGACACAAGATTTTTTGTGATTCTAGATCAATAATCTACATTGCACTTTGTAATTGTTGTTCGGCATTTTATGTTGGTAAAACGGACCGCAGACTGCGAGACCGTGTTTACCAGCATAATTATGCCATAAAAAATAAAAAAACGGACAATGCTCTTTCCAAACATGTCCTAGACAACATGGGACATAGTTTTTCATTTATGGGGATTGACGTAGTGAAGGTTGGGGTCAGGGGGGGCCCTCAAACGCTCCTACTTGAATTAAAAGAACTGGAATGGCAGCTATTACTAAATGCCTTTTCCCCACCTGGTCTTAACGAAATGTGTAACATTTCTGTCATTTTAAAATATAAAAGTTATCTCAGAAATTAGTATTGGGTACTAGATCTAAAGTAAATCTTATTATATTTGGCACCTAGATAAACAAAGTTTCTGTTTGGGAACCTTTTGTATAAGGTTGTTTAGGGACAACTTTAATTCTTCAACCTTTTATGTTTAATGCCTGTACATGTAACTGGTTTGAGTTCATGATATTCAGTTTCGTATATAGAAATTGTTTTGAACATTCATTTGGGGTACATTAGATAAATCTTCACGGTGTTAAATGCTTAGTTACCTTACTTGTTTTAACCTTTTAGGTACCTAAAAGTAAAAACGTATGTTCTATTTTGAATTTTTGCCTGGTTTGTATTTAGATGTATGCCTTTGATGTGGTATTAGGAGTTTATATGGCACCATTTTGGTGGAAACGTCCTTCTTATCCATTCTTTTTTAAGTGAGATTGAGTAATGATGTCAAAGTATGCACTTTCTTAAATTAATTCATCTTTGAAAAATGTAAACTTATTGTTTTTAATCTGACTGTTGCTAAGGATATGACATCATGATAGGGTTCGTTTAAAAGTGATTTGGCGCTCTTTTTATCTTTTTCTGAAGAAGCTCTTGCTTTGGTCAGGAGCGAAAACGTTTTTATTAAAATACGTTCACGAACTGACTTTTTGTTCCTGAGTATTTGGATTTGCCTGCTTTGCTTTGTTTTACGATTGTCTCGTTTTTGTTGGCTGCCACTGGAATCTTCCACTTAGGTAATAGAGCTCATTTTCAGACTGGGTTTCTAGGAGAACATTCAAAAGTCTTATTTGACTCCTTCCCACAGTATTATTAATTCCTTGGGTGTGTCCTGGATATTTCTCAAAGAACATTTCTTCCACAGGAAAAAAAGTAGATCTATATCTAGATCTTTTCCGGAGTTTTTCCAGTCAGTCCAGGACTTCATCAAGAGAATTTCTTAGGATACTATGATTCATGGTATCTATGATTCCCATCATTCCCATAGCCAGACTTCACATAAGAAAAATTCAATACTACTTAAAATATGCATGATCCCAACATCAACACCCACTGATGTTTCAAATTCCAGTTTTGTGAGACCAATTTTATATGAATCCAGGTCTCCTATTCTGTCTTCCAGCTTCACTAGTTTGTAACAAAAGATGCCTCATACTTTGCTTGGGGAGTATGTTCTTTGGAACAAAAAAGACAGACAAAAACACACAAATATTAAAGAGTTGTTGGGAGTTATAAATGCTTTTGACTCTATCAGTCATGTCTGGTCCCCTTTACTACTGCAAGTGATGCAGACACCACCACAGTGATGTGGTGCATAAACAAGCAGTGGGTTTCCAGGTCTTATCCTCTGTGCAGAATAGCTGTGGTAGCCTGGGATATAGCTATTCAGTACAATCCAACTCTCTAGGAATCTTGCATTTTGTCAAATCAAAATATTGTTGCAGACAGGCTGAGTAGGACCAGGACAGATCTTCACAAATGGAAATTGAATCAGAGGGGCATCCAGGATTTGATCCAGATGTGGGAGAACTTCAGATCAATCTGTTCTCCTCCATGCGCAGCAGACAACTTGCAAAAGTTTGCTCCAGGTCTTCTTGCATACATGTCTAAAGAACAGATGCAGTCTCAATTTCTTGGTTGGAAATGTACCTCTTTGCCTTTCTGCTGATATCCAGGGCCATTGTGAAGATTCAGAAGGACTCTCCAAAGATTGTTGTGATGACTACATCCTGGCACAGGCAACAGCATTTCTCTCTTATTTTTGAAATGGCCAAGGGCAATTACCACAAGCTTCCTCACAGACTTGACCTACTTACTGAAGACAGGGGTTGTTTGATGCACCTCAGCTTGAACCAACTTCAACTAACTGCTTGGCTAATAGAATTTTAATACCTTTTAGGTGCCTTTTTTTTCTCAGGATGGGCAGAAGGCATTAAAGGAGGTAACAAAACTGGCAGCTAGGACACTTGTATATTGGCAATGGAAAAGAGTATCTAGTTTGTACCATGCTAAGAACCACAGTCTTTTTAAGGCTAGTGTTTTGCTGGTTTTACAATATCTCTTTAAGCTATTATCCTCTGGCATTTCCTTACTCCTCTTTCAAGGTTAAATGTTAAGTTGTCAATCTCGCCTTCATTCTTGCTGGATGGGTTCGGAGCCGATCCTCGGCTCCGACTCGGCACTAGCTTTAGCTCGAGAACTCCTTTTACCAGCTCGAGGCAACCCTATATCCCATGATGCAAGGTGGAACTACCTCAGATCTCGTTTGCCGCTTAGCGAAAGAGGTCTCCTTTGCCAGCTGAGGTAAGTTTTTTCTTGTTAAAGAAGAAAAAGTTTAGTTAGGGGTTTAATTTCCCTTCAGTGTTAGGTTAGCCTGTATTTAGTACAGCCCACCCTATTCCCTTCCTTTTTAAACTTTTAAAATAGTTTTTTCAGTTAAATCTTTAGTCAGGCCTAGTTCCCCAAGTTATTCCCTTCCTGTGTGTCTGTGTAGGGATTAAGTTGTGTGTTTGTGGGGACTGTTTGTGTATATCCTTTTAGGATGTCTAAGGAAGGCAAGGTCTCAGACTTCAAGAAGTGTGACCAGTGCTGTCAGAAAATGTCCCTGACAGACGGTCACACTTCTTGTGTGTATTGCCTGGGGCCTTTGCACCTGCAGGACTCCTGTGCGTTGTGTCATGCCTTTAGCCAGAGAGTCCTGCAGGAAAGGAGGAACAAATTGATCCTCCGAGGTTTGTTAAAACCTGAAGGTTCTCCTCTAAGCAGGGGCAGGAAAACCTCTTAAGTCACCAAGGCTCAGGCTACAGTGTCCAAGCCTCCTCCGGTGGCTCCGGCTCCGGGCCGATATCGGCTCCGTCTGGAGCCGATACTTCTTCTGCTAAAGTAGTGGGTTCGGTGCGGCCGGCTCCGATACCCTGACTACTGTTGCCTTGTCGGCTCCGGCTGGAGCCGACACTTTATCCAGCATCAGAGCCGAGATCCTCGGCTCCATCTGGGGTTCTAGGGACCTCGGCTCCGATGGCTCCGGCCGCAAGAGATCGGTCCCCTTCGATACTAAGTATTCACTCGGCTCCGGGGTCTCCTCTTTTGTCGGAGCGAGCCATCGGAGCCGATCTTGAGATCTTCCAGGCTGTCTGACCACGATTTGGAGAGGGTGGTAAGCAGGCTGTTGAAGTCTCAGGCACTGGCCCAAATGCTCCATAGCCCGTCTCAACAGACTTCGGCTACAGCCCCAATTCTTGAGATTCCTCCTCCGACTCCACACCAGAGTTCGGAGCCGGAGCTTCTTGGGACAGCGACTGTTTCGATGCCGGAGCCGATATATCCTTCGGCTCCGACACCCTCGGCTCCGATCTCCTCCTTGAGACTTTCCTTGGAGGGATCCGGTCGTCGGGTTTCCACTGTCGGCTCCGAGGGGGCTAGTGGCATCGGACCCTTGTCCGACCCGCTCTCCCTCTCGGAGCTTCGGCTTTGGTAAGCTCTGCGCCGACATCGGCCTCGGAGCCTTCTCTCTCCTTGGAGCCGACCATTCCTGTTTCTTCGGAGCGGGTGTGTTCAGGTCTCCCGGGGAGAGGAGCCTTTGAGGTGATGAGGAGTGTCCTGGCCTCTGAGCCTGGTCAACGGTCTATCCCTCTAGCTCCTCCCTCATCAGTGCCTGCAGATGCCTCTTGCCAGCCTCTTGCTCTCAGGCCCAGGGATCCATCGCCCCAGGTTTCCCCACTGGGAATTTCCTCCTCTTCCGAGGTTTCTCCTGACCCTGCAGGGGAACCCCTCGGAAGAGGACGTAAGAGGAAACACACAGACTCCCTGAGTCTACTACATCTGATACCGACTTAGATGAGTCGGAGGGTTCCCCGGTCCCCTCTGAGGATGTCTCATTTTCAGACATCCTTGAGCTCCTCAAACAGAGGGGAATTGGCCCTCCATTGACCCCTCCGAGGATGAGTCGGTATACCTGGAGGCTTTGGATCCCGACCCTCCACCTCCTGGGTGTCTCCGCCTTCGACCCACTCATGCAAGTAGTGGCTCGGAAGGCGTGGCGCTCCAGATTCTGTGGAACCTGTCCCCAGGAGACCATCCAAGTTCATCACGGCCCCTTCGGACAAACAGTTCCTGTCCAAAGGTGTCTCTGTGGATGCTATGGTGGTGGCGGCGGCCACTAAGAAGGAACTGGCGGATCCTTCAGTACCTGTCCATCCTCCTAATAAGGATTCTAGGACCATGGACAGGTATGGAAGCGGATGTTTTCTTCAGCGACCTTTGCAATGCGTTCGCTGAATTACCTTTGTCACTTCACCAGGCTTCAGCGAGATATTCTCAAGGAACTGGGAGAAGTAGTCCAGGATCCTTCAGCTGCTGGGGCTCAGGAAAGATTGCCTCTCAGCTAGCTATCCTGAATTCGATATCTAACTCCTCCATGCGGCTCATATCTTATGCAGCCGATGGAGCAGGGCCGCAGGCACAGGTGTTGCTCTTAGGCGCCAAGCCTGGATGCGGCTGTGTAATTTTGCGGACCTTTAAGGCGTCCTTCACCAACACCCCTTTGACGGTTCGGCTTTGTTCGGACCTCAGGTGAAGGATACTTTGACCAGATGTGAACAGGACGGTAAAACTCTTTCTGCCGTTGGAGTCCAGTTTTCCACTCCTTCTAGACCATATCCCAAGGGTCAGAAGGGGAAGATGTGGTTCCGTAAAGCCCAAGGAGCTACACGGACACACGTGGTCAGTTTACCCCAGAGGCAGAGGGGTAACAATAATACGCCGCCCTAGAGGCAGGGGGTCCTCAGAACCAGGGCAACAGGGAGCCTCTTCCTGATAAGCCCTTTCAGCATCCCTGAGGTGTTGCCCGACTGTCCACCCTTGGAGGCAGTCGGGAAGAGAATTTCGCTGTACCCAGTAGCCTGGCAATCCCTATCACAAGACAAGTGGGTACAGTCGATTATATCCGAGGGTTACAAAATCCCTTGAAAGGTTTCCGTACCTCTACAATCCCTTCCAGACATCTCACCCGGTCAAAGGGATTTGGCAAAACAGGAAGTTTCAAAACTCCTGGGAAAAAGAGCCATCCAAACAGTGCCGGCAGACCAAGTAGGATCCGGCTTCTACTCAAGATTCTTTTGGTCCCCAAAAGGACGGAGATTGGAGACCAATACTAGAACTAAGCAGACTAAACAAATCTGTCAGAAAGGCAAGATTCCGGATGGTCACGCTGCAATCCATTCTGCCCTTTCTGGGCAAGGACAACTGGATGTGCTCGATAGACCTTCAGGATGCGTACTATCATATAAAGATTCACAGGCGCTCCAGAAGGTTTCTCCGCTTTCGGCTGGGAGCCAGTCATTACCAATTCAGAGCACTGCCCTTTGGCCTCACTTCAGCCCCCAGAGTGTTCACCAAATGCATGGCAGTGGTCACAGCTCACCTGAGGCGTCGAGGATTCCAAGTGTTTCCTTATTTGGACGACTGGCTCCTCTCCGCCACCTCCAAGGATCAGCTTCTTCGGTCCAGAGACTACACCTTACAGCTTTGCAAGAGTCTAGGAATTTCGGTGAATTTGAAAAATCCTCTCTGCTGCCTTGCCAATCTATCACCTTTATAGGCAGAGTTAGATACCGTCAGAATGTTAGCCAGGCTAACAAATCAAAGGATTCTGGACATCCAGAAATTTGTTCAGCTTCTGTTACAAAGCAACAAGGTCAAAGCCAGGTTTGTCTTGAAAGTTCTAGGCCTAATGGCTGCAGCCATTGTTCTTCTTCCACTGGCTCGCTTCACATGCGTCTCCTGCAGTGGATGTTGTTCACGCAGTGGTCGTACCACGATCTGCCCATGAGACACAAGATCTTAGTGACACAGTCTTGCAGGGCTCATCTACGATGGTGGATATCTTCCCTCTTCTTCATCAGGGCCGACCCTTTGTTCCCCTCCTCCAGTTGCCACAGTCACCACGGATGCCTCTCTGATCGGGTGGGGGCATTATCAGGGCAGGATGGTCCACGGACGTGGCAACCCATAGAATACCACCTGCACATAAATGTCCTGGAGATGAGAGCAGTGCTTTTAACGTTGCAAGCCCTCGATGACTTTCTTCCCACAGGGACTATTGCAGTACAGACGGACAACATGTCCGTGGTCTGGTACATCAACAAACAGGGCGGAACCAGGTCCTATCCCTTATGTCGAGAAGCTCTCAGACTTTGGCAATGGGCGATCTCTTCTCAGCGGTTTCTGGTAGCAACGCACATCCCCGGCAGGTCCAACCTATTGGCGGACAGGCTAAGCAGATCTATTCTGATGCCTCACGAGTGGTCTCTCAATCAGTCTGTAGTGGATCAGATTTTTCTGAAGTGGGGCACCCTTGTTGCGATCTTTTCGCTACCCCTCAAAACAGCAAGTGCCCAGATTACTTCACACTATTTCCTCTTCCAGGCCAACCCTTGAGAGACTCTCTAACCCAGGATTGGCCTCGGGGACTTCTTTATGCCTTTCCTCCCTTTCCATTGATTCCACAAGTCATTCAGAAAGCCACCGTGTTGAGAGCCAAATTGATCCTCATTGCTCCATATTGGCCTCGACAAATTTGGTTTCCGTCTCTACATCATCACCTTCTGGTGCAGCCCTGGCATCTGGACCCAGTTCCGGATCTTTTGATCCACCAGTCGGGTCAGCAGCACCGGGCCATTCATTCTCTCAACCTCACTGCTTGGTTGCTCCACTTCCTTCCTAGCCAGGCTACCAATGATTTCTGACTCAGTCAGAGACATTTTAGTGTCTTCTTTAAAGTCGTCCACTAGAACTGTTTATGCTAGCAAGTGGCGCCGTTTTTCTATTTGGGCAAACGCCAGAAATATTGATCCTTTCACCGCTCCTATACATTCTGTTTTGGATTTCCTGGCGGAGGTTTTTCATTCGGGATCGTCATCATCTACAGTCAAAGTACAACTGGCTGCTATTTCCAAATTTCATGTTGGCTTGCAGGACAATAACATCATGTCTCATAGGTTATGCAAAGCCTTTTGAGAGGAGTTTTCTCCTAAAACCGCCTGTGAAACATCCTCCTCCGCAATGGGATCTGAACTTAATGTTGGCATCCCTAATTCTACCTCCTTTCGAACCGTCTGCTACGTGTTCTTTAAAGTTGTTGACATGTAAAACTATATTTTTGCTGGCTGTTACTTCTGCAAGAAGAGTTTCTGAGATTCAGGCCCTCTGTACTCGTTCACCTTATCTGGTGTTTCATAAGGATAGGGTTTCGCTCAGAACTAACCCTTCCTTTCTTCCCAAGGTGGTATCTCAAGCCAATATTAACCAATCTATTGATCTACCAGTTTTCTTTCCTAACTATTCTGACAGAGCTGAACAGAAGCTGCATTTTTTGGATGTTCATCGTCAGCTCAGGTACTACTTACATAGGACTAAACAAATTAGAAAATCAGACCAATTGTTTGTCTCCTATGCAGAAAACAGGTTGGGTCTTCCAGTATCTAAAGTGACCTTATCTAGATGGTTGACTTCCACCATTTCCTATGTGTACTCTCTAAGGGGCAAACAACTATCTTCTAAGCCAAAAGCACATTCGACCAGGAGTCTATCCACTTCTGTAGCCTTTCAGGATAGACTTCCCATTGACACTATTTGTGCAGCAGCTACTTGGGCCACGCCTCACACCTTTGTGTCTCATTACAGGTTGGATTTGGCCTCCAGAGATAGGGCCAGTTTTGGTTCCACTGTTCTCAAGAGTCTGTTCCATTGAGCCACCCGGGATACAGGTGCTAGGGACGCGGTCCCATCCAGCAAGAATGAAGTCGAGATTGACAACTTAACATTTAGAAGTTATGTACCTACCATAACGTTCCATGTTAGTTGTCTTCTCTCGCCTTCTTTCTTGCGTCCCTCCCTCCTTCCCCCTGGCCTGGACAGATCTTGGAGAGTTCCTATTAGATTGCTTCCTCTGGAGCATTGTTATGAGGACTTCTTTTAGGAACCATAGTTCCTAATTATATTAGGATAAATCTTTAGCAGGGTTAGTTAGCTGCCAAACGAGATCTGAGGTAGTTCCGCCTTGCATCATGGGATATAGGGTTGCCTCGAGCTGGTAAAAGGAGTTCTCGAGCTAAAGCTAGTGCGGAGTCGGAGCCGAGGATCGGCTCCGAACCCATCCAGCAAGAAAGAAGGCGAGAGAAGACAACTAACATGGAACGTTATGGTAGGTACATAACTTCTAATTTTTGGCCATTTCAGCATGTCTGCCCATGCACTCCACTCACTCTTTCATTGCATTCCCATGTCAACATGTTTTTGAAAGGGGTTCTGCATACCCATCCAGATGGAAAACAGGTAGCTCCTTTTTTGAATCTTAGTTTTGCTTTGGAAAAATTAACTCTTGCTTTATTTTAACTAGCTCTTCAGACTACTTTGAAGTTATTAAGATGGAAAACAGTTTTGCTGATTGCTCAGATTTTTGCAAGAAAAATGTCTGAGTTAGAAACTATCTCATGGTAGGTCAGCCTTATCTCAGTTTTCGTTGAGAACTAATTCTTCATTTATTCCTAAAGTTTTATCCAAGTTTACTTTACACCAAGCTGTCCATTTCTGTATCTTCTTTCCAGATCAAAATAAAATAAAATATGAGGGAAAAGTGATTCTAAATAGTCTGGATGTCCACGGACATCTCATATATGATCCTAGCAGGACCATAACCTTCAGAAACTTTGATCAGTTCATTTCTTATGAATGTAAGAATGTCAGTTCTGGGTAGGGTCAAGCCATATTCAGCTAGGGCATTGACTTTTTTAGGGGCTTTTTGGAAAATGGTGTATTCTAAAAGTATTCTAGAGGCAGGAGCTTGGTCCTCTGTACGTACTTTTACAAAACACTACAAACCTAGATTAATTTTCAGGTGCTCCTGGATCCTAATATTTCCTCCTTTTAGATCTTATAAGCTATGATATTCTCTGATCAGATGATGAGCATAGTACAGTTGTGTAAGTAAACTTACCATAACAATAGATGCTTGAATGATCATTGCTTAAGTAACTACTCCCTCCCTCCCACCATCCCCCTTATTTTTGTGTATGATTTTTGTTTGCCAGGGCGAGGATATCGATTATTTGATTAGCACTGACATTTTACAGGGCTGTAGTCTCCCTGTTTCAGTTAGCTTGGAGGTTTTGAGTCATTTGATGCACAAACCACTGTTTGTCTTCAGCTCTGTACCATAACTGGGCAGTAAAGGCAGAGCAGTAAAGAAAGCTAGAGGTGACGGAGATAAAGTGCCTGATGTTGGTGGTACGACACACACTGTGGGACAGATAAAGAAATGAGGACATAAGAGCAGAAGCCAAATAAGCTCCATTTCCAAAAAAGATCAAAGAGAACAGATTACGGTGGTTCAGGCACATGTGCAGAAAAGGGGAAGACAGTTTAGTGAAGATGATTTGAAACAGACAGGAAGAAGGCATCCAGCAAAGAGGTTAATGGACTGTGTGAGAGAAGACCTGCAACAATTAGGCACGAGTGTCGCGGAAGGCAGGATAGTGGCATTGAATAAAGAGAGAGATGGAAACAGTTAACACAACTCTTCAACCCCTTTTTAAAAATGGGAAAATGGGAGTTGATGATGATGAAGATGTTGATGTTATAGTGAGTTTACTTACACAACTGTACTTTTTTGACGTAGCTTGTTGAAAGCTTTATAGTTATCCTTAGCATGAGTGGCAGTTTGCAATTCGTACATGGTCATGGGGGATTTGCTTTTTTTCTGAGCTCTTTGTTGATCATTTTGTGTTTTTTGGGTGTTAAATTTGTTTTTGCTGGCTCAGAGTTTCTTCCTTTTGTATAGTTTGTTGATGCAAACCAAACCAAACCAAACCATATTGACATGCTGGGGTTCCACCAAATGGGTTGGTTCTTCAATTTGGCACTCTAGTTGCCTTCTAGGGGCAGAGGCTTCACAGTTAGCTTAAAGGTGGGTGCAGAATTTATCCATGAAAACTGAAGCATGTGAGGTGATGAGGGTAGTTGAATTTCATCAGGTTGTCAGTTAATTGGATTAGATTTGCCTTAGAATAGTCACTGAAGATAGAATAGTTAAAAGGTTCACACCCAGAGTAAAGATTACTGCATGATGGTCAGCGTTGACCAGTGATTTGATAACTGTGGGCTCTGAGCATAGTGGATGGCTATATTTATGAGAACCAGGTCTAATATTTTTGAATACCTCATTGGGATTGGAATTTGGACTGACTTGGTCAAGGAGTTGCATTAATGAAATCCAGGGATGTCTGTAGATACTTTTTTGTGGTAGTGTAGTTTCCTCAGCTAGTGGAGGGATACCTGAAGTTGCCCAAGACGATATATTTTGTTTCTGTGGTTTGGGGAATCATTTTAAGACATACCTCATGGTCGTAGCAGTGGCTGCAAAGAAAGAACTTGTGGAACAGAGTTCATCTGTCCAGCCCCTTAACAGGGAGTCAGGGGCGGTGGACAGGTCTATTGTCTCACAGTTTGGCTACCCTACAGTCAATCACAAACTTGTCCATGAGGCTCATTTCACATGTGGCTGAAGGGACCTCAAGGGCGATGGGTTCAGGCATTTCCATTAGGAGGCATGCATGGATGCCCTTGTGTGATTTTACAGAGCCCGTCAAGTCCTCTTTTATCAATGCACCATTTGACAGAAATTCTTTGTTTGGCCCTAAGGTAAAGGAAGCACACTCCAGGTGTGAGCAAGATGGTAAGACCCTGTCTGTAATGGACTTACATTTTTTGACCCCCCCCTAAGATCCTTCTCTAGGAATCAGTGAGGAGGTTGAAGAATGTGATTCAAAAAGTCCCAGGGTCCTTTCCAAGATCCATGTGGAGGTTGCTCCCCCAGGAACAGAGGGGGAACTGTAATGGAAGATGCTGCCTGCATGGCAGAGCAGGCTGCAGAACCAGGAGCCTAGAGATTCCTTTTCTGACAGACCCTATCTGGGCTCTTGAAAGGAGGCCTAAATGCCCTCGTCTGGAGATGGTCAGTGGTCATCTATCCTGCACTAGAGAGCCTGGTTAGATATTACAAAAGATACATGGGTGCCAAGGATTATTTCCCGAAGTTATATAATTCAGTTTTCCTCATCCCCTCCTTCAGCATTAAACAAAATTCGCAATGTTTCACCCAGTCATAGGAAAGCAACAGCTGTAGAAATAAAAAAGCTGCTAGAAAAGAAAGTCGTCGAAGAGGTCCCTCCAGACCAGACAGAATCCAGAACTTATTCAAGATTCTTTTTATTGCCAAAGAAAACAGGGGACTAGAGACTAATTTTGTACCTCAGCAATCTGAGCAAATCGGTTTAGTTTACAAAGTTCGAGATGATCACAGTTCAGTCCATTTTGCCTTTTCTGCACAAGGACAATTAAATGTGCTCAGTAGATCTTCAGGATGCTTACTTTGACATAAAAGTTAACAGGTGATCCAGGAGATACCTACAATTCCAGCTGGAAGACAGTCATTACTAATTCAGAGCACTGCCCTTTGGCGTCACCACAGCCCCCAGGCTTTTCACCAAATGTATGACAGTAGTAGCAGCTCACTTGAGACTGCAGGGATTCCGGGTGTTTCAGTAGTTGGACTACTGGCTCATAACCACTTTGACCAGGCATCTTCTGATAAAAGCTCGAAACTATGTACTCCAGATTTGCTCTCATCTAGCTGTTGCCATCAACCACAACAAATCTCAATTAGAACCATCTCAGACATCAGAGTTCATAGGGGCCTTTTTCAAATGATATCAGTGACATCCTCCTTCCCTTATCGAGGGTACAAATTATTCTATTTCAAGTGAAAAAATAATTCAGAATTCTTCTCTTTTGGCTCAATTGATTCTACAGGCCTTGGGGTCAGTGTTTGTCATGATAATTCTAGTTCCACTAGCAAGATACTGTATGAGAATTCTTCAATGAACCTTAGCAACTCAGTGGTCTTTCTACATCAGCCTATGTTCACCCAGATCAGGATAACTAAGGCATGCAAAAAGTACCTCTCGTGGTGGATTTCATCAGAGCAGGTATTCAAAGACCATTCTTTCATTCTCCATCAGCCCAAAACCATAGTTACCACGAATGTTTCCCAAATTGGGTGGGGGTGTATTTCTTGGGAAAGACAGTCCAAGGCACATGGTCCCCCAAACAGGCCAACATGCATATCTTTGTTCTGGAAATGACAGCGGTACTCCTAGCATTGCAGGTCTTTCAAGACTCTCTCCCTTCCTGAACTGTTGCGATTCAAATGAACAATATATCAGTGGTATGGTACATCAACAAACAAGAAGGGACTACAACTTACCTTTTGTGTCAAGAAGCTCTAAGAGTGCGGCAATGGGTTATCTCATCCAATTGATTTTTGATAGCAACACACATTCCTGAGAAATCCAGCCGATAGCAGACGAGCGGATCCGTTTTGTTACTTCACAAGTCGTCTCTCAACTTGAAAGTTGTAGAAAAGATATTCTGCTAATGGGGTCAGTCTTGTTGTGACCTCTTTGCATCTCCCCTTAACAACAAGTGCGGCAGGTTCTTTGCCCTGCTCTCCCCACTGGAGGAATCACCAAGAGATACTGTTCTTCATGGGTGGCCCTCCGGACTTCTCTCTGAGTATCCCCCAACCCCCTTGATTCCCCAAATTTCTCCAGAAAGCATCTTGATTGAAGAGCAAAGTCATCCTCATTGCCCCTTATTGGCCACATCAGATTTGGTTCCCCTTTCTTTGGCCTCATTTAGTTTTCCCTTCATGAATTCTGGATCCATTTTCAGACATCCTGTCTCACCTGACAGATTCACCTGGACATTTCAGGCCTAAAGCTGACTGCATGGTTTCTTCACTTCCATTGATAGCCAGACAAATTAGACTCTTCTTACCTGTCCATCACATACTTGTATCTTCCCATAAAGCTTCCACTAAGAAGACTTACAGAAATAAATGAAAATATTTGTTTTTTGAGAACAGCAAAATGATATTGACCCTTTTTCAGCATCGGTAGATAAAATTATTGAGTTTCTGGCCACAATCTTTAATGAAAGGGCTAGTTTCTCAACTGTTATAGTACAACTAGCTGCCATTTCTAATTTTCATGATTTAACAATTAAACCATAGCTTCCTCAGAGCTTTGCAAGGCCTTTATAAGGGGTACCCTTCTTCTGAGACCACCATGGTCTAAGAAGAAGGGTAGCCCTTATAAAGGCCTTACAAAGCTTTGAGGAAGCTATGGTGGAATTGTTAACTCATATGAAAATTAGAAATGGCAGCTAGTTGTACTATAACAGTTGAGAAACTAGCCCTTTCATTAAAGATTGTGGCCAGAAACTAGCCACCTCCACCTTGGGATTTACATATAGTATTACAAGCTTTGACTCAATATCCTTTGAACCAGCAACAATATGTGAACTAATTTTTTTTAACCTAGAAATCTATATTTTTGGTACTTAAAACTTCTGCTTGAAAACTTTTAGAACTTCAAGCCTTGTCTTCTAAGTCTTCTCATTTAATATTCCATATAGACAGGGTAACACTACAAACCAATTCTCCCTTTCTTCATAAGGTGGTGTCAGAATCCAATATCAATCAATCTATTACTCTTCCAGTTTTATTTCCAAATTTCGCAAACAAAGGTGAGTACATGTTGCATCTGTTGGACATTCAGAGACAGCTACATTTCTATTTACATAGAAGAAAGAATTTCAGAAAAGCAGATCAATTGTTTCTTTTGTGAACTCAAGATTAGGCAAGCCAGCTGCAAAAGTAACTTTAGCCAAATGGTTGGCCGATTGCCTATCCTTTATTTATAACAAGTTATACTTGCCTTTACCAAAACCTTTGAGAGCCCATTCAATCAGGTCCATGGCAACATCATTAGTATTTTTATCCAGGTCTTCTGTGGACAGTATCCTTGTGGCTGCAACTTGTGCTAATCCTCATACTTTTATGACTCATTACAAATTGGATCTGGTCTCTAGGGGAAGAGCAGCCTTCAGCTCAGTAGTGCTCAGGAATATCCTTCCTTAGAGTCCTTCCGGGGAGTCAGGTAGCTGGGGAATCTGTCCCAATTGTTGAGGAATGAATGAAAATTGACATCATCAGATAAAGAATTTATGTATTCACCATAACGTTCCATCTGTGTTGTTCATTTTCATTTGTCCTCAACGCCCCTCCCTCTAACCGCCTACTTTTTAGTTTATGACTTATAGAACAACGAGAAGGCACTATGGGAGCTAATGTTCCTTTCTTTGAGCTCCAGGTATTGTTTTTTTCATACTAGTGTTCTAATATTCTTATGAAGCTGTAAGGCCAGCAAACAAGATCTGAGGTATATCAGGGGTGTAGAGCATTATGGGTAAGGGAGGAGCTTGAGAATTTCCAGTAGCTATGAGTTGTAAAACACGGCCGAGTTGGATCCAAGGGTCAGATCCAAACCCAATTGTTGAGGAAGAATGAAAATGGGCAACACAGACGGAATATTATGGCAAGTGGATAATTTCTTTTTTTTTGTATATATTTACATTTATATACATATGGTAGCAGCGTAGTAGAGATACGTTAACTGTTTTGTACTTTGAATACTGTTTGATTGATTATGGTTGATTCGCAAGATTTCAAAAAATGTTGTGAGTATGGGCACAAGCATCCCCCTCACACTTTGTATGTGTAGTGCATGGGCGCTACCCATTTGGATACAGACTACCAATCTTGTTCTTTTAGTGCTAGGGCACTTCAAGTTTGACACGATAAGTTGGTAGTGAGAGGTCTTCTGCTCACAGACAGGATCTTTGTTGCCTAGGCTTTCTTCTTCTTCTGTTTTCCCCTGCCAAGAAACAGGACAGGGTAGGTTTTCTGAAAAGAATCTAGAAAAGGACAAGTACAAGGAAAGGGAAAAAAATAAAGAGAAAAGCAGACAAAAAGAGAAAGAAAATGATAAAGAAAAGGCCAAGTCTCCTCCTTCTATCATTAAGTTGCATCTCTACCTGAAGTTGCTCGGAGGTCAGAACCGACAGCATCTCAATCCCATCCATCCTCTCTTACTTGATTATCTTGGAGCTTAACAGAGTATGACGTTGAGAGGATGATGAGAAAATTATTGAAAATGTAGATCCAGCTTGGGATTCTGTCTGTCCCATCCCCTGGGAATGTAACGACCATTGGCCATTCTACCCTCCACTTGCTTTGCCTGTTGCTGTCCACCCTTTGATTCCTACAGTTTTGGATCTAACTAATCCTGAAACATCTCTATCGGGAGTAGTTCAGTCTACTTCAACATGACAGCTTTCCTATCCCTCTTGACTCCAGTATGAGAAGATGGATCAACCCTGAGACTGTTAGAAATGTCTCTTCCCCTTGGTGCTGTGGCATTCGACAGCTCAGGTCTGAGGTCAGCTTTAGGGTTGGGGGAAGGGGGTCTCCGGTCAGGTCTGGGGAGGACAGTCAGATCAGACAATTGTCGGATCCGAGTTTGCCTCTCTGGGCCTCGGCACGGGTGAGCTCGGCTCCTACATCAGCTGTGGAGCCAACTCCCTTGGTGCCAGTGAAGCCTTGTAGTTCTTCGGCGCCTGGAGCTTCCTCGGGTCATGGGCAGGGGGCTTTTAAGGTGATGAGAAGAGTGCTGCCCCACAAGCAGCTCCACTCTCAGATCCAATCATTTCTGCCCCAAAGGCACCAGTGTCCGTCTCAGCACAACTGATTCTACACAGACGTGGAGACCTAAGGCCTCAGGATGCCCCAGTGGGCAAATCCTTCTCTTCCAAAACCTCTCCAGAATGCCCTTCTGAAGAGGTGCCTTGCAAGAGATTATGCAAGAGGAAGCTTTGGACTCCACAGAGGAGTCAGTCACATCAGACACAGATCTCGAGTCAGAAGGGTCCCCACGGTCGCCCTCTGAGGATGTCTCCTTTTCAGACATCCTAGAAGTCCTTAAGCAGAGAGGCGGCTGGAAGCCCATCAACCCTTCTAATGAGGAGTCTGTCTACCTGAAGGCCTTTGGGTCTTGCCCTTCCACCACTTGGGTATCTCTGCCTTTTGATGAACTTATGGATTTAGTTTGTCGAAAGGCGTGGGAGTTTACAGACTCAGTGGAGTCTGGTCCCCAGAGACCAAATAAATTCATCATGTCCCCCGAGGATAAAACCTTCCTTAAAAAAGGTGTCCCAGTAGATGCTATGGTGGTGGTGGCGGCCACCAAGAAGGAGTTGTCAGAGATGTCCACTTCTGTCCATCCCCCTGAACAAAGAGTCGCGTGCGATGGACAGATATGGACAGCACACCTTTTCTTCAGCGACCTTTTCTCTCAGGTCCCTGAATTATCTTACACACTTCACCAGGTTACAGAGAGATCTCCTGAATGAGCTTTGAGATACTCTCCAGGGTTCAATAGCTGCGGGGATAGCAGATAAAGTGTCCTCCCAGCTCTCCACCTTAAATTCAGTAGTTAACTCATTCATGAGGCTCATTTCTTATGCAGCCAATAGAGGGAGTAGGGCAGTGGCTACAGGAATTTCCCTTAGGAGACATTCCTGGATGCACTTGTGTAACTTTGCGGAACCCTTCAAGTCATACTTTGTTACTGCCCCCTTCGACGGCTCATCCTTGTTTGGGCCTAAGGTCAAAGACGCACTAACCAGGTGTTCAACAGGAAGGAAAAACTCTCTCTGCCACTGGAGTCCATTTTTTCTCACCTTCTAGGGCTTATCCTAAAGGCCCAAAGGGAGGAAAAATGTGGTTTTGAAACTCCCAGAGAGTTTTTCAAGGCACACATGGTGAGCCTTCCCCCAGGGGCAGAGGGGGAAGCAGTAATGGAAGACGCCGGCCACGTGGCAGAGGGGGGGGTCTGCAGAACTAGGGTGACAGAGAATCCTTCTTTGGTAAGACCTTTCAGTGCTCCTGAAAGGAGGCCTGTCTGTTCTTCTCTGGAGGCAGTTGTGGGTTGATTATCCTTGTACCCAGATGCCTGGCTAAAAATAACAAAAGACAAGTGGGTACAAAGCATCATATCCAGAGGTTACTTCATACCTTTTTCAGTTTCACCCCACGCATAAAAAAACATTCTGGATGTTCCACCCAGTCACAGGAAACAAGCAACCCTAGAAATACATAAGTTGCTAGAAAAAAAAGAGTCATCCAACTGGTCCCGGCAGACCAGAGAGGATCCGGGACTTACTCAAGGTTCTTTTTAGTTCTGAAGAAAACAGGAGACTGGTGACCCATACTGGATCTTAGCAGACTAAACAAATCTATAAAAAAGACAAAGTTCTGGATGGCTACACTGCAATCGATACTTCCCTTTCTAGGGAAAGACAGTTGGATGTGTTCAATAGACCTCCAGGATGTGTACTACCACTAAAAATGGACAGGCCATCTAGGAGTCATCTGTGCTTTTGGCTGGGAGCCAGTCACTACCAGTTTTGAGCTCTGCCCTTTGGTCTCACTACAGCCCCCAGAGTGTTCACCAAATGTATGGCAGTAGTTATGGCTCATCTGAGATGTTTAAATTATGGTAAAACTTCCAGCAGAGAGTAACAGCCCTTCGGGTACAGGTTCTAGACCATCTTTTCAAAAGGAAGACTCAAGCAAGGACAGTTCTAAAAATACTAGGCACTATGGCAGCAGCTGTAAACGTAATTCCCTTAGTGCGACTGCACAAGAGAATTGTACAGTGGCTGCTGTTTACTCAGTGGTCCATGCAGGAACTTCCAATGTTGAACCAGATTATGTTACCAGAATCTTGCAGGAGAGACCTTCATTGGTGGCTTCACTCCAATCAAGTCACGTTAGGTCGACCTTTTGTTCTTCCACAACTGCTTGCCACAGTGACCACGGATGCTTCCCAGATAGGGTGGGGGGGGCATTATCAGGGAAGAACAGTCCAAGGCACTCAGCAGGATCACGAGGGCCACTTGCTCATCAGTGTTCTAGAGATGAGAGTGGTGCTTCTTGCATTGCAGGCATTCCAAGACTCTCTTCTACTAGGAATGATTGCGATCCAAACAGACAATATGTCAGTGTTATGGTATATAAACAAACGAGGAGGAATGAGATCTTACCCCCTTTGTCGAGAGGCCCTGAGAGCATGGCAGTGGGCAACCTCCTCCCAACTCTTTCTGGTAGCAACGCATATCCCAGGGAAATCCAGCTTGATAGCAGACAAACTCAGCAGGGCAATACTGATGCCTCATGAGTGGTCCCTGAAACAAGACGTAGTGGAAATGATTTTCCAAAAATGGGGCCAGCCTTGCTGCGATCTTTTTGCCATGTCCACGAAAGCCAAATGCAGCAGCTACCTTGTCCTAATCCCCCCTCCGGGGGAATCCCCAAGGGATGCACTTGTACACGATTGGCCCTCGTGTCTCCTCTACATCTTCCCTCCTATTCTATTGATACCCAAAGTTCTTCAGAAAGCCAGTACATTGGAAAGACCTTAATACTTATAGCCCCTTATTGGCCTCATCAAATCTGATTCCCCTTTTTGCAGCCTCATCTTCAGGAAGAGCCTTGGATTCCTGACCCAGTGACGGATCTTCTGACCCATCTGTCTGGAATGCTCCATCCATCTCTTCAAACCCTCAAGCTGACACCTTGGCTGTACCAATTCCAAACATAGCCAGGCTACTTAATCTTTCACCCTCAGTGCAACATATCCTGATTTCTTCTAACAAAGCTTCTACAAGAAGATTATATCTCAGCAAATGGAAAAGATTTTCTTCCTGGGCCTTAAAAAATCATATTGACCCTTTATCTGCATCTATATCTTCCATACTGGAATTTTTAGCAAAACTTTTTAATGAGGGAGCAGCTGCAGCTGCTATTCGAGTACAATTAACAGCAATCTCTAATTTTCATTTTGGAGGAGGGGGACCAAACGTTAATTCCCACAAACTTTGTAAAGCTTTCTTGAGAGGTACTAACCTAAGACCACCCATTAAACTACCTCTACCTCCCTGGAACCTAAATTTTGTATTATCCTGTATAACTCCCCCCCCCCTTTTGAACTTGCATCATCCTGTGACTTGAAGTTCTTAACCTGGAAGACGATTTTCTTAGTGGCTATCACATCAGATAGGAGGGTTTCGGAATCACAAGCATTATCTATCAAACTTGCATATATGCTGTTTCAAATGAGAGTGTCTCACTTTGCACAAACCCATCTTTTCTACCAAAAGTATGCTCAGAATCAAACTTAAATCAGTCCATAGACTTACCATTTTTTCCCCCAAGTATGGCAGTAAGGCAGAATACATGTTACACCAACTTAGACAATTACGTTTCTATTTACACAGAACAAAGGACTTTAGAAAGACTGACCAATTGTTTGTATCCTTTTCAGACTGCAAGAAAGGTAGGGTTACCACCCATCCCTCTTTATGAGGGACAGTCCCTCTTTGGGCAGTTGTGTCCTGCGAAAAAACTTAAAAATTGCAATTAGGACCTGAGATTTTAGGACAAAAATATTTCCAACGTTTTCTTTAATAGTTACATAAACCAGTTATTTTACATCTGAAACACCTAAATGTTATATGAAATAGCATAAACAACTCAAATGCTACAAGAATAAGTTTTTATTTGGGCAAAAAAGTGAAGTTTTGTCTTTTGCACTGATCATGGGTATGTTTTGCCCTGCAAAATGTCACGTTTCTACAAAAAATGTCCCACTTTGAGCATTTGAAAAGGTGGCAACCCTAAAGAAAGGGGCTTCAGTAGCAAAAAACACTATCCAGATGGTTGTCAGATTGCATCTCATTTACCTATCAGTCAGTGAATAAACAACTTCCAGACAAAATAAGAGCTCATTCTACCAGGGCTATTTCGACCTCTTTTGCCTTTTGTGCAAAATTGCCAGTTGATACCATTTGCGCGGCAGCAACGTGGGCAAGGTCTCATACCTGTATCACTCATTGCAAAGTGGATTTGGCCTCCAGGGACAGGGCCTCTTTTGGGTCCACTGTTCTGAAAAATGTTCTCCCGTGAGCCACCCAAGAAAGATGGTGCTAGAGACCCTGTCCCACAAGTACAAAATTAAGGCAAGATAGGACATCTTCAACGTTCCATGTGAGTTGTCCATCTCGCCTTCATTCTTACATCCACCCTCCTACCCCCCAGCCTTTTTAGCTCGTGGAGGATCGAGAGGTTATTATTTGGTGTCTGATATTCTCTGACCCCATGTAAGCGAAAGCTTACAAACTCGAACGCTTAGAACAGCGATTTTTTTTCCAAGGGAAGAAAATCGCTGTTCCAAAAAAAAAAAAAAAACACTTAAAACATGACATAAACTGGGGGGCTGTGCCTCGCACACCCTCCCTACTTAAATATACCAACTCCGAGATCGCACTACAGTGACGAAAACGGCAAAGTAATGGATGCAGCCAAGCGATTTCTTTCCCAGGTAAAGAATTCGCTTATATGCCGCTTCGCCATTTTGCCTTTTCGTCTTTTCAAGTTCGACCAAGATGCATTTGAAAGAATGTGTCTTCGGTCATCTAATAGGAACCCATGCATATTACTATACCAGCAAACAAGATCTGGGGAATCCCCTAGAGCATCATGGGATAGAGAATAAGCCACAAGCTAGTTGGAGACCTCAAGCTTTTGTAAATGGCCGAGTTGGAACCGAGGATCAGTTCTGAACCCACAAGTACAGAATGAAGGTGAGATGGACAACTCACATGGAACGTTATGGTGATGACATAACTTCTTTTTTAATGGCAGACCATAACTCTGATGAAGTCTTCATGTTTGTAAGATGAAAGCACTTAGTCTGTGGTTTTATTACGTTAAAATTTGTTGAAGTGCATTGCAGGTCATTGTGGACTGTCCATTCCACTTTTTTTTTTTTTTTTTTTTTTACATATTGACCAGGAGCCAGAAGGGTGGTAAGACTGTATCTGCAGTGGGCATCCTTTTTCCATCCCTGCAAAGATTTTACTTCAGGAATCAGAAGGCTAGGAAAAAGATGTGGTTTCCTAAGGCTCACGTGGCAGAGGTGGAGGAAATTCTAATGGACACTGCCATAGAGGCAGAGATGGGACACATAACCTGGGCTTCCGTGGTCCCTTTACCAAAAGGCCCTATCAGTGTCCTTGATGAGTTGCTGGACAGCTGCACTCCTGAGGCAGTTGGGGGAAGTTTGTTTTTGTATCCTGAAGCCTGTCAAAATATAACAAAAGTTGCATGGGTGCTAAAGATAATTTCCAGAGGCCATTCCATTCCCTTTTCTCTTTTGCCCATAAAACAAAAAGTGGTTTCCATTATTCAACCCAGTCAATAGGGACCAGCAGCAATATAAGTTTCCAAGCTGCTAGAAAGAGAGTCATCCAACCCCCCCCCCCACACCAACTAGACCAGTTAGGATCCGGAGTCTATTCAAGGTTCTTTTTGTGCCAAAGGAAATGTGGGACTTCAGCCAATTTTGAGTCCATCATCTCAACCATTTCATAAAGCAGACAAAGTTATTGTTAGTCACAGTTGAGTCCATATTGCCTCTTCTGTGGAAGGATGATTGGGTGTGCTCAGTAGATCTCCAGGATGCTTACTGTCATGTGGAAATAGAGAAGCACTTCACAAGATTTCTCCATTTCTGGCTGGGAGCCAATCACTATCACTTCAGATCCCTGCCCTTCAGTCTCAACACAGCCTCCAAGTTGTTCACCAAGATAATGGCAGTGGTAGCGGTGCACTTGCATCTGCTAGGGATCCAAGTCTTTCCCTACCGCGATGATTGGCTCTTGACTGCTGTATCCATGCATCTGCTTTTACATCATCTGAACCTGCTGCTACAATGTTTACTGGATCTAGGCTAAACCTTAAATTTCCCCAAGTGTCAGTTACTTCCAGCCCAACAGATAGAATTTATTGGATGCCACCTCAACACAACTGTGCAAATTGTCAGTCTCCCCCACCACAGAGCCTTGTCTTTGCATCATGGTCAGACATATCATCCCATCCCTCCAGCGTGATTAGTCCTGTGTCTATTAGGTCTTACAGTTTCCTCAATTCTAATGATTCAGACGGCTTGTTACTGTATGAGAATACTTCAGTGGACACTAGTCCAGTGTTCTCAGAAATTTCACCTATTACTCAGCAAGATTTGATTCACAAGGGTTTGCAGGCAACACATCACTTGTTGGATAACTTCCCTTTCAGTAACAGAGTGAAGGCCCTTTCACATAGATCCACCGGTAACAGTAGTGACCATGGAAGCCTCTCTTTTAGGTTGGAGGAGGCATTTTGAAGAGAGAATGATCCAAGGCACAAGGTCAAATTTAGAGGCAAACCTTCACATCAGTGTCTTGGAGATGAAGGCAGTTTTCCTAGCATGGCAGGCACTTCAGGATGTCCTTCCCAAGGGTGTGATTTCCATACAGACTGACAGCATGGTTGTTATTTGGTACATCAACAAACAAGGAGGAATCTGTACTTTCCCCTTGTGTTGAGAGACCGTGAGGGTTTGGTAGTGGTTGACGTCTTCACACCATTTTTTGATAGCAATGCACATCCTGGGGTCTTCCAGTGTTCTGGCAAACAAATTGAGCAGGACTATCCAAACAACCTCATGAGTGGTCCCTCAATCCAACAGTCTTCTTCTTCTTTTGGCTGCTTCCGTTAGGGGTCGCCACAGCAGATCAACTGTTTCCATTTCCTGCTGTCCTCTGCATCTTGCTCTGTCTCACCAACCACCTGTATATCCTCTCTCACCACATCCATAAACCTTATCTTAGGCCTTCCTCTTTTCCTGTTACCTGGCAGCTTCATCCTTAGCATCTTTTTCCCCAATATACTCTGCATCCCTCCTCAGCACATGTCCAAACCAACGTAATCTTGCCTCTCTGGCTTTGTCTCCAAAACCATCCAACCTGGGCTGACCCTCAAATATACTTATTCCTAATCCTGTCCATCCTCATCACACCCAGTGCAAATCTTAACATCTTCAACTCTGTCACGTCAAGCTCTGACTCCTGCCTTTTTGTCAGTGCCACTGTCTCCGACCCGTATAACATAGCTGGTCCCACTACCCTCTTGTAGACCTTCCCTGTCACTCTTACTGGTACTCGTCTATCACAAATTACTCCTGACACTCTTCTCCACCCACTCCATCCTGCCTGTACTCTCTTCTTCACCTCTCTTCCACACACACCATTACTCTGAACTGTTGATCCCAAGTACTTAAACTTATTCACCTTCACCACCTCTACTCCCTGCATCCTCTCCATTCCTCTATCCTTCCTCTCATTCACACACATATATTCCGTCTTAGTGCTGCTGACCTTCATTCCTCTTCTCTCTAGAGCATATCCCAACCTCTCCAGGGTCTCCTCCACCTGTTCCCTACTCTCACTACAGATCACAATGTCATCTGAAAACATCATAGTCCACGGGGACTCCTGTCTGATCTCGTCTGTCAACCTGTCCATCACCATTGCAAATAAGAAAGGGCTCAGAGCTGATCCTTGATGAAATCCCACCTCCACCTTAAACGCATCCATCACTCCCACCGCAGACCTCACCGCTGTCACACTACCCTCGTACATATCTTGTACCACTCTTATATACTTCTCTGACACTCCTGACTTCCTCATACAATACCACAACAACAACAACAGTAGCAACTTTAATTTTCCACCACTGGGCCCAACCGTGCTGCAACCTTTTTGCCTCCTACCTCAGAAGCAAGTGCAGCAGTTACTTTGCCCTGATCCCTCCACAAGAACAATAAACAAGGTAAGCTGTGGTCCACAGTTGGTCCTTTGTCTTCCTTATGCCTTTCCCCATTACCTCTCATGAACAAATTAATTCAGAAAGCCAAACAGTCCAAGACCAGAGTAATCCTCATTGTCCCCTTCTGGCCTCGACAAACATGTTCCCCTTTCTGTGGCCTCTATTAGTACATCCTCCTTGGAGTTTGGATCAGTATCCAGATCTCCTAGCTCACCCATCCAGATTGCTTCCTCTGGAACAGACTACCATGAAACTAACTGCTTGGTTCTGTCAGTTTTGACCATAACTAGAGACACCAGGTTTCCCACTATGGGTGTTGAGACTCTATTGGCTTCCCAGAAGCCTGCTACAAAAAAAAAAAAAAAAAGTTTATCAAAGTAAATGGAAGAGATTTTCCTTTTGGGTGGTAGCCAAAGGTTTAGACTCATTTTCTCCTCCCATATCCTCCATCTTGGAGTTCTTATCTGAAGTTTTTCAAAAAGGTTCTGTTTATACTATTATCACACTTCAAATGGCAGCAATTTCAAATTTTCATATTGGACACAGTGACATTTCCTTAAAGATCTCAAAAGCCTTTCTTAGAGGGACTTTTCTGTTACGTTCTTCCATTAGAGATCCAGTATCTTCATGGGATATTACCATCATGCTCCAAGCTCTGACATAACCCCCCCCTTTGAACCACCAGCCACAATAGCTGTTAAATATTTAGGATGGAAAACAATTTTCTTAGTGGCAATCACTTCAGCCAGATGAATTGCATCATCTTGTAAACCTCACTATTTGATTTTCCATAAGAATAGGGTTTCTCACAGAACTAATGCATCCTTCATTCCAAAGGTGGCATCTAAAGCTAACTTAAATCAATCCATAGATTTAACAGTGTTCTTTCCTAAATTTCCAAAAAAAGGAGAATGCATTCTACACATGCTAGATGTTCATTGCCAACTCAGAATCTATATTCATTGGACAAAACAATTCAGGAAATCTGAAATTTAATCAGCTATGTGTTGCCTTCTCAAAGTCTAAACTTGGTAGAGGTATTGTGAAAGTTGCACTTTCTAAATGGTTGTCAGGCTGTATTTCATTCGTCTGTAGTAAGATGGGTTTAAATTTACAGTCCAAACTGAAGGCTTGCTCATTCAGAGCAGTGGTTACCTCTCTGGCCTTCAACAAGAGACTACCCATAGATGACATTTGTGCAGCAGCAAATTGGTTCACTGTGCATACTTTTGTTGCTCATTATAAACTGGATGTACAGTCCACTCTTCTTGTGGATCTACCATACTCAGGAATGCCCTTCCTTGATACCACCCAGAAAGACAGCTTGGGAATCTGTCTCATATGTCAAATTGGATGAAAATAAACAAGATTGGATACAAGAGTTATGTACATACCATAATGATGGATCCATATTGTCTGATTTTCATCTGGTTCAACTTCCCTCCTCTCCAGCCCCCTTGCCACATTGTCACATATATAGCTTCAAGATGACTGAGAGGTTGTCACACCACACCTTGTTTGTGAGCAACCAGGCCTGTCCATTTGTTTTTTCCTTGTCCCTTTTTCCTAGATTATCTGTTTTCTAATATTTGCCATAAAAAGGTCTGAGACCTCTAGTAAAGGGCAAATTTGATCTGAGGTATTGAAATGGAGTTCAGGGAATTTTGAGTAGGGGTGGAGTTAGAGCCCTGGAACCATGGAAGCTTCAGATTCAGTGCCGAAGTTGGCTCCAATGGATACGACATCCCATATGTTGAACCGGATGAAAATCAGACAACATGGTAAGTACGTAACTTTGATTTTGGTGACATGGACTTGGACTAATAATGGAACACATGACAAATGCCCTTTTAAAATATTAGTATGTTGAGTGAAGAATGCTGAACGTGTTCTAACATACTTTTGTAGATCATTTCAGTAAAACTGCGAAACAGAGTTAGTTTTCTGTAATATAAATCTCACTTTTTCTAGCTGGCTACCGTAGCTTTATACTTCACTTATTCTGCAATGGAAGAAGAACTGGATCATAATAAAAATCACAGTGCAATTGTCCCACTTTATTTTCCTGTGGAGCTCCACCGGACAGAGGCTCTAACCAAAGATCTTGAATATTATTTCGGAGACGATTGGAAAGATCAGATATCATGTTCAGAAGCAACAAAAAAATATGTAGAAAGGATTCATTACATTGGCAAAAATTCACCAGAGTTGTTGGTTGCTCATGCTTACACACGTTATATGGGTGATCTCTCAGGAGGACAGCTGTTGAAGAAGATTGCTCAGAGGGTACTACGTTTGCCTGCTTCTGGAGAGGGAGTATTCTTCTATAAATTTGACAACATTTCAAATGCAGTGAAGTTTAAACAGTTATACCGAGCAAGACTAAATGCACTGGATCTGGATAAAGAGACGAAAAAAAAGATTGTAGAAGAAGCCAACAAAGCTTTTGAGTTTAACATGCAGGTAAGACCTTAAGAGTCTACTGTTTAATACATTTATGTATGTATTTATTTCATTTTTTTGCATCAGCTCACAGGGCAAAAAATTTAAATTGTGTTAGCTTAGTAGCTTGGAAGTCTAAGACACTTGCCTTCCGGCCCTTTCTTGAACTTCATTCAGTATGGTGACAGACAATTATTTACATTTGACCTTTAGGGAGATCATAAATGGTGCATTGCTGTTTCCCAGTAGTTAGATTGTACCTCTTAGCTGTACTGTTTTATTTTTCATAGAATATCCAGAGTTTTAGCTAATATTTGTCTTGTCATCATAAAATTTGTGTTTATCTGTCAAATTATTAGGGACTGCTGTCTCTAAATGATGGACATGTGAGTTTCGTAACTTTTAAGAAATGCATGTTAACTCAAACCATGTTATTCTAGCAACATTCTAAGATTACAAAATCAGTAATTAAAATGTATGTCTGATTTTGTACCATTACCCTCCACACACACACACACTTTTTTTTTTGCCTTTGTCCATATTTCTTGCACTATGTGGATGAGATATTTAAGTCAGATTGCGACTAGCAGCTTGGGAAAGAGAGTTTACTTCAAGTCAAGAGTAGCAATGGAGAGCAATCTGCAGAACCCTATAGACATACTTTTGCATCCACAGTCGTGATTTGATATATATAGTTTAGCTGCACTAAGGAAAAAAATGAAAATGAATGACACAGCATGTATAAAGGGCAACTTAAATGCCACACATGAAGGGCAATTCATATGCTTTAGGTTGTGCCACCTTAATCTCATTGTATAACTGGTAGTTGGGGGTTAGTTGCCTCCTGGACACTGTATAAACAGTCCATGGAGAAGCAAAGAACTTGTCAAGTTTTTTGTGGAACACTTGTTGGTTTTAGAGGGAGAATAGCAGCAACTGGGCAAATAGGAGCCTTCTTGGTTTAGCCACCAAATGGCACACACTTTATGCAGAAAAAAAAGAGATAAACGTCCAGAAAAGCTGGAGTGCATTTGTTCAGTTATCTGATGTTTGCGTAAGTGAACTGATAAAGGTGACATCTTTTGTTAGCGATAAAACCAAGACAAATGCAGTTGAAATACAGTAACCATAATTATATCAACTTAAATAAGGATACACAGATTATGTGAACAGTAGAGAAGGGCACTGATAAAAAAAAAACTGTTGTAATAACCCTAGCAAGAAAAATTTCTGTCTATGTAATGTTTAGGTTGCAGTAATCAGTAATAGTATGTTACTTGGAAGGCTACTGATGCAATTATGGCAGAGAAATTCAAGCCAGTTAAACAGTTCAGGAGTTATATTTTACATCTCATTTTCCACAGTATTTTTAATGAGTTGCAAGTTGAACAAGAATAAAAATATTGTACGTAAACGAACGCTAGGATTCAAAAACAGCCCCACTTCTCTTGGTAAGAGCTGCAGTAAAAAGGAGCTCTTTCCATGATTCAGTATTTTGAGAATCAGAGGCACATTAGCTGCTATGAGGAAAGACCTCAGTATCAGCAAATTTGTATGCCTCTGAAATGCTCTTAACTACAGTGAATGTTAATCATCCCCCTCCTGCTGTAGTTAACACTGACAACCCATGTATTCCAGTGGCAGAGGCACTCCCCATTCACTCTCTGTCACACACACATGCCACATACCTCATACCTGACCCTGATTTGTCAGAACGTCCTAGAAATTTCCTTTTATGTTATTCTTGCCCATGTAAAGCAGACTTTCATTACAGTCAGTCGGTCAGTAATGCCAAGCATTAGATTGTCATGCTTCTTATTGAGCAGAAATTGTACTGCAATGCTAGACCTGTGGCTGTATAAAATTTTTAAGTGACTGAGTCACATTACAGAAATTCTCCCTAGTGTCAACTAGTTTTGCTCCAGACTTTGTCTTGAAGTCCCCATCAATACGGGCAGACCACGCCCCCTCTTAACTGTCCCTTAATTTGCAGGATGCTCCTTCTGTTTCCTAGTTTGGTGCCCATCCTTCTCGACCATAATTCACAAAGTATTACAGTCCTAATGCTAGAGATCCTCATTATATTGTTTTGTAAAACAAAGAAAGAAGTATTAAAATAATTAATTAGTTAGTTCACTTAGTTAATGCTGCTACTGCTTCCTGTGTGAAGGGTGGAGGATTCAAAACATTTCCCCCTCACCTTTCTACTTTACTTTTAAGTTTTATTTTTTTATAATGCTATTCCTGGTGTCTGGTGGTGGTACAGAAGACTAGTGTCCTCTATGGGAGGTGGAAGAGTGCAGGGTTTGAGTGTATTTTAGTGCATTTAAGGCACTATATTGATAGTATCCCTGATGTTTAGTGATCTCTGCACATCACCCACATTGTCTTTATTTTTTTTCTAAGTGGCTTTCTGACACAATATGCAGAGTATCTTTGGTGGTTAGTGTCCACCCCGACCCATATTTAAGAGCCATTAAGACACAGTCTTAGAGTTTTCCCTGGTGTCTGCTGTTTTCCCTGACCCATGTTTAAGTGCAATTAAATCATAATCATAAAGATTTAGTTCTGATGGCTAGTTCCCACACCCAGTGCTGCAGGATTTGCTCCTTAGTGTAGAGGAGTGTTGAGATATGAAAGTCTGCCCACGCACATGCACACCCACCCCCCCTACCCTCACACATACACCCACTCCTACCTCCAAACACACATTTATGCATAGATAAACACACACACACACACACACACACACACACACACACACACACACACACACACACACACACACACACACACACACACACACACACACACACACACACACACACATCTAACTAGCTTCCCTTTTGTGGACTGCCAGGCAGACAAACTGTAACACATAAACTGACACATGCTGTCCTTCCCATACATACATGCACACACATCTGAACGCTACCTGTCCACTAACCTCCCTGGCACTTACCTCTACCTCAGTGGGTGAACATGAGCTACCATTAACCTGTGGGTTATTGGATCCAATTGGATCTAAGGCCAGCAACTAAGACTTTGACTCTGAAGTTTGAGCTTCTCTCCCATAATGCACTGTAACATCTAATTTCCCCACATGCCACTCTTAATGACAGATGTGGTCTCCAGAGCTCTTTAGAAGTAAGTGATTTTTGTGATATTTTTTGGCTTTCCTTTGATAGTTAGATAGCTCTTCAGTCTTATTCTCTCCTCTCCTCTTCCATTACTGTATTTCATTGAAAAAAAAAAGTTATTAGAGGATTGACGTGCCTGTGAATTCTTTATGTAGGCCATTATGGCATTGTTCCTTCTGCTTCTTTTAGTAGTTTTAGTATGAAAGGTTCTCTGATAGGGGGTTATCTTCTGTGTATTGAATGGCTGAGAAGGCTTCTGGCTTTAAAAACATGTGTGGACTGCAGGTATAATTTACCTCCAGAGGACACGTGATAAATGTGTGTAGTGTTGTTGTCTCACAGCAAGAGGTTCTCCCGTTTGATTCTCGGCTGGAGTGCCTTCTGTGTGGAGTCTGCATGTCCTCCCATTGGTCGAGTGGCCTCCGAAATACATGTGTGAATGGGCGTACCTTCGCTGAAGGTTGGGCGTCGGGCTGGCAACTCGGCACCATAAAAATCTACTGCCAATCATTAGCGGACCGGAGTTCCTCTGTGGCGACCCCTAACCGGGAAAATCCGAAAAGACAAACATTGTTTAGGGTTGGCTCATTTGGACCAGGATTGTGAGGCCTTTCCATCTTTTGAATCTAACACCCTAGCAAACAGATACTGTAAAGCTGGTTGTTAAAAGGCTTCTCCCCATTTTCTCTGCAGTTTCTAGCCTTTCTGTTTCTGGGTCTCCTTCTACAAGGAAATCTGCCAAGAAACCCAAGAAGAACAAGGACTGGAAAAAGAAGATGGAAGAAGAAGAAAAAGAAAGTAGGAAGATACCTGCAAGTGGTGGAGTTTTGGATGAGGTGGTATAGAAGAGCCCTAGATCTTCTGTTTCTTTGGATTCCCATTCATATTGGGAATTAGAATCACACCAGTGGCCATCCCTGGCTTTCTTGACTCTGATTTCAGAACCACACTGTCCATAATCCTCAGCTGCCCCAAGTCCTACTAGGGGTACGATATTGGAACCAATCTTTGGTGGCTACTGTTACTCCAAAACCATTGTTTTTCTACCAGAACTTTGCCTGTTTGAGTTCGGTCTCTCACTTTTAGGTGTCAGGATACAGACAGGCCGATACGCCAACCCACTAAGCCTCCTTTGAAAGTATCTTGTAGGTCTCTCAGGTCGTCTAGGAATGTCAGGGAAGTGGATTTGGACAAAATGGTGAGGATCTTTCTGAAGGGTCAGATTGACTTGGTGATCCTTCCCTCTCCCCTCCAGCCCAAGGGTGGAGAGTGAATGCTGACCTCTCCACACCCAATCTAATTCCCCTACCCTGATCCAAATCTTGGATCCTGTGGTCTTGGTTCTGAGTCTTGCCTGCAGGTTTTCCCCATCTGCATCAACTATGTGGTAATCTTCTGCACTGTTGATGGCCTTGATGCATTTGATTATGGCTTTTTTGGAGCCAGCTCTGTCCCAGAACTGAGAGGTCAGGTTGGCTGACTTCAGAGTTGGCCTTCATGTCCATTGAAAGAATTCTTTCTCATTCTGGTATGGGGGAAGGTCTCAGATTCAACCCAGACCTTCAGTATTCCTGGATCTTCTGCTATGCATGAATTTGTCTAAGGACAGCCTGCATTACTAAGCCTTGAGAAGCCCCAAGTTTGGGGTACCCTTGGAGCTTCTCAAGCTTCTCCAGCATTACCTTCTCCAGAGGTTAATAGAAAACAGTAGTGTAAGATGAGGCAGGACCACACATGGCTTGGATGGTACTCCTTCAAGATGTTCTTGTGGACTTGGTGTCTTGGGAAGGAATAGAGGGAACCTGAGGTGACAGAGCCTGCCCCTCTAAAGCTGGGGCATGGCAGGGCACATTGGAGCAAGGAGTCTGCAGTTGATGCTATTACAGTAGTGGCAGCCACCAAGAAGGGGATCTTGGAGGAGACCACGACTGTCCACCCTCTGAACAGCGAGTCTAGGGCCTTGGACAAGTCTGGTAAATGCAAATGTGCTTTAGCAACCTTTGCCATTTGTGTGCTAAACTATATGGCTCATTTGACTAGGCTAAATCCTTAGCTTCTCCCATGGCAGTTGAGACCTTAAGTCGAATGATTCCCAGTTGATGACCATGCTGTCAATTTCAAATGTTTCCTTGCCATTGTTGTCAAATGCAGTGGATGGTATAGCTAAGGAGACAGGCACCCGTATCTCAGTTCCCCATCATGCCTGGATGCGCTTATGCAACTTTGTGGAATGCTTTAATGCATCCTTTCTAAATGCAGGATTTGATCTTTCCACCTTGTTCGGACCAAAAATGTAAGACATACTTTTCAGGAGAGAACTGAATGGCAAAACATTGTCTACATTGGGGTTCCATTTTTCTGTCCCTCCAAGGACTTTTTCCCATATTCACTGTGGATGTAAGTAGTAGTTCTTTCAAAAGTCTGAACAATTTGTCCAAGAAGCTCCTGGTGATAGAGTCACCAAGGGCAGAGGAGGGGAGTTTTAATGTACACCACCCCAGGGGCAGGAGTGAACTGCTAAACTAAGGGTTTAGGAGACCTTTCTCTGGCAAAGTCTTTCATTATTCCTGAATGTTTTCCTGGCTGCCACTTTCTGGAGGCAAATTGGGGGGGGGGGGTGGAGTTGGGAGAGACACTTGGCTCTCAACTTGCAAGCTAGGGAGGCCATCACCACAGAATGTTCATAATTCACAGTGCTGCAGTAGCCTTGCCCAAGACACAGCAATTGGCCAGCTTCCAAAAACTGTGGCTCCTGCCCACACTTCCACTCTGACTGCTAATTGGTTAGCCCTGAAAAGGGGAAATCAGCAATCAGAGTGGAAAATCTTCAGTACTTTTATTAGCGCCTCATGAAGCAGTAACTGGCCTTTGAGCTCCTTTCTGGCAGATAAGTCCACTTTGGGTGAACCCTTCCGCACAGAAAATATTTATTTGTAATGTTTTTAGTGTGTGTGTGTGTGTGTGTGTGTGTGTGTGTGTGTGTGTGTGTGTGTGTGTGTGTGTGTGTGTGTGTGTGTATAGATTATATGTATGTATGTATTTTCTACAATTGTCTGGGACCACTGTTTTTAGCCTTGGTCACTGTGGGGCTTTTTTGATGTAGAAATGTACTGCTTATGTGAACTTTTTAAAGTTTTTTTTTAAGTCAATGTGAGGCTGTATTTCATATGAACAGGGATAAGAACATAGCATATAGTGTTTATGTTCACACTGTGATAATTTACCTGACATTTATTCTGTCAGACTATTTCTTTTAATGGGTGTCTGACAGGACTTTAGTGTACTGTTTGTGCATTTACGGATGGTGTCCCCCTCACCAGGCTCGATAAGGAGAAGGTCACAGTCAGTCGTCTGTCAGGTGCCAGAATCCACCACATCACGCACACACTTAAGCCTCTCGACAACAGGTACAAGTATGACTCTGTCATTGTCCATGTTGGCATGAATGACTGGAGATGTACCTTCCTTGACTATATGAAAAGAGACGTGATTCATAGGATCATAAGATCATAGGAAGTTACTAGTCTATTGGCCCTGAGGCCCTTATAAGCCTAGCCAAAAGTTTAGCCCATGTTTAGACAAGTCAGCATCTAAAGCCCCTGTCTAGCAGGGACACAGGTGGAATCCCAGGGGTGTATTTTCTGTTTCCCATCCATTTATCCAAGTTGTGCTTAAAAAGGGATAATGAGGTACTCTGCTTGACAAGGAGAGGGAGTCTATTCCACTGATGGGGGAGTCTCTTTGATAAAAATCTGTCCCGCCAACAAATCCTATTGATATCACAGACCAGGTTGAGGTCACGCGTACGGGTTGCTCGAGTGGAGCTTGACTTGCGAATGTGCAGCAGTCCCATCAAGGTGGGGTCTGAGATTGCTTTGTATGCCAGACAGAAGCACTTCTGAGAAGTCTGTATGAAAGTGAGTAGAGGGACAGGACTTTTAGCCTATCTGTGTAGGGTAGATGTTTGAGGCCCTGGATTATCCTGGTGAGGAACCTCTGTGGTCACTACAGCTGCTGCATATGCTTTGCAAGGTACATGCCGAAGGGGGCGTTGTACTCAATAATTGGCCTTATAAGGGAAGAATACAGGGATGTTATGACCTCTTTGTCCCTGGATGAGATACCCTTACTTATAAGGTGGGCCGTGTAGAAAGCTTTCCACACAACAGAAGCAACATCAAGTGGTCAAAAGTCAAGTTGCTATCAACCTGGGTGCCCAAATCCCTCACTACTGATTGTGTACTTAGGGCGTTGTTATTAATGTGATAATGTGTGGGCATGTCACTGTCCCCAAAAGGGATGGTGATGCATTTTTTGGCAATCATCTTGAGGCCATGTTTCTGGCAACAGTCATTTGTTTGGGTAAGACCCTCTTGGAGGACGTTCACATTACTTGGGGAAGTCATGACTGCACCCAGCTTGCAGTCATCTGCAAACTTAGTCAGCCATAGCCCACTGGTTTTGGCCTGCACCTCAGAGAAGTATATTCCGTATACCAGAGGCCCCAAGATCGATTCCCGGGGTATGCCGCTCATTACGGGTCTACTGCTTGAGGTGGCTTCCCCTATTTTGATTAGTTGGGTTCTTTCAGTGAGCCAGTTTGCTATCCATCTGGTAACATATGGATTGATGCCTAGTTGAGAGAGTTCATCTATAATGCCCGAGTGGGGAATAGTGTCCAAGGCTTTGGCCAGGTCAGAGTAGGCAGTGTGCACCATCTTCCCCTCATCCATGGCTTTGGTGACTGTCTCAAAGAAGTCAACCAGATTTAACAGACATGACCTCCTGTTGACAAAGCCAAACTGTGTGAGGTCGAGAGTTTGGAGGTTGCCAGTGTCCCCGTTAATGTGGTCCATGATAGTCCGTTCCATGGCCTTGCAGATCAAGCAAGTTAGGCTGAGGGGGTCTATAATTTCCTGGATCGATGGATGCTCCACCTTTGTGTAAAGGGGTGACAGTGGCTGTCCTCCACTTGGCTGGGACTCAGGCTTTGGTTGAATAGGTTGCCTAATGGTGCTGCAAGTTCGTGCCTGACGTCATGTAGGATGCAGCCTGGAATAGGTTCATAGGTTCATAAGTAGGTACTTGGCTATCTGCCCGAGGGCATTTATAATCTTAGCCAGAGTGTGTCAGCTTTCGCCGCCCCGTTGATTAATTAACTGAGCCTCTGTCAAGAAGGGCCAATGAAGTGATCCCAGGGATGTATATTCTGCTACCCATCCACTCGTCAAGGTTTCTCTTGAAGAGTGTTAGTAAGGGGCTCTAACTATTGTAGTTAGGAATTTTGTTCCAAAGCATGGGGAGTCTCTGTGACAGGAATCTATCCCTCCAGCATGTTCTATTTATTCTTCTGGCGAGGTTTAGCTCACTAGAGTGAGTGGCTCGCAGTGATTTGGATTTCTTTAGGTGGAGCATGTCCTTCAGTTCTGAGTTGGACATGGCTTTGTAAGTCAAGCAAAGATCACCTCTGAGTAAGTGATATGCGACTGAGTACAGCTGGAGTTTTTCCAGTCGGGCTGCATAGGGCATATGTTTGAGGCCAGTAATCCTCTTGGTGAGGTAGTTTTGTGGTCTTTCCAGCTGTTGGAAGTGTCTTGTGAGGTACATCCCAAATGGGGCATTGTACTCTATGATGGGTCTGATGAGTGACGAGTAGAGGGGCACTATAACCTCTTTATTTCTAGATGCGAACCCTTTAGTAATTAGATGGGCTACATAGAAGGATTTCCTAACTACTTTGGCAATATGATTGTCAAAGGAGAGATTACTATCTACCTGGGTCCCCAGATCTCTTATTACCTCTTCTGTATTAAGGGGGCTGCCACCTATGTGGTAATTCATGGGTGTTTTGTTTTTCCCAAACGGGATGACTATGCATTTTTTGGCATTTAGCTTGAGACCATGACTTTGACACCAGGTGTCCGTCTCAGTAAGGCCCTTTTGGAGAATGTCTGTGTCAGCCAGAGAATCAATTATGGCTCCCAGTTTGCAATCATCGGTGAACTTGGTTAGCCATAGTCCTCCTGTGTTTGCCTGTACTTCCGAAAAGTATATGCCGAACAGTAGGGATCCCAGGACCGAGCCTTGTGGGACACCACTTATGACTGGTTTAGAGTCGGACCTGGAGCCCGCTATTCTTACCGTGTGATTTCTGTCTGTAAGCCAGTTGGCAACCCATCTCGTGACATAGGGGTTTATGTTCAGGCTGGTGAGTTTTTCTATAATTCCTGAGTGGGGAATGGTGTCAAAAGCCTTGGCGAGGTCAAGGTAGGCTGCATGAACTACCTTTCCCTTATCTATGGCCTTGGTGACTGTCTCGAAGAAGTCGACCAGGTTTAGTAGGCATGATCTGCCTTTAACAAAGCCGAACTGGGTCGGGTCAAGTGTTTGGAGGTTCCCAATGTCTTTGTTAATGAGTTCCATGATGATGCGCTCCATAGCCTTGCAGACCAGGCTAGTCAGGCTTATGGGGCAATAGTTACCAGGGGTCAGTTGTGGCCCCTCCTTTGTGGCACGGAATAACCATTGCTGTGGGCACGTAGCCTGTGGAGAGGCTGAGGTTGAACAGTGTGTTTAGGTGGGGGGTTAGTTCGTTCTGTAGTTCGTGCAAGACGCAGCCTGGGACACCATCTGGCCCCATTGACACTGTGCTTTTGGCTTTTGAAAGGGCTGTTTTCACCTGTACGTCTGTGATTTCCGGGACACTATACTTTTCCGGTATTGTTGAGGGACCTTTTGGGGGTGAGAGGGGGGTGAAGTTTGCACTGAATCTATCTGCCAGGATGTTGGCAATATCAGTGGGTTCAGTATATTTTGTGCTATTTTGCACTAGCTCAGAGCATATCTGCGAATTGCCACTTAGATTCTTGACATAGCTAAAGAAGGTTTTGTGGTTATCTTTCGAATCCTTAGCTATTTTTCTTTCGAAGTTAGCCTTGGAGGATTTTATGAGGGACCTTAGTTTCTTACTGATACTGATCAGGGATGTCTTTCCTTCTTGGGATTTTCTTTTTTTCCTGAACTAGTTTCCTCCTTCTGTTGTATAGCCTGTTTATGGCAGGTGTCCACCAGACTGGTTTCCTTCTCTTAGGGGAGTGAGTCTTGGTTTTGCTAGGGATGGCATGATCCATGCATCCTTGTAGGTGCTCATAGAGTGCATTTGTAAAGGTTCCTTCATCTTGGACACTGTTATCCTTTAGCGTGGGGGCTGTGAAACTTACCACCTCTATCTTAAATAAGGTGAAGTTTGCTATAGAAAAGTTTTTCACTGTGGTTTCCTTGGTTGGAGGTGGTGGTGTGGTGTGGACATCCAGAGTGATAGTTTATGGTCAGATCTAACCAGTAACGGGTTGACCTCCGGTGTGGAACACCTGTCGCCCATGTTGGTGATGACGAGGTCCAATATGTTTTCACCTCTGGTAGGGGCGTTTACCAGCTGATCCAGGGTATTTGAGTTGATAAATTCCAGAAAGCGCTGGACATGGGAGTTTGTACTTGAGTAGTTTTCCCAGTTACCGGTAGGGTAATTGAAATTGCCCACTATCGGCGTGTTCGGTAGGACCTTCATGTTTTCCAGTGTCTCCAGAAAGGTGGAGTGGTGGTCCTGGGTCATGGAGTGTGATCTGTAACAGGCCACAATTTGCATTGCAGATTTGCCTGATGTTAGTTGCACATGGATGATCTCGGAGGAATCATGCTGCGCCACTAACCTGGAGGTGTAGGCATCCTTGATGAATATGGATACACCCCCTCCTTTTGTGTTTCGGTCCATGTTCTGTGGCCGAAATGTGTGGTATGAGTTGTAGCCTGATAGTGCTGGGGTGCTCTGTGGAGCCTTGAACCAGGTTTCAGTTACTGCACAGATGTCCACATTCTCCATACTGAGGAGTGCTTTGAGCGCGTGTATTTTGAGATTTAAACTCATGGCGTTGAGTAGCATAACCTTTTTTTTTTTATTTGTGCTGTTTACGGAGGTGGGTTTGACTTTTGAGCCTTGCCTAAAAAAGGCCTTATGGGGGCAGCAATAGCCTTGGCCAGTATTCGAAAGCCTAGGGGTGACAGGTGCAAGCCGTCTCTTGCGAAGCAACGAGGCTTGTCGAGCATGTCGTCCCAGGCTGACAGACACTGGATCCCCTTTGAATGACACCAGAAGCTTAGCCAATTGTTGAAATTGATCATTTTTTCTTTATACTGCGGTATCATTCTTGGTGAGGGCAGGATGCTACTCAGGGTCTGGGTCATACCCGCCTGGGCTACATGATCAGAGAGCTCTTCCATGTCTCTTTTCATGTAGCCCAGGGAGGTAGGTCTCAGGTCATTCACACCAACATGAACAATGACAGAGTCATATTTGTACTTGTTCTGGAGTGACCTGAGTGCTTGTGTTATGTGGCGGATTCTGGCTCCCGACAGGCAGCTAACAGTAACCTTCTCCTTGTCCAACCTAGTGAGTGGAATGTCAGTGTGCCTGACTACAGAGTCACCTATTACTAGTTTGTTAGGTATGTTATTTCGCCTTAAGGGCTGTGATTGTGCAGCACACTGATTTTGTGTTTTATGTGTTGTCTGGTTTGTGACGGGAGATGCAGGTTTTTTGGGTGTCTGCTTTGGAGGTCTGTGATGCTTTTGCAGGTTTTTATTTAGAGCCTCCGCATATGATTTAGTGTATTTATGTGTATTTTTTGCCAATGCTGGTTTAGTATGTTTATGTGAGGCTGGAGGTGTGGTGCAAGTGTTAACCTTCTCCTCATGACTGCCTGTTCCAGTCTTGGGTGGAGAGAGCTTAGCCTCCAATTTAGCTATATAATTGCATCTCTTGCATATTTTAATGTTTTGTGGTAGGAGGAGAGGGTTGTCTGTGCACATGAGGCAGTTATAACATTGCCTCAGGATACCCAGGTTCACCAGCTGGACTGGAGAGTATACCTGAAATTGCCCTTTGGTCATGCCTGAATAGTAAGGTGAGCTGCTTAGAATGTTATCGGGTCCCATGGATCCTAGGGTACCCCCTAACGCCCTGATCCTAGGTGACTTCAACCACCCCACCATAGACTGGGTGAATTATTCCTGCACTAATGCACTCACCCAACGATTCCTTGACTTCATCAGTTCTAACGCAGTAGACCAGCCCGTCTCATCCCCACAAGGGTAGTTAATATTCTGGACTTGGCTCAACCAACGTGGGTGACCGCTGCACCACTCACATAGTATGTTCTTCCCTATTGAGATCAGATCATCAGTCTGTCTCATTCAAAGTTTCTGTCCCACCCAACCCCGTAACCAGGCTAAACAATTTCACAAAAGATGACTACAACCTCCTAAGGGAGGGTATCAGTACCTTCATGCCACCGCACCCCTCAGAGGATGCAGACAACTATGCTGAACTGTACGCCAGTGCAGTATACAGTCACCTGTACAACTGCATGGACTCAGCCATACCCAACAGAGCTAAAACCTGCTCCTCAACCAAGCATAAACCTGTCTGGTGGATATCCTCTATCAACAGGCTTTACAACAGAAGGAAGGAACTGTTGTCCAAGAGTAAAAAGGAACACATTCCAAATTGGAAAAACTCCCTCCTCAGCATCAACAAGCAGATTAGAGCACTAGTGAAAACCTCCAAAGCCAATTACAAATTGAAGCTAGTCTCTGAAACAAAAGGAAACCACAAAGCCTTCTTCAGTTGCATCAGGAATCTCCATGGCAAAGCCCAGGTTTGTTCCGAATTAGTACTTAATGGTACCACTTACACTGATTCTGTTGACTTAGCCAACCTGCTGGCTGATAGGTTCAGTGCAAGCTTCACCCACTATTCCTCCCCCAAAAGCCATTCGGCATCGCCGATACTTGTCCAACACCTCACATCTCCATAGATCAAGTGTTGAAGACCCTATCCAGGGCAAAGAACATAGCTTTCTTAGGATCTGATAGTATCTCAGGCTGTGTTCTGCACCATCTCCAGCAAGAACTAGCTTCGCTGCTGAGCACCCTGTTCAACCACAACCTAATTACAGGCTTCATTCCAGCAGAATGGAGAACTCCTAATGTCATCCCTTTAAACAAAGGTGGTGCCACTACTGACCTGAGAAACTATCTCCCCATTAGCTTGACAAGTGTGATCTGTAAAGCCATGGAGCGTACTATTATGGATCTCATAAGCAAGGACATAGGCAATCTCCAAGCACTTGACCCCACCCGATTCGGATTCGTCAGCGGCAGATCTTGCCTGTTGAACCTTGTTGACTTCTTTGAGACTGTCATCAAGGCCCTGGATGAGGGAAAGTCAGTACAATACAGCTTACCTTGACTTGGCCAAGGCCTTTGAAACAATCCCCCCACTTGGGCATCATCGAAAAGCTAACACAAGTTGGTGTAAATCCCTATCTCATCAGGTGGTTTGCCAGCTGGCTCACCGATAGGACCCACAAGCTCAAAATAGGCGCCACCTCTGACAGCAGACCTGTCACTAGTGGTGTTCCCCAGGGATCTGTCCTGGGACCCCTACTGTTTAGCATCTACTTCTCAGAGGTCCAGGCAAAGACAAAGGGCCTGTGGCTGACCAAGTTTGCAGATGGCTGTAAATTGGGTGCTGTAACTGACTCTTCAGATGATGTTAACATACTGCAATAGGGTCTCACAGCAACAAATGACTGGTGTCAAAGTCATGGCCTTAAGTTAAATGCAAAAAAAAATGTATTATCCTACCATTTGGCAAAAACACAGCCTCTACTGATTACCACATAGACAGCAACCCCCTAAGCACACAACCTGTGGTGAGAGACCTGCATACTCAGGTTGACAACAGTCTCACATTCGACTGTCATGTAGCGGCAGTGGTCAGAAAAGCCTTTTACTTGGTTCATCTCATAAGTAAAGGGATTTTATCCAGAAAAAAAGGAGATTATTACCTCTCTGTACTCCTCTCTGCACTCCTCTCTTATTAGGCTTTTAATTGAGTGTAACACCCTGTTTGGTATGTACATCTCCAAACACCTGCACCAACTGGAAAGGCCACAGAAATACCTCACAAAGAGAATCCTTGGCCTCCAACATCTGTCTATGCGGACAGGCTCAAATCACTATCGCTTTACTTGGTATCATACAGATTGCTCAGAGGTGATCTGTGTCTCGCCTAGAAGGCAATATCGGACCTTGCCGGAATAGACATGCTCCATATCCGTAAGTCTAATTCCTCACGCATTACCTGCTTGAAAGGCCTAAATCTAATATGCAACATCAACAAAACCTGTTGGAGAGATAGGTTGTCTCCCAGAGGCTGCCCCGTCTCTGGAATAGACTTCCCATACATGTCAAACAGAGTACCTCGCTGACCCTCTTCAAGCACAACTTTGATGAGGGGATGGGAAACCACAAATTTGTCCCAGGGGATTCACCTTTGTTCCTCATTGACAGTGGTGAGAGGTGTTGACTGAGGTTTCTTTTTTGGGGATAAACTCTTGGCTATGCTTGTAAGGGCCCTAGGGCCATTAACCTAGTAACATCCTATGAGTGTGTAGTGCTTGTGTTCATGCAATTGCCTGATATTTTTCTGTCACACTAATTTTACATCTAAGGGGCTCTAACAGGATTGCCATGTACTACTTGTTCATTTACAGGGCACATAGTGCTTGTGTTCATGTTGTGAGAGTTTATCTGACATTTATTTCTGTCAGACTGATTTTACTTCTAAGGGATTTCAGACATGATTTTAGTGTACCACTTATGCATTGCTATGTTTTGGGGACTCTGTATTTAGGGGTAAGTGTGTGTTTGCGTTGCTTTTGTAGACTTTTGACAACTTAACTTCAAACTGACTTATTCCTGAGATCCTAGCTAATTCTGATTCATCCTTCTCTGTCATAGTATGGATACTTACCCCACTCCCATTGATTTGACTTTGGCAGTTCATAGCAAGAAAAATAAAAAAAAACATTTCTAAGAGAGCTCAGTCTGTGCCTCAAACCTGCAGTGGCCATTTGTTGTTCCTCAGACTACTCCATGACTTCTGCAATGTCTTCTGGTGTAGTCCACCAATTGGAGGTTAGCCATTTCCTCTTGAATGGTTCCATTGTCAGGATAGGGCATGGGAGAACCATCTTAACTGGGACAGGGAGTTTTTTCCAGAGGATACTACTGTGTATGCCCTGGGGAAGATACCTCTTGTAGGGACACATATTTCTCTCCTTGTTGATCTCAGATGATGTTCATCATATTGATCAATGGTGCAGTAGCTTTGTCCTGCCAAAGATTTAACAGCCAGGGAGGTTATGTCCTGCCAAGGATATAACAGCCGGCTAGCTTTCAAAGCTTTAGGACACCTTCCACACACCCAAGCTGTCAGGCAGCTGGAGCTGAGTTGACTAAAAGACAAGTTTGAGTGCAAAGCCCTTCAAAGTTTTACTACTGCCAAAGAATACATTCCTCTGTGACTTTTGATGATCGATGGTTGGCATATGCTGTCATTTTCTGGGTGGATAAGACCCCTTTAAGTAAAAAAAAACTTCCATTTTGTTGATGTTTTATTACTTTTCCCTTCAAAAAAAGTTATTTTAAAGCTAGGAGTGTTTTGTTTTAACATACTGTCTCAAGACTGTAAAGCACTTTTACGTGGAACAATCACTTTTGTTGTCATCTTAAAAGTATTGTAAAGTAACTGAAAACATTTTTTCTGTGGAGAAATTGTGTTTATTTTTGGGGCTGGCATTGTGTTTTAAAGTTCTTTTTACTATATTTTTTTCTGTTAAAAAGTAATTTTTGTGGAGTGGTAGTCTTTACCGGCATTTGCTGCTTGTCTTCCTCTGGGAAAGAGACATCATTATGCCTTCACCAGGGAACAGACTACTAGCCCTACAGTCAGTCCTTCTTCCAGCCACAAAAAAGAAAAAGTTAAGCAAACAGCCTTTGCCAACACAGCAAGCTAGCAATTTGCTTCAGCCTCAGGAAGGTGACTCTGCTGTGGAAATTTGTTGTACCTTAGACTATTCAACTTTTACTATATGTACCTTTAGTGTAGCACATACAGTCACTATGGACTGGGGGTTGGCCATGTCCTCTGTGGCTGTTGTGATTCCCCTCAGTGGGCAAGGGAGAGCCACTCTTGTTGGTTCTGGGAAAGGGAACAGTGAAGGTTTCTCAGTTGTGTCAGCATGCTGTGCCCATCCCTCAGGAAGCAACTGCTGCCATTAGTAACACGGCTGGCCCCATTTTTCCTTTTAAAAAGAAACTGAAAACCAAGCATATATCTACACCTCCTCAAATTTCTTTGGATATGAGTAGTTTACTGGGTCTGGCTCAGGGTTTAATTCAGGCTATTGATCCATCTTGTAAACTAGTTTTGGGTAAAAGAAAGAGGGATTCCTCTCTTCCTTATTCTGAATCTGAACAGGAAGATGCAGGGAAGGATATTGGGATTTTACCTCAGATTTCTGATTCAGACTCATAGGAGAGCTCAGTTTCTGATTCTCCCTGTGGGAGTTTCTCCTTCATGCTAGAATGTGCCAGTTTTTTTCAGTGGGAGAACACTGGGGTTTCTTAGTCCCTCAGCAGAAAATACTATGAGTTGTTACAGAAGTATTTTCCAGAAGCTAGACCCATTCCTCCTGTTCTATTGGTTTAGAGGATATGTGTGTGTGTCTGTTACTGTCAGTAATTTTTCTGATAGTCAGGCAACTGCCCCTAAAAAGATAAATAGGATGTATAAAGTTTCTCAGTCTTTTACATTTTTGTACATTATTCCCAAACCAGACCCAGCAGCTATAGCTTTATTTGATCCCACTGCTGCTAAACACTTTGTTAATTACAATCATGTTCTTTCTGATATTATATTATACTGCCTGTAGCAATCCATTCACAATTTTTAGTCCCCATGGAAGCAGATAGGCTTTAAAAAGATGTTCTTCATCTCACATTGCTGCAGTCCTTACTTATGGGTAGTCCGCTGTCCTCGGTCGGCCCGAATACCAAAGTATTAGGCTGACGTCGGTCATGGGCGCTCAGATCTGATATCAGAGCGTCAGGGTACAAAAGCGCATGACCGACGTCATATCCTCAGTCTTTTTTGCCGCATGGTCCGATGCAGAAGCAGCGTTGCAAGTGCCGTTCGGGCGCTCTGAAATTTTTCAATTCGGAGTTTCAGACCGATACCAAGTTGGGCTAAGTACCCGCTGGGGAATATTTTGTTTTTTCTTGCCTCAGTTATTTACCGGATGTCAGAAAGTGAATAATTGTATTTCTTGTGGGAAACAGATACCGCATAGGGATTACCACTCACTTTGTATTCCTTGTTTGGGACCGGAGCACGACGTAGTCGGGTGTCGGTTTTGTGCTAGGTTCAATAAGCGCACTATAAAACGGAGGTTAGATTGGCGCTAGGTTAGTCTTTGGCAAGCGTGTAATTATAATATGCCGCCGGATCCTCGGCGCCAGCTTCCAAGAAGAAAGAGAAATCTGTGAAGCCTAGGCAGGATGATTCGTCCGTTTCGGACGCCGGTCCATTAGAAGCTACAGGGGAACAGGTGGATCCGGCTGAAGTTTCTGCTGAGACTCAGGGGGAAACTTTGATTTTGCAAGAGGTGGCTTCACAGGAGTCAGGTCAGGCTGAAGGGGCCTCACAGGTTACTATTCTCCCTACTGGGCCTAGGGTGGTTAGGCCTTCTGCTACTATTTCTAAAGCTCCTTCTAAGGGCAGGTCTGTTTTGCCTTCCTCTGGTGTCAGTCCTGGTTCCTCAGGGTCAGTGCCTAAAAAGCACATGCTTAAAATGGCAGAGGATTTGATTACTTTAATTAGAGGTTCTATGCTCCCTCCTGATAAGAGGCCCAGGGTAGAGCTAGAGTTGGAAAGTTTGGAGCAGGCCTCAGATGATTCAGAGTCTTCTGTGGAAGACATTCAAGATTTTCCTCCTTATTCGGATTCTGATGCAGAGGATTCCACTCCTTCTGCTTCTCCTCCTGAGGATTTTTCTTTTTCAGAAACTTTACATTCCATGAGGGAGCATTTTAAGTGGGAAGGACAGGATTTCTCTGATTCTCGGAAAAGGCTTAGGGAATTTTTGTTTTTACCACAGCATAGACCCTTAGCTATACCTCCAGTTTTGGATGTTGTTCAAGATGTTTTCTCGGAGGCTTCCCTTAATCCAGATTCTGTGCCTCCTGCGCCAGTCAAACCAGACAGGTATTACAGGGTGCATGAGGCTCATAAATATCTGTATAAAAGTCCTAGGGCAGACCCAGAAACTATTAGTCAGGGGCCTAAGGGGGTTAGAGCTTCTGTTGTTAAAAATCCGGTTCCTCTAGATAAGGAAGCTAGAGCTTTGGATAGATGGGGTAAGAAGGTGTATACCTCTTCTCGCTAGCTATGAGGGCTTTAAATTGCCAGTTTCATATGTTGAAATATCAGAATTTCCTCCTTTCTCAGCTAAAATCTAAAGTGGATGCTTTAGCAGAGGGTATTGAGTGTAAAGAACTGCAGGATTTGGTACATGTCTCTGAACAGGTGGGCAAGCATTCTTTACAGTGTGGCTTTGATGCTTTACAGGCTTCTTCTAGGGTGGCTGCCACTGGTTCAGTTATTCGAAGGCACGCCTGGCTTAAGGATCAGAATTTGTCTGAGCATGTTAAGACTAGAATTCTGGATGCCCCTTTACAGTCTGAAGTTTTGTTTGGTCCTCCTGTAGAGTCTGTATTAAAGAAAATGGAGGACAAGGCTAAGTCTATGCAGACTGTTAAAGATTTTTTGCAGGTGCAACCTCCAAAGTTTAGTAGAAATTGGCCTACTAAAGGATGGACTTACCCTTCTTCTGATTCTCAGTCTAGGGGCAGATCTAGACGTGGTAGGGGCAGAGCTCAGAGTTCCTTCAGACCTAGAACATGGAGTTCGCCTGCACAGTCTGCAAGTGAGGGCAGGGGCCAGTCCTTTCGTAAACAGGCCCAATGACCTGCATTTTCAGCTGCCAGATTCCTCTTGTCTGGCAGCTCCTTTGGGAGGAAAGTTAGCTCTTTTCAAGCAAAACTGGCTTTTAGTCACCCAGGACAAATGGGTATTGGACATTATAAACCGAGGCTACAAGTTCTGTACAGCGTAACTCTGATAGGCAGATTGTCCCTGAGAAGGCAGTTAGATTGTACAACGTTCTTCTGCCTTTCAAGTTTTTAAACACTACAGACCTGCAGCAGCTACAGCTTTAGTTTTCCAGCTGCTGCCAAACATTTAGTTAATTGTGATCATTTTCTTTCAGACAAGGTTGGTAAAACAAGTATATGAATGGGAATATGCTTCTGCAACTTTGACTTAAAGAATTTTGAATTGTCAGTCTCATATGTTAAAAGTTTATTCTGACTAATTGTGAAAGTATGAGGAATGTGTTATCTGCATTTCCTTCATGTAAGGAAATATTCTGTATATACTTCTTCCTGGGTTGAAGCCACTAGTACTTATTGAGGAGGTTTGCATGAATGAATTCTTAGAACCTCCCAGAAGACGTAAACATTGAGATTTTAAATTCTCCTTTGGATGGGGAGATGTTATGTGATCCTATCTCGCCTACATTCTGAATGATGGGTTCGGAGCCGATCCCTCGGCTCCCGGCAGCTATGCCAGGCGGGGGGAGAGTCTGCTTGTGGCTGGCCACTGTATCCCAGGATGCCTGCCAGTCCCCAGATCTCGTTTACGCTTCACAGAAAGCGTGGACTCGAGCTGGCTGGGCTGGTGCTTTATTATACTTTCTGTCAGTTTTTGCTCTTTTATATCAAAGCTGTTTAGCATTGCTCCTTGCCTTTGATATGCGTTTGGTTTAATTTATTGTGTTGTTGGTTGGAGTTTGTTTATTTAAATCAGGTTAGCACCGGTCAACCTTTGTAAACTTTAAGCTTGGTGGTTTAGAAGTTCCCACGTCATTGTGGGTTTTACTATTACTGTAAGCCTTGTTTGTTGCAGCGAATCTATAGTTGAAATTTCCTGTCAAGTTGTTTAACATCATGTCCTCTCCAACCCTAGGCCTTGGGAAAATGTTCATGTGGATATTCTTACTGATGACCATTTGCTTTGTGTAGCATATGTGACTTGGGGGCAAAGTCATGCAGTATGTCGCTTTTCCTCAAGATTATCAGGAAATTATCTCAGGGGTTAATTAAACCCTCTTTTGAAGAAGCCTTGTCCTTCCTCTCGGCTCTGCTAAAGAAAAGGAAAGGAAAAACCGGTTCAGCCAGTCCGTCCGGATCCGTGCCAAGAGATTCAGACTCTCCTTCCGGCTCCAAGACTTGGTGGGAATGGGTATGGTAAACTCCTCCGGCCGGGCCGATGGCTGGGGCATCGAGGTCGTGACTCACTGCTCGAACCCATTAAGCTCAGACACTTCCTCTGCGTGTCTACCAGTACCGATGGAATCTGATATTATTAGCCCGATTCTCCTTCCGAGTCGCCTGGGCGTCCCTAATTTGCCAGGGCGGCTGAATTATTCTGTTCCTGGACGAGAATGGCCGGATTCTGATTATGAACAGGTCTCAAAGACTGTTCCAGTCCCCAGTCTTCCAAAAAATTTGTTTGGTTCCGACCCGGATTGGCTTGAACCCGTGACCTCAACCACCGTGCCATTCCTCCTCCCCGACTGCCCAGGCCGATGAACAGGTGCCTCTGGAGCGATTAGGTCAGGGAGTGGCTCCGACCCTTACTCCAACCGAGACCCTGAGGTCGGGGTTGGTGCCCAGCCCGACCTACCCGGCTGGACCGGTGTTTAGGGACCTGTGCTGGTTCCGAGCCTCGGTGCCCGGCTCTTGGGTTCCGTCTATCATGGCTCCGGAGGTGGGGACCTCCAGAGATTACAGTGCAATGAGACAGTGGCAAATCTCTTACATCTCTCCCCGGTTTAACCTTCCCTATGGGCGTGGGAGACTGGGTCTTGTAGTTCCCCTGTGGCCCGTAGCCAACCCGCAGGCGGTTCCCTCTCCCTGAGGTTCTTAGTTGTCTTCAGAGGAACCCCAAGGAAGATCGTTCAAGAGGAAGCACGTGATCCCCGTCTATTACATAGGACACTGATATGGATGATGCTGATGGGTCATGTCGCCTCGGATGATGTCTCATTTGCAGACATCTTAGAGATCCTCAAACAACGAGGCTGGATATCCAAACCCCCTCTGCTGAAGAATCAGTGCTCCTCAAGGCCTTTGGGCTCAGCCTCCGCCTCCTGGGTGTCTCCGCTACAGCTTCTGGATTTAGTTTGTCGAAGCGGGAAATCCAGATACGTGGAACCAGTCCTTCTCGTCCAAACAAATTTTTATCTGCTCCCGAGAAGGAGTTCCTTCTAAGCTGGGCTGTAGATGCCATGGTGGTGGCATCTGCTACACAACAGGAGTGGCAGAGGCTTAACGCCATCCATCCTCCTAATAAGGAGTCTAGGAGTATGGATAGAGGTAAACCTTGACTTCAGGGCCTTTACCTTAAGGTCTCTGAATTATTTGGCACATTTTACCAGGCTTCAGAGGGATCTGGTCAAGGAGTTGTCAGATTCCTCGGTCAACCTACCTGGAGCTAGCCCAGTCCGTTAGCTCTCAGTTGGCTATCCTCGTCAATTGCTAACTCGTCCATGAGGCTCATTTCCTATGCGGTAAGGCCGGTTAGATGGCAGGCACAAGGTTCTCCGACCAAGCCTGGCTTGTTAACAGAACGGAGCCTTCAAGTCTTCCTCGCAGGGACCCCTTTGATGGGTCCTCATTGTTTGGACCCAAGGTGAAAGACACCCTTACCGCTGTGAGCAAGGGAAAACTTATCTGCCTTAGGGGCCCGTTATTCCACTCCTTCGGCCTTACCCAAGGCCAAAGGAGGGAAATGTGGTTCGAAAATCTAAGTTTTTCTCCCAACAGCAGGAAGATTCCCGTCCAGAGGCAGAGGTGGGAAATTTTTCAGGAAATCCGTCCAGAGGCGTGCAGAGGGCCCGCAATTCTGGAGACCGGAGTCCTTTCGTGGCTCTTCAGCCTCCCACAACTGAGGGATTGCCCGGCTGTGCTGCTCGAGCCAGTCGGGTGTCGCTTTGCCAAGCACCTAAAAGCCTGGGAGTCAATCACTCAGGACAGATGGGTGCTTCGGATAATTGCGGAGGTTACACCATCCCATTCAAATACTCACCCTCCGTCCAAGAGAATCCCGGACCCACCACCCAGTCAAAGGGAAATAGCAGCCAGAAGCTTTAAAGCTGCTAGAAAAGGAGTCATCCAACCGGTCCCCACAGACCAGATCGGATCAGGAAATTACTCCAGGTTCTTTTTAGTGCCAAAAGACAGGGGACCTGAGACCAATATTGGATCTCAGCAGACTGAACAATCGGCACGAAATCCAAATTCGAATGGTCACGTTTGAATCCATTCTCCGTATTGGAGAAGGATGTTTGGATGTGCTCCATAGACCTCAAGGCTATTATCACATACCGATACATAGGCTCCAGAAGGTATCTGCGCTTCAGCCTGGTGTAGCTCCAATTTTGTCCCTCCTTTGTTTACAATTTCTTAGGAGGGGCAAAGAACATAAGACCCCCAATGTGGGAGCCCTACTCCCTGCTTGGGATCTCAATTTTGTGTTGGAAAACTTACTCTACAACCTTTGAGCCTGCAGCTACGGCCGAAAGTTAAAGCATTTGTCTTGGAAACTGCTTTTTGTTGGCCATTACTGCAAGAAGGGTTTCTGAATTACAGGCCCTTATGGCAGTGGAGCCTTCCTGATTTTTCATAAGGATAGGGTATCTTAAGGCTGCACTCAATCCTTCCTTTATGCCTAAAGTGGTTTCTAGTGTGGCCTTTAAACCAAACTATTCATTTGCTCTACTTTTTATGCAAACCCCAAAAAATAAAGGGGAGAAGATTTTGCATACTTTGGATATTCACAGGCAGTTAAGCAAGTATTATTTGAGCAGAACCAAGGAGTTCAGACAGTCTCAGCAGTTGTTTGTTTCTTTTGCTTTTCTTGGGTTCTCAGGGTAAACCTGTTTCAAAACAAACTATTTCTAAGTGGATTGGCTTTTGTATTTCTTTTCTGTTATTCCCATCATGGTAAGTGAGATTCCGGCTGGAATCAGACCAAGATTCCACTAGAGCTACTGCCACCTCTACTGCCTTTCTAAGGGGGGGTAGCTACAAAGATATTTTGAAGCAGCTACTTGGAGTTCAGTACATACTTTTTCTAAACATTACCACCTTCCTCTTTATTCTAAGTCTAGGGCTGGATTTGCCACTGCAATATTGCAGGCATTTTGTAGCAGCCTCCTAATGCTTTATGATTTTGCCATCTCCTTCCCTTTCCCATTGCTTTGGGATTCTACCTATAGTAAGGGACTGCAGCAATGTGAGATGAAGAACATAGTACAGTTTTGGTACCTACCATAAATGTAGATGTTCAAGATCCACATTGCTGCAGTCCACCCTACCCTCCCTCCTTCCCCACTGTAGTTTGGCATGGTTATATGGTTTGGGGTGATGGTTGTTGTTGGGCCTGTTTTTGGGGTGGTATTCTGTTTTGGCTGTGGCCTTTCTTTTAGGGCCTCTGACATCTGGGGCAAGAAGCACTGAGGATATGACGGGTCATGCGCTTTTGTACCCTGGATCGCCTGATGTCAGATCTGAGCACTTCATGACCGACGCCAGCCTAATACTTTGGTATTCGGGCCGACCGAGGACAGCGGACTACCCATAAGTAAGGACTGCAGCAATGTGGATCTTCGAACATCTACATTTATGGTAGGTACAAAACTGTACTTTTCTTAAAGTAAGAAACACTTATTTTCTGTCCATAATTCCTTCTCCTGTGGATGTAGAGGGGACATATTTGGTATTATATTTTTTATTTTTCCACTTGGTAATATAGAAATGCTCTTCGTATGGATCACTGCTGTAGTAGCTTAGCTATATTCAATATATCCAGCTTGAGCTGACTAAAAAGTCAAGCTTGTGCCACAAGCCCTTCAGAGATTTCCTGCCGCTGAGACGGGCAGTCCGGTGTGGGCTTTTGAGGATTGACAGTTGGCTAATGCTGTTGCATTGCTGGGCATATATGCTTATCATACTGATTGCTTCTGCAGTAGCCTAAGCTATATGTGTTATATTTTGCCAAGGATATAACAACCGGCCAGCTACCAAACCTTCACAGCACCTTCCCTGCACCCAGACTGTTAAGCATCCCGAGTTAAGCAGTCTAAAAGACAGGTTTGGGTGCTAAGCCTTTAGAGCTTTCCTGCTGCTAAAGACAATGCTCCTTTGTGGGCTTTTTAGGAACGACAGTCAGCTTTTGCTGTTCTGTTGTTGGCCACATATGTTCCATTTGGGGAAAAAACTTCTGCTTTTAATATTTATTGCTTAAATTTACTTTCCTGATTAGGAAAGTTGCTTTTTGACTAGGAAACTGTACTTTTAAATAGGAGCACACTTTTTTCTTGCCATTTTTTAAAGTTGTATTCTAAAAACATTATTTCTCTGTAGAAACTGTGTTTATTTTACTTTTTACAGCTGGTAAAGTGTATTAAAGTACTTTTTGATGCATTTCTACTGGGAAAAGTGACTTTTTGGGACTTTGAACTTTTAAAGGCTTGTGCTACATAGCTTCCATGGGAAAGAGGCACCATTTTCAACATGACCATGGAAGAGACTACCAGTACCACAGTCTCTCCTATTTCTAACCACAAAAAAAAAAAGTTAAGCAAACAGCCTTTGCCACCACAGCAGACTGGCAATTTCCCTCAGCTACAGTTGGGTGACTTTGCTATGGCCAAAGCTGATCCCTCTTGTTTAGCACCTATAGCCACTATAGACTGGGAGTTAGCCACATCCTGTACAGCTGTAGGGGTCCCTTTGGTCGACAAGGGACAGCCATTCTTGTTGGACTTGGGAGAAGAGGCAGGGAAGAATTCCTGTTTAGTCAGAATTTTGTGTCCATCCCTGGGGAAACTGATGCTGCCATTAATAAACCTGTTTACCCCAATTTTCCTTTCAAAAAGAAACAGAAAACTAAATATTTGTCAGCTGTTGCTGAAATTTCCTTGGACACGAGTAGTTTATTAAGTTTGAGTCAAGGTCTTGTTCAGGCAATCATCCTTCTTTTAAGGTGGCTTCTGGTAAATGAAAAAGGAATTATTTTCCTGAAGAAATTCAAGATTCTGAATCTGGACAGGAAGATGAAGAGATGGATGCAGGGTATTATCCTCAAATTTATGATTCAGACTTGGAGGATAGTATGGTTTCTGAATCTTTCCCCATGAGGGATTCTCTTTTGCTAAGACTGTTTCCAGAATGTGCCTCTGTTTTCAGGGGTTCATATTATATGATCAAACGCTAGAAATACCGAAAGATCTATTATCTAACCCAAATGCATGAAACCACAAAATATTGAAGGAACTGATCAGCAATTTTTTTCCCATGGAAAAAATTTGCTGATCCAAAAAAAATGTACAGGCAACATAAAGTGGGGGGCTTCACCCCCCACATCCCCCACCTTAAATATACCGACTCCAAGATTGCACCACAGTGAAGAAAACTGCAAAGTCCGGAGAATGGCCCAGCTAATTTTTTTTTCCCTGGGAAAAAATTTGCTGATCCTTTCCTTCGATATTCTGTGGTTTTGTGCATTTGGGTTCAACAAGCGTTCGCTATTTCTAACGTTCAGTCATGTATTAGGAACCCTTTTTTCAGTTGGGGAACAGTGAGGTTTCTCAATACCTCGGAAAACACAATCAGCTATTACAAATAGGATTTCCAGAACCTTCACATATCTCCCCAGTGCTGTCAGCATTAAAGGGTGTCTGTCACATCGTGTAACTTCCCTGATAGGCAGATTGCTGCTCCTGAGAAGGCAGTTAGATTGTACAACGTTCTTCTGCCTTTCAAGTTTTTAAACACTCGACCCAGACCTGGCCCAGCAGCTACAGCTTTAGTTTTTCCAGCTGCTGCCAAACATTTGGTTAATTGTGATCATTTTCTTTCAGACAAGGTTGGTAAAACAAGTATATGAATGGGAATATGCTTCTGCAACTTTGACTTAAAGAATTTTGAATCGTCAGTCTCATATGTTAAAAGTTTATTCTGACTAATTGTGAAAGTATGAGGAATGTGTTATCTGCATTTCCTTCATGTAAGGAAAAATTCTGTATATACTTCTTCCTGGGTTGAAGCCACTAGTACTTATTGAGGAGGTTTGCATGAATGAATTCTTAGAACCTCCCAGAAGACGTAAACACTGAGATTTTAAATTCTCCTTTGGATGGGGAGTTTTGAACCCTCTGCTGTAGAGCTTATCAAAAGTGTGATGAGAGGAGTAAGCTGATTCAGGGAATCTCTCAGATGTTTAGCCCTTTTTTCCCAAAATTTCCAAGGGATTCTGTACCCCCTTGCCCAGTTTTGACAAGAAACAACATAAACAGTCTCAACAAAAGGCTGCATGCAGAAGTTTAAAAAGCCAGTGGCAAGGAGTTTCTGAAGAGAAAGAAGGAATCCCGTAAAGCAAAGCAAAAGACAACAAGTCAGAATTACTATTTAAGGGACCGTGCCCCCCCCCCCCTACCCTGGAAGTCCTGTATATCTTCTAGACAGTCTTAATCTACATTTAGCAACAGATTGTTTTGGACAATTGGATTCTGAAGAGTATTAATCAAGGTTACAGATAGCAGTGAGAAAAAAATTCCTCCCTTCCAGGGAGTTATTCCCCATCCACCAGAAAATACTTATTTATTCCCCCTCTTCTACAACACATGCTGTCTTGGGGAGTAATAGAGACAATTCCACCTTCCCAATTTGGGAAAGGTTTTTATTCAAGGATGTTTTTGATGCCAAGAAAGAAACTGTTGGGAGACCAATTCTGGATCCTTCTTTCCTAAACCAGATTGTGATAGTGCCCAAGTTCAAAATTATGTTGTTTCACAACTTGTAACCCCTTCTTTCTCATTTAAGTTTGATAATAATACTAGATTTAAAATTTGTTTATCATCACATCCCTTTTCATCCACTATTTGTTTATTTACTGACAATTGAGTACCGGAAAAGTCAGACTGGGTAGGAGCCCATTTTCAATGGAGGCCCAGGGAGAAAAGCTCCAAAATATTACAAAACATTTTAAGAGCAATAATTTTAGTCTTTAAAAATAATCCAGAAACAAGTACAGTTTAAATAATTATACCAAATTAGACACAGTATGAAAACATTGATTAAAAATAGATACAAGTTATATGATAACAATTTAATAGAGCAATTTTAACCAGTTTATAGAGAAATTAAAGATAAGTTAGTATAATATAAACAGAAATTGCAGTACAAAGTGAAACAAAACCAGGCTTATGGTATATTTAGAGAGAAAGACAGTAGAGCGAAAGTTTGATAGAAGTAAGGCAGTGAGTGAAGAAAGGAGAGTAAGGATATATAAGGTATGAATAGGTATTTACTCACATTTAGGGATATAGTTATCCTGGTATTGAGCAAGAACATAGACAGCTTTTGGCTAGAAAGTCTTTCAGAATGGCTTTGAAGGATGGGAGGAAGAGTATTGACCTGATCGAGATAAGGAGTTCCAGGCCTTAGCAACATGGCACCAGTACAGACAATGCCCAGCAGATTTGATAGGTTTGTGGATCATAATAACTATCTAGGAACATAGATGTGTTGAATGTTATTTAGTGCTGGGCAAGCAGAAGGATTCTGGATAATTTTATAGGTGGTAAGAAGCTGTGTATATGTTAGTTGATGGGGTAGTTCTAACCAATTTAGGCCTTTTAGTGCTATACAGCGGTGGGTTCTGAAAGGGGTATTTGCTGCAAATTTATCAACTTTACTACAGCATTGTTCAAGTTTTGATTTTAGCACAGATGGGAGCGCCATAAAGAAGTGCAGGGAGGAGATACTTTATAGCAAATGTAGCTTTAGTTGCATCGGTGAAAACAAGAAGGTCAAGTCTAGTGTCCCTAATTTTTGATGAATTTTTCTTATGCAAGTTTGTATATGCAGGTTGAATTTAATGTTATCATCCACTATCATCCCTAATAATTTACTATGAGAAGTGATTTCAGTGGTTGTGTTATCAGGAGAGAGGACTTAAATTTTGTTTTTTCGTGGGAGAGGGATTTGGGGACTTTTTTTTTAAGGGTTAAGCATGAGTTGTGAGTTACAAAGCAGTGTTTCAGTTGCTATTAAAACTTTCTGAGTGATTTTCTGGAGGTGTGTCTTGTCAAATGTACAAATAAGTGTGGAGTCATCTGTGTGCTGTATTAGGGAAGCCTGTTGTGTGGATATGTGGAGGGTGTTGGTAAAAGTGTTAAAGAAGAGGTGATCAAGGACTGAGCCTTCTGGTACATCGTGGGGACTGGGAGGTATGGTGAGAGGGTGGAGTGACATTTTACTGACTGACACCTATTGGATGGGTAGCTTTTAAACCATAGAAGGGTGGACTGAGAGAGATACCTAATGTGGACTTAGAGAGAGACCTAATTAGGACATTCGAAGTTTGCTGTGACAAACTGTGTTGAAGGCTTTAGACAAGTCTAGAAATAAGGAGGAGATGACTTTGCTGTTATCTCTAGCTTTATTGACAGTATCTATATAGGTTAGAAGTGAAGGATTAGTACTTTGGGAAGGATGGAAGCCATGTTGTGTGGGAGATAGGAGTTCTTCCTGCAGGACATAATTTAGCAATTGTCTTTGAATGATGATAGATCTAGTGTTGCATCCCTCAGGCCAGCTTCACCCGAATCTGAACTCCCTCATGTTGACTGCTTGACTGCTTGATTCCTCCAATTCCAGTGATAACCATAGATCATGTACTGTCTAAAATAGTTGATTTTTATCCTTACATGTTTTCAAAGACTTCCACCTGACAAGTTTACACTAGCAAAGGGAAATGTTTTTCTATTTGGGCTTCTTTTGAAGGTTTAGACCTTTTCTCTGCTTCATTGGATGCAATTTAAATTTCCTGCCAGATTTGTTTCATTCTGGTCTTCACTGTTCCACTATTAACTCACTTGTGCCCATAAACTTGTGTTATTGGGTCCCTCTATCTGCACATAATGCGCCTGTCACTAATAAATAGAGTCTACAACCACGCCTGTGCTACATATATGAATGCCCCACTTTTCTGCTGATTGCAGACGCTGTTTTAATTTACAGAAGCCTAAACATGGAAAAGTTATTTCTGCTGTTAAGCTGCTGTAAATTAAAGGTAAAACCAGGTAGCCTTTCCATTGGAAAATTCTGTGAAAAACTTTTTTTTTTTTTTTCTGATGGATTTTCACAGATCCATGACCACAGCAGCCAAAGCTGCTACAGAGAGATTTTACAGGCACAACAGACATCAGTCAGTAGCAGGGTGTGATGTGAAAAGCTTTTTGAAATACTTTAAAATCAGAAAGCTTCCTTGGCTAAAGCTAAGATCTGGGGGCATGCACTTCTGCAAGGTGAGATGACTGATGTCAGTATACAACAGCCAACAACATTGTTGGACATTTCTTCCAGTCTGTTATGGCCCCTGCTCATTTCCAGGAATAGAAGAAGCAGGGCAGTTAGGTGTTTCATTCTTTTCCGTTCAAGGGACAAAGGATTTCAAAAATCATTTCTGTGTATCGATTGTGGTTATGTATTTGGTACGTTTCTTATTTTTACTAGCAGCGCCATAGATCTGCTTTTGTTAGTGTATTTCATCCACTCTTAAAAAAAAGCAAACTTAAATGTGTACAGGCATTTATACGTTATTGTAGAACTTTTTGCTTGCAAAATAAGATTATGACTTTGTATGCCCAACAATATTTCTGGAATATTGATTTTTTTTTTTTACTGCAGGAATATGTAGGAGTACCTAGAAAGTTTCAACAGTGCATTATTTATTTATTTGTTTATTTATTTGTTTGAACATTATTCTTTGGAAAGTACTTGATCATGGTGGTTAGACTCCCATAAAGAAGACAACACAGACTAATTTGATTTCTGATCATGGTTATGAAACGATGCATTTGTGAAAGCATATAAATAAAATGGTACAAAAGAAATAGTATTTTCTTTTGCTGTAGTTGAGCTATTTATTGAAGTCTAGTGCACTGATGAAGTTTATAATGTACCTTTTGCACACTGATGTAGAGAAAGTGGCACTGTAGTAAGGATTTTACTGCTATTTTTTATTATGTTTTGCAAATGATTTTGTTCCATTAGTTGTCAGTCTTTTTGTGTAATTATTAGCTATATGTGTGCATACTTTGTGTTCCTTCCCTGTACTTGGGTTTTCTTCATGTTCTCTGTTTTCTACTCGTGTCCAGAGACATGCAGGTAGATGAATTATCTTGCCTAGAATTGCCTATGTGTATGCATGTCTATGTATGCACCTAACAGTAGACTGGCATCCTTTCATAGCTTCACACCCATAGATTACCAGGATAGGCTCTGCAACCTTGAGTTGAATAGCACAAGTCTTGAAAAATGAATGAATGAATGAATGAATGAATGAATGAATGAATGAACTGATTCTGTGCTGTTATTGTTTGTATAATGCTGTACTGCCCTTCTTTGGGGACAGGATGTGTTTTATATGAAATGGCTAAATAACATTCCACTGTATAGCCTTATACATAATCTAAACGTGTGTGTACTTTAGGCTGATTGTTATATTTGCCTGGGTAACAGCGTAGCTTACTTGTGGTGGTGGCATTTTTGCTCAAAGATGCTCTTTGCTCTAGTCCATATATGTATTAATGTTCAAGACAATCTAAGGCTTTCAGAATGAAGAAAGCCAATAACTTTTATTATGTTGTACATTATGAGTATCTCACCAGGGCACCTAAAAATATGGAAACAGTTTCTTCAATATTTTGAACTTAATAATATTTGTCCTCCACCACATTCCCAGATCAAAGCATCTGGTTATATTGCACTGAACTAAGTAATTCTCTTTCATAATTCTCAGTTTTATCACCTTTAAGATGGGGAACTAAATTATTTTATTGTAAACTGGGGGGAGGGGGCATAATACAGAATAGGGCATATCCTAAATGAGTGAGGAGTAAGTTTTTTTTTATGGAAATGCTGTAAGCCATTTTCTAAGATTGGAAGAAAAGATAAGACTTTTATGACGGGGAGGATGCTGACTCAAAGGCATCAGGATATGAATGTAGAAACATGGATAACTGTAGTCCCACTGGGGTCCATGAAAGTGAATTACATTGTCTGAAGAATACCTATCAAGTGTAACCCATAATGAGAAACTTTACTGTTTTGAGTCTTAAAGTCCATGTTTCTTTGTTCCACACTGAAAGTGCCTGTCTTGTTTTCATTGTTAAGAAATTTTTAACTGACAGTCATAGGAAGTAATTCATCAAAAGAGCCTTTAATAAGTATAAAGTAACTATCCTGTTATGTTCCTTGCTGAAATTATTACTAATCTGTTGGTGAGTATTACACATTATACAACGACCCCCCATTAAATATTCAAAAACGTGCACGCTGATTGGTCAGCGTGCACGTTGTAAATCAGAGTTATAGTAATGGAAAAAGGTCCGGTCGCCCGGACCTTTCCCATTACTATAACTCTTTTTTTCACACTGTTTCGCTATGTTAAACGAGTTTAACATAGCGAGACAGCTTTAAAAAAAGCAACGGAGATTCTCCGTTGCTTTTTTTAAAGCTGTCTCGCTATGTTAAACCCATTTAACATAGCGAAAACAGTTTGTAAAAAGCAACGGAGATCTTGCTTTCTCCGTTGCTGTTGCCCACAGTTCTGATGTACTGCGTAGGCATACACATGCGCAGTTCATCAGAACTGCCGCAGAATACCAGACAGCTGCGGAAGGGCAGCAAGGAGGCATTATACAATGCCATTATTTAAGAAAAGTAATTATTTTTTTCTTAAATAATGTCATTGTATAGTAGCAATAACCCACTTCTGGGTGTGGGTAATGCTGGATTTACCCACGGTTGGCTTTGTTTGGCCACTCGGGCTTCGCCCTCATGACCAAACCACGCCAACCGTGGGTAAATCCAGCATTACCCACACCCAGGCGTGGGTTGTTGCTATATTATGCGAGGTAGTTAGTGTTCCATATTCTGGAAATGGAAGGTTTGACCTGTGGTATGAAGAAAGGAAGTGTGAAATTAAGAGTAAGGGGTATATTTATTTGGGCTGCACTACTTATTACTATATTAATAGTAATTATTTTATACCTCAGATTTTTATTGCAAATGACAGTGCATATTTTATGTTGATTGTTCTGTCAGATGAGCATTTTTATGTTGGTAAAGTTCTTTGTTCATCTTTTAGCATATATCACAGCAAATAAAAAATGTAAAAGATGGAATTAGCTTCAGATGTCACTCCCCTAAAAGAAAATCTTAAAATCCTGGACTCTCCTGAGTAAGAGAAAGATGCAGATGTGCCCGTTGCTGAAGTGGGTTGCCAGTGAAGATTATACTCACATGGTTATGACAGTTCTAAGAGTTCCTACACACACGACAGTGATACAAGAAATTAAAGCGTTTGTGTATAGCACCATGGTCTAAAGGGTGGTGTCCCTAAAAGTAACTGTGTCCCTTTCCTTAACAAAATCATTGCAATGATTTACTGCATTATGGGCATAGTATGCTACTGACAGAGTACTACGAACGCAAGGAACTGCTTTTGTTTGAGGATATTCCCTCTGTAGGAATCACCTGATGCTGTCTGCTAGCAAATATACATTTTTGATGCTCAAATGAAGCTGTAAATGAAGAATTGTAAGTCAGTGCCTTGTTTATGGTGCACTTCTGCCTGCTGTTACATTTTATGGGACTAAATTCCATTTTGTGGGTTTCAAACCAGTTCTACATATGACTCGATGTTAGAGGTAATCAGGTTTATAAAAGTGATCCAGATATTTTGACTTATAATTTTCAGAAGGAATGTGTCGCTAGATTTTTCAGTTACCATGACAACTGTGCAATTTCACCTCCTGCCTGACATTCAAGTCACAGAGTCTGAGTGTATGGCAAGGATGATGGTTTTGTAGTTACTGTACTTCACACAGTGGGAGAATTTCATCAAGTAGTGAGCAGCATATGCTATTGGACAAAAGTGTTAAATGGTATTAATAACTGTTAAGATCATTCTGGTTGAAGAGATGCTAATGATGATGTTTTTTTCTCAGTCTCCCTGTCTAAGAGGTTATTGATGACATAGTTAGAATTCCAGGTGTTCTTTCTTATTGCTTTTGCAGTATTCATAAGATGTGTGGGATCTCCTGCCAAGGATAGCCCAGTCCATCCAGTATGTCAAAGCCTTTACATTCTCCTAGCATCGTATGTCAGGCGTATGTTCCTAATGCAGGAGTAGGACATAAAGGTAATTGTACATATGCTCCATATTCAGAACTTATTTGCCACCAGTCTGAACACCACAGTTGAACATCAGTCTGAACGCCCTTTGCTGATCTGGTTTCTATCAAGCCATTTACAAATAAGTGTCCCATTGGGGTTCCTTCTTTTTGTTCCTTTCTTTGTGTACTTAGGGCCAGGATCCCCTGTCTTTCAGGCTTTTGTGTATCTTCCTGTCTGGCAACAGATTACTCCAGACTCCTAGGGTCTTTCCATTATCTGTTATGGTTATTTTATGGTATGGAAATCCCTTCCGCCATTTTCAGGTCTTCCTCAACCTCCTCCAGACCAACTTCCCTAATTTTTTATGGTCCTGCAGGATTTGTTTTATCACAACACCATCCAACCTGTTCCAGAATCCCAATAAAGAATTGCGTTGTACTCCAGAATGTTTCTGGTTCCCAGAAAAGAGGGGTCCTGGAGACCGGGCCTAGACTTCTCCTTTATAAATATTTTTCTAAAGATTCTTTCATTCCAAATGCTTTCCCTCCAGACTCTTGTTTCTTCTCTTATTTCGCAGAGTTTTTGGTCGCCCTAGACCCAAAGGACTCCTATCTTCATGTTCCCATTCACCATCTATTCAGGAAGTTTTTACATTTCTCTGTTTCTAGCTCTCATTTTCAGATTTCTGCTTTGCCCTTTGGTCTTTCTGTGGCTCCAGGGGTATTCAAAAAATATCTATCCCCGTCATAGCCTTTTGAAGGCTTCAGGGTGAATGAAAACCTACTACCAGAAAATTCTGTATGGTTAAATGGAAGAGAGTTTCTTTTTGGTATCTCAAGCATCATTAGGATAGGTTCATAGGTGTGTACTAGGCTATTGAACACAAGGGCCTTATTAAGCCTAGCCATGCATCCCAACTCTCTGAAAAGTTCTTGTACCCTTTATAAATGTAAGCAGGATCTTGGGAGATAAACCATTTACAGGCTGCATGTATCCATTGGAGACATAGGTGCCAAACCAGGAATGAATTTCCTGTTCCCCATACAATTGTCCAATTCACACTTGAATTGGTTTAGGAGAAACTTTGCTTCACATAGATGGGAAGCCTGTTCAAGAGAAAGGGGTAGCTTCTAGGGCACATACATGTGTCCCTAGCAGGTCATATTTATTTCACAGGCAAAATTTAAGTCTTTAGAATGGGTAATTCTGGTACTGTTTTTTGCAGATATGCAGGAGGTTCATCAAAGTGGGGTCTGACAATGCCTTGCAGGCCAGGCATAGATCTCCCCTCAACATCCTGTAGGAGACAGAATACAGGGATAGGGCCTTGAGGCGGTCTGCATACGGCATTTTACTTATGCCCTGTATTCTTTTATTGAGGATCCTATGTGGATGCTCAGTTGTTGTATATGCCTGGTTAGATACATACCAAATGGGGCACTGTACTCAGTGATAGGTGTCATGAATTCTGAATACACTGGAACACTGACTGCATTGGACCTAGATGCCATGCCTTTGTTTATAAGTTGCACAACATAGATTGATTTCCTCACTACTGTAGATACGTGGTAGCCAAAGGCTGGATTAATGCCTATGTGTGTCCTCAAGTCCCTAACTATTGGGGCAGCTCCTAGAGGTGTGTTATATGATAGTTACCAAGGGTGGATGACTTCCTGAAGGATACTGCTGTGCATTTCTTGGCATTTAGTTTTAGTCCATGGCTCTGATACCAATTATTTGCCTGTGCCAGCCCTTCCTGGAGAACATTTTTGTTGGTGTGGGATTCAATGACAGCTCTTAATTTGCAGTCCTCTGCAAATTTACATTGGCCTTGACTTCAGAGAAGTACATGCCAAAAGGAGCAGTCCTTGGACTGATCCCTGAGGGACTGTGCTTGTGACTGGTCTCTTTGTAGAGGTGGATTCCCCAAATCTAACTTCCGGGGTTCTTTCTGTGAGCCAACTGGTTGTCCACTGGATGACATAAGGGTTTGTACCTAACCTCTTGAGTTTGTCAACAATACCTAAGTGGGGTATTGTGTTAAATGCTGTGTCCAGATCAAGTTAGTCAGTGTAAACCATTTTCCCCTCATTCATTGCTTTGGTAACCTTCTCTAAGAAGCCCACCAGGTTGACTGAGCATGACCTGCCCTTGAGGAAACCAGATTGGGTTAGGTCAAGTGTCTGGAGGTTTCCTATGTCATTGTCGATCATTTCCATAATAATTCTTTCCAAGACTTTCTATATGAGACTAGTGAGACTTGTGGAACTGTAGTTTCCAGGGTCTGTTGATGGCCCACCTTTGTGCAGAGGGATGACTGTTGCTGTCCTCCATTCATGAGGCATGAAGCTTGCTTGGAAACTACAGTTAAACAGCAATTCCAGAAGGGCTGATAGGTCATGTTTCAAGCTGTTTAGAAGGCATTGTGGAATATTGTCTGGGCCCGTTGCCGTGTTCTTGTCCTTAGAGGAAATATTAAGGACCTGTTCCCTAGTGATAGCAAGGGGAGTTATATTTGATGTTTTTTCCTGAGGGAAGGTTGAGAGGCAGAGAGGGGTAAAGTTGGAGCTGAATTTGTCAGCCAGTAGGTCTGCTATATCTTCTGGCTCAGTATAGATGGCTCCATTATCAATGAGTTCTGCACACAATTGTGTATTGCCTCTGAGGCTGTGAACGTAGAACTAAAGAATGCCTTGTGGTTGTCCTTGGCCTGGAAGGCCAACTTTACCTGTAATTTGTCCTTGGTAATGTTTATTTGTCCTCTGAGCTGTTTGTTTAGCTTGATAAGAGTGGTTTTATCCTGCTGGGTGCTGCACCTCTTAATTTTTGCCATGATTTTCTTCCTTCAGTTATACAGCCTATTGATGTTGTGATTCCACCAGGAAGGCTTGTTCTTTGAGTTAGTTCTGTATGTCTTCCTGGTGTGTACAACTGCCTCTTTGCAGCTATTAACATGCTTGTGTAGGGTTTTTATGAATAGTTCTGTGTGGACAGCAGTGATGTCCTTCCATATCACTGTTGCAGTATTCTTTACAATGTGGATCCCTTGCCTAGGATTTTTGTTGTTTTTATCACTTTCTTGATTTGATTTGGTTGTTAGTTTCATGTCATCCAGAAAGGGAAAATGCCAGTGTGGGTGGCAGATTCCCGATAAAGACTGGCACAGGCAGTGTTTATTTTGGTTAGGTGCTTCCCCCTACAATACGTCTTGTGCTATTTGCCAAGCTTATGTTGCGAAGTTGCCTGTCTTCCTTAGCTGTTTATTTAGAAAACCAATGTCTTAACCTGTTGGCTAAAGTTACTATGGAAAGATCTTCCTGCCTGAGGGTCAGCTATTTGTGAAGATGAAGACCAAGAAAGCTCGGTCAGATTCTGTGGCTGTGCCATCTCCACCGGACTTCTCCTTTGAGGCTAGTTAAAGTCTGGAGGACCATCCGGTTTCTCTGTTGGATTCCACTGCTGCAACTGCTTGAGAGGCTGGCATGGATTTGGCTTCTCGCACATCGATGGAGGCCTTACAGATGTCCACTTTGGATGTTCAGTGGGAACCGCGGCTGATAATTACTGATGGGCCTTGGGTTGTTCTTCAGATTTTGGTAAGGGAAGTGATACTGACTACACTAATTGAATGCCATCAGGGTTCAGATCCTTCTAATATCTTTAAGGCTGATGTCCCCTTAAAAAAGAAGCAAAAAAAACCAAGCATATTTCTCCTGTTCCTAAAGATCCTCAGAGTGAATGGCAAAATTTCACTCAAGGCCTGTGTAATGCTCGTATGGCTCTGAAGCCTCCTCAAGGGGTTTCTCTTCTTTTTCCTCCTTGGTCTTCTACACCTCTTAAGAGGCCTAAGGAGAAAGAGTCCTCTGATGAAGATGAAGATTCTGATGAAGAATCCCTGACTTATTCTTTTCAGATTTCTTATCACTTAGATTATGATTCTGAGGAAGAGGAGTCTATTAGCCCTGAATTTCCTTTTGAGGAGATTTCTTTTGATGATAGAATTTCCAGAATGATGGTGTTTTTTAAATGGGATTATGCCAAGGTGTCTGATTTTCAGAAGAGGTAGTATGAACTTCTGCAAATGAAGTCTCTTAATCCCTCTGCTGTCCCTCCTGTTCTTGCTGGCTTTCTTGATGCCTTTTCCATTGCTTCTCAGGCTCCTGATTCCCAACCCCCAGCTCTCAAAAAAACTGATAGGTTTTATAAGGTGCCTGATGAATGCAAGTTTTTTATAAGTGCCACTCTGCTGATCCTTCTGTCATTTTGATTGCCTCTGACAAGTCTTCTAAACTGTTGCCTTTAATGAAGTAGCTCCCACTGACAAAGGAAGCAGAACTATGGAGAGGTTGGATAAGAAAGTGTATACTTCTGCTACCCTGACCTTTAGAGCTGTAAACTATTATACCAATTTGACCAAACATATTGTGGCTCTTCTCTTTAAGGCCTGTCAGATTATTTCAGATCTTCCTGACTCTGAGGGGAAGACTTTAGCTCTTTCTTTATTAGGGACGTCTTCTCAAGGTACTCGCCATTCCATTAAATGCAGCTATAATGCAGCTGATGCATCGTTTAGGGCTGCTTTAGTTCTTTATTGAGCAGTATTCCTGGCTTCAGCTTCAACCTTTGCCTGATAATATCAAGGCTAAGCTGAAGGATGCACCTCTGAATAATAAACACGTGTTTGGTGCTAAGTCCCTCCAGGAAAAGGGTAAAGCTTTACAGGATCTGAAACATGTTTTTTTTTTTTCACCTGTTCCCAAATTTCAAAGGAATTAACCTAACAAGCCTGCTTTAGTTTGTAGAAAGTGTCAACCTCTCCCAGAAGTTAAAAACAGTGGTAGAAGGGCTCCTCCTTCCTTAGGTCACCCAAACCCCTTCAGCTCAGAAAACTCCTTTTCCAGATAAACCAGGTGCTGTCTGACTATCCTTCCCCTTCTGTTCTCAGTCACTTCCTATTTTGCTAAAGATTACCCAAGATTCCTGGGTTCTTTCCATAATTTGCCTGGGGTATTACATGGTTTGGACCCCCCCCCCTTTTGAGCATTCCTCAGCCACCTCAGGAACAGCTGCTCTTTTTTCCAGAGGTATTTCAGGGTCTGTTGGCTCAGGGAACTATTCAAGATTTTTGAACTCCTCAGAGGGGGAAGAGGTTTTACTCCAGAATGTTATTCGTCCCCAGGAAAGAAGGCAGCTGAGACCCATTCTGTATCTCTCTCAGCTAAATATGTTTTTGAAGGTTCCTTCCTTTTGGATGCTATCCCTTCAAACCTTGTTTCCTCTTCTACTTCCTCAGGCTTTTCTGTTTTCCCTGGATCTCAATGATGCTTATCTACATATCCCTTTTCATCCCCTTTTCAGGAAGTTTTTACATTTCTCTATTGCATCTTAGCATTTAAAGGTTCTCCACTTTGGCCTCTTTACTGCCCCAAGGGTGTTCACTGAATGCCTCGCTCCTTTGATTGCTTTTTGCAGACTGAGAGGAATACAGATTTTTCCTTACCTGGATGACCTACTCATTCAGGCCTCTTCACCAGAGATTGTACTTCAGCATCTACACTTTGCTATGTGCCTCCTGCAAATTATGTGGTTTACTGTAAATTTCCAAAAATTATTCCTGACTCTTTCTCAGGATCATGTTTTCATAGGATGCAGGCTCCACACTGTTCCAATGCTGGCATTGCTCCCTCTTCCCAAGGCTTCATAGGTTCATAGGTGTGTACTAGGCTAATGGCCCTGGAGCCTTTACAAGCCTAGCCCATAGAAGTACCCTGGCCAGGACTTACGAAGTCGTTTATGCAAGCGAGGCTATTCTGAGAAAGAAACTAACTTGAGTTCCATGGATACATATTGGCTAAATAAAGGCAAAGAGAAAATGCCTGGTGGGAACAAGGCATTGGATGTTAATGTGACTCCACGGAAGGATATCATGACTGATGAAAATAAACTTAGACTGATGCTTACATACACCAGAGATAATGTGCAATTATGTATTATCACAAAATAGTGGCCCATTTTGACTCAGGATGATAGACTACGAGAAACTGTGGGAGAAAACAACAAAATTTGCGTATAAAAATAAAAGAAACATCAAGAGGTTGTTATGCTTGAAGAATGGCTTTCCAAAATTGCAAACAGCATGAATTAAAGGAACTTCTAAATGTGGGAAATGTTCGGCCTCTGCCTCTATAGATACTAATAATTCTTTTTATCATCCCAACTCTGGCATTCTAAGGCATTCTGTTATTACAGGTAACATCTAAGCAGGCATTTAGCTATTTACCATATTTGACTAGAAAACCAACCACTCAGACAAGCTGTAATGTCTAAAGAGTCACCAAACTAAACCCTCAGAACCCCTTTGTCAGTTTTTTTTCAATATGCCTTTCACCAGTTCACCAAACTATAATTTTCAGATCTCAATTTCTCTAAAAACTATGCAAGATTTCTACTTCTGCTTTGCTTTTCTTTTTTCTTTCTGCATTTGTGTTTTCACTAGTATTTAATCCTGGCTCAACAACTGTAATTATAATAACATTAAATTCTTTCTATTTTCAACCAGTTTAAAGGTTTAGCAACTCATTCCAGTGCAATAGTATATTTAATATAGTGCTCCTCTACAATTAAAGCAGTTACATGCTGACTACTGTTATAATAAGATTTTTATTAAAAGAAAGACTGCAGGCAAAAAGAAAAAAAAAAGAATATGCTTTCAATCCTTTCTTCAGCATCTGAGCAATATAATTGTGGCTGTGCTGGTATACATTATTTAACTTAATTTTCAAATCAATCTGCTCCTGAGTGGGGACAACTAGGCATTTTAGACGAGCCTTCTCGATCCTGTAATGTGCGTCACACAATGTCACCTTGCCTCCTCCTTTAATTCAATCAGTAGAGAGAGTAACTTGAGTGAATGTAGCTCAAATTTTCTCTCAGCAGCCTTTCACTGGAGTTATTCTAAGTTTATCAATGGCTTTGACCTTTTACAGCTTAGAAGCTGATCTACAATGCCCTACAGGTACTATAGTGTGAAATGCTTGTGCTCATTTTACTAGATAGTATACTTTCAGGCTGTCATTTAGCTGGCAAAATAAGATACACTGAACATGAAGGTTTCACACAGAAATTCAAGGACATAAAACTTTAGCTCAACTTGTAATATACATCAAATCAAAAGAATTGTTAAGAAAAATGAAAAGTTCACTGAACAACTTCTGAAAAGTTGGTTTAATAAAACACACCTCTTTTTAAATACTGAAAAGGGATAAAAGGATAAGATGATATGATGGTACACTGATTGCTTTCCTTCAGTCCCTTCTTACTGTGGCTTCAGTTACAACCAGAGAGTTTCTCAGGGCTCTGGGTTACATGGCTTCCACCATTCCTATATTTTCTCTGCCCAAACTTCTTATGAGAAAGCTCTAGAAGTTTCTGAATTCAGTCTGGCTTCAAAATTCTCATCCTTTAGATTTTCTAGTCCCTCTTCCTCCGTGTCTTAAGCTAGAACTTCAGTGGTGGATTCATCAGTTGGCCTTCAGTCTAGGGCTTCTTTTTACAACCTCCAGTCCCCTCTCAGGAACTCTTGACAGATGTCTTGTATGTGGGATGGGGGGCCTCCTTCAGTCATCAGAAAGTGTAGAGTATTTGGTCTCTTCGACAAAAGAAAGACCACATCAGTGTCAAAGAGCTGAGAATCCTTCTTCTGGCTCTTCAGGCTTTTCATTCTCTTTTCCTTCCAAGGTCCCTCAGAATTCTCACAGAAAATACAGCAGTGATGTAGTATACTAACAGGCAGGGGGGGGGGGGGGTCTTATCTCCTGTGTAGACTAGCTCCTCAGGTTTGGGATCTAACTACCCAGTGTCAAGTGACCCTTCAGGCAGTTTATATTCCTTTAAATCAGAACATAGTGGCAGATTCTCTGAGCAGGTCCATAACACAATCCCACTAGTGGATGCTTCACAGGGATGTGTTTCTGGATATTGTCCACCCATGGGGTACTCCTCAAGTAGATCTGTTTGTCTACCCTCTAAACAGACAACTTCCTCTCTTTTACACCAGAGTCCCATGTCCTCTGGCCTGGAAGGTGACGCTCTCTCCTTTTATTTGGAAGGGGATGTTTCTTTATGCCTTCCCTCCCCTTCCTCTAATTCTAAAGGTCCTGTTCAAGATAGAACAGAAAGCCCGCAAAATTTTGCTGTTGACTCCCTTCTGGCCTAGACAGCATTGGTTCCCTGTTCTGCATTTAACCAAGGGCAATCATAACACATTACCTCACAGGTTTAACCTACTCACACAAAACAAGGGGTCTCTCATCCATCCCCACCTGCCCTGTCTTCAGTTGACATAGTGGGTGATGGGGTTTTGATTCCCTTTATATACCATTTTTCTGAGGACATACTTCGGGTCCTGCAGGAGACCAGGAAACCCATTTCTAGAGAATCTTATTTGCTAAAATGGAAGAGATTTTCTTTCTGGTGTTTTTCTCATATCCTGGATCCACTTACTGTGGTTGTTCCTTTGTTTCTGTCTTGTTTGTGTGAATTGCTGAATCCTGGGTTGACATATTCTTCTGTTAAATCTACCTGTCAGCTATTTGTGCTTGTCTGCGTTTGACTCCCCCTTTGGCTTCTAGATTTGAGGCCAAACAGTTTCTTAAAGGTGTCCTTCACATTAGGCCTCACAGGAAGCCTGTTCCTCCTTCCATGACCTTAATTTTGTTTTGGAAAAGTTGACTTAGGCTCCTTTTGAACCTGATGCTTCAGCTTCCTTACAGCATTGTTCTTGGAAGACTCTTCTTCTTTTGGCTCTTACCTTTGTCAGATGGGCGTCTGACCTGCAAGCCCTTATGGCTGTACCTCCTTTTATGTTTTTTTAATAAGGACAGGGTGTCTCTTTATACTAATCCTTCTTTTATGCCCAAGATGGTTAATTGACATGTCTTGTAATCAGTTTATTCATTTGCCCACTTTTCCCTTCTCCACAATCTGCTAGCGAGAAGGTTCTTCACACCTTGGATTTGCATAAACAACTCAGGTATTATTTAGATAAAACTAAAGCCATTTGTAAATCTGAGCAACTTTTTGTTTCCTTACATCCTAGATCTTTAGGTTTGGCTGTTTTCAAGCAAATCATTTCTTCTTGGCTATCTAAAGCCATTTCTTTTTGTTATTCCTTTCATGGAAAGAGCCTTCCTTCTTCTGTTAAGGCTCATTCTTCTGGGGCTGTAGCCTCTTCTGGTGCTTTTTTTCTGGGGTTTGGTTACTAATTCTGTTATTGGAGGCAGCCACCTGGACTTCTGTGCATACTTTTACCAAGCACTATAAGTTGGATGTGATTTCTAGGGCTAGAGCTGGTTTTGCCAGGGCTATTCTTCATGGCTTTCTTGAGGGCTCTACTGACCCTTCCTCCTCCCAATCTTCTTCATGAGTTATTGAACTCATCCCTGTTGTAAAGAATAATGCAACAGGGATTATGGAGGGACATAGTACAGTTGTGTAAAATCTTACCATTAACAGTAGATGCCCATCTCTTCACTGTTGCAGTATTCACCCCTCCCTCCTCCCTCTGATCCTTTTTCCTTCTGGATGTATTTGTTACTTACTAGTATCCTTAGACTCTCATTCCTAGTGGGACTTTTTCATTTCTGAGGATGGTATATCTGGATGTCACCTTTATGCCATAGGCTGTGCGTGGGGAGCTTACATGTGACATTTGGCATACTCATTCTAACCTAAAGGCTTAGGTATACTAGCCGGACAACAGGCTACCCTAGGCAGGAGATCCCTATTGTAAAGAATACTGCAACACTGAAGAGAAGAACATTTACTGTTATGGTAAGATTTTACACACCTGTACTTTCTCGAGTTTATGGGAGGCTTGAAATTTTGCCAGATTATTACTTAATAGTAGGAAGTTAGCCTTAGAGTAGTTCCTGAATATTCCAGGCTTAGCTGGGGTTTCAAGTTTTATTTTTACTTCAAAGGAGAGCATTTTAGTGTCTGACCGTGCCAGAGAAGACATTACACTACAGGGTGTGCAGCACTCTCCCATGTTAGTGAGGACCAGATCCAGTATGGTTGCATCCCTGGTTGGTGTATTGACAGTCTGGTCCAGGACTTTGTGTTTACAAAATCCAAAAATCTCTGTGCGAGTACATTTAGTGTCGTATACGATTCTCAGTTAATAATGAGGTAATTAAAGTTGCCTATAAATATGATATTGGGTTGGATGGTGAGTGTTTCCAATAAGTTTAAATGGATGATATGTGTTTCCTTGGTCATGGGGGAACTTGTAGCTTGCAAGGAAGTGGTATGGGATTTTGCCTATGGTGATTTGAATGTGGAGACGCTCAAGTGGATTGTCCTGTTTACCAGCCGTGAAGTATATTTATTTATGATGTAAACTGAGACACTTCCACCTTTAGTCCCTGTCTGTGTAGTAGCTGGTCTAAATGTGTGGAAGGCATTATAACCTTGCACTGTTGGTTTGCTGTCAGCTGCTTTAAACTATGTCTCAATGACTGCACAGATGTCAGCATTCTCTAGAGTGAAAAGATGATCTAAGGAATGGAGTTTTTTGTTTAGACTCCCTGGCATTAAGCAGTGACACCTTTAGATTTTCTTTGTTTTGATTTGCTATGTCGGAGGTACTTTCAGTTAGTTTGGTATTACCTAAAAAAGGCACTACGGGAGAGGACTTTATTTTAACTAATATTTGAAAGCCTATGGGGAGAGGTGCAGACCATCCCTGGCAAAGCAGCATGGTCTGTTGACCATCTTCTTCCATGCTGACAAATAATGCACCCCCCCCCCTTAGAATGACACCAGAAAGAAAGCCAATTATTAAAGTCAGACATCTTTTGTTCATATTGTGTCATCATTCTTGGAGAATGTAAAATGCTGCTCAGTGCTAGGCTTATACCAGTTTGGGACACATATTTTGAGAGCTCCATGATGTCTCTGTCCATTTAGTTTAGGGAGGTATGTCTCAGGTCATTTACATCCACATGGGCTATGACTGTGTCATACTGGTTCATGTGGTCCAAAGACCTGAATGACTATGTAATGTGGTGGATCCTGACCCCTGATAAGCGACTTACTGTGACTTTCTCATTACTCAGCCTGATGAGTGGGACATCACTGTGTCTCACAATGGAGTCTCCAATGACCAAAATTTTGGGTTGTCTAGTGGCTTGCCTAATGGGCTTGAAGTAGAGGCTCCATGAGTTGTGGCTGTATGTATTGATATGGGTGTTGATTTGAAAGAGTGTATTCAGGTCTTCTGAAGGTATTTGTTATGTGTACCTTGTCTAGGAGGTCTTTGGGTTTACAAAGGTTACAGTTAAGTGTCTTAGCATATGTAGGTCTGTGTCTGCTTTGAATTGTCTGTGATGAGTGTAGTGTGTGTACTACTGCCATCCCGACTGACATGAAGAATGCCTGTTTGTAAGAGCTTTGCCTCCAGTGAAATTTCAGTGGAGCTTTTACAAGACAAATGCCCACTCAAGGTGTCTATCTATACAGGGTACTGCCAAACACCTGAGGGGAAACTAATAAGTAGACCCTGATGATTTATAGATGAAGTCTTTAAGCAGATATTCTGAAGTTAGGTTAGACACCAGGAAATTAAGCAGTATTTACTGAAAAGAAAGAAAGAAGCTGCCTGAATGGCTACTGCCTGGATACTACTATTGCTGGTTTCACCACAGCTTCACACTGCTGGAGTACAATGCTCCTCTGCTTCTGTAAAACAATATCACCACTCTCAAGATGAGAAGCTGTCCACAGGCTTTTTGGTGATCTACAGTCTTGTTCAAGGTGACGCAAGGATCTGTAGGTTTGTTATAGCCTTTTCCTGGTATACGCCTTGAATAGCAACAGACCAATCAAGAAGGTCAAACCCAGACACTCACTGTCCAATAAGAAACAGTCAGGAATCAATGCACTCTGTTATTTCTCTCTCTCCAGGAGCAAAATATAAACTTAAATTCCAAGCTAGTGTATGAAGCAGTTATTAGGCTTTCTGTTGATCAGCAGTCTCGAGGAAATAATGTCCCTGTGCTCCTTCTCTCATCAGGAACAAAACAGAAGTTAGGGTTGCCACCCCCTCCGTTTTTTTTCTGGACTATCCGGAAATCAAACTGATTCTTCGGTAGTCCGGAAAACACTGTACAAACTCCGGTATTCTGTTTCAAAAAGGAAACAGAGTATCGGCGTTTGTAAATCGTCTGATTTACTATGCTTTTTTTTTTTTTTTTTTTTTTTTTTTACAGAAAAGCATAGTAAATCATCCGAAAGGAGGCAGCAGGAATGGAAAAAGAGGGTGTTCCTCACCGAGCGATCTCATCGTGACATCACAAAATGGGTGGAATGTGGGTGGGGAGGGGTAGGATGGGCAGGGTTACTGATGACGCGAGGAGTGTGACTTTACTCTGGTGGCAACCCTAACAGAAGTACTAATCCTAAGATGACTACTGAGAGGCAGAATTTAGGCTCTGTAGTAATTGGTGGTCTTGGGAGTAAATGTTGCCAATTTTAAATGGTTTAATATCCTAAGAGCTGCAGTGTGGACTAAGCAGTTGTGCATGAAGGAGCGGGTAACTTAAGCTTTAGCTGTCTAAGTGGAGAGCCACTAATTTTAGAAGAGCAATATAGATTGGAAAGGGGTGGGCACTTTGTATTCTGGCTTATGGAATACAGTGGGATGGCCAATAAATGCTGAAAGGGAGTGATTTCCCAAAATTATAATTTTGTGCTTACTGAACAATAGCCAATGAAAGAGAAGAGGGAAGGAGATACATAATCAAATTAAAATATGGAGCAGGCAACTAGAAAGACAGTTGAGTTTAAAAAGAGAGTAACAGCAAAGTGGAAGGGTGGAGATAAACTTAATTTCTATATGGCTCACAAGAGATACACCTGTGTCTCTTTCCCAGTTTAAATATGCATAATACCTACTCAGTGGGTATCCCTTTGGTCCACTCTTATTTGTCTGAACTGCTTCATGCTAGCCTTGCATATTCTTCTTTTAAAGTTCACTTGTCAGCAATCTGTACTTGTCTGCCCTTGAACCCAATGTTGGCCTCTTGTTTTGAGGTCAAACAATTCCTTAAAGGCATCATTCTGTCAGGTCCTCCAAGAAAACCTATTCCTTCCTCTTGGGACCTTAATTTTGTTGCATCACTACGCCTGGAAGACTGTTTTGTTGGTTGTCTTTACTTCTTCCAAGATGGCGAGTCTTGTCTTTTTGGTTTTTCATAGCGGCAGTGTGTTTGTTCATATGTTTAGGTTTATATGTATTGGTAGTTTTTTTACCTGACTAAAAATAGGTTATAAGGAGTATTTTTCATTTACATTAGTCATTAGAATAGTTATGTATATGTCATGTCTTATTCTTTTTATACTTAAATTACTTACGTACTTTGATGGCAAGCTGATACCCAAAATTTGTTTAAGTTGCACTTGTGTTTCCTAAATGACAATAAAGTTATCTTTGAATCCTTGAAAAGGTGGGTTCCCAGTTGGCTACCCTGGAGTCTGTGTCCAATTCGTCTATGAGGCTCATTGCTCATGCAGTTGAAGGGACCACTAGAGCAGGGGGTTCAGGCATTGCCATTAGGAGACACGCTTGGATGCACCAGTGTGATTTTGTGGAGCCATTTAAATCTTCATTTGTCAATGCACCCTTTGATAAATCATCCCTGTTTGGTCCAAAAGTTAGAAGAACTTTATCCAGGTGTGAGAAAGATGGAAAGACCCTTTCTGCTGTGGCCATATGTCTTTCCACTCCTCATTGACTATTCTTTAGAAATCAGAAAAGCAGTGGAAAAATGTGGTTCAAGAAGTCCCAAGGACCCTTTCAGGACACATGCAGAAGTAGTTTCCCCAGGGGTACGGGTGGAACTTTAATAAAAGACACCGCCCGCGTGGCAGAGGTGGCCTGCAAAATCAGTGTTTCAGGGATTCTGTCTCTAGTAAATCCTACCAGCACTCCTGAAAGGAGGCCCAATTGTCTTCCTGTATAGGCAGTCGGGGGGCACTTATTCCTGCACCAAAATGCCTGGCTACAAATAACATTGGATGCTTGGGTGCAGAGGATTATATCCAGAGGCTGCACAATTCTCTCTTCCCTTCCTCTTCCTGTATGCAAGAAAATCCCTGACCTTCCACCCAGCCAGAGGGAACAAGCAGTTCTAGAAATCCAAAAACTGCTAGAAAAGATTCATCCAAGGAGTCCCACCAGACCAGATACAGTCCAGAATTTACTCATGGTCCTTTTTAGTGCTAAGAAGGACAGGGGACTGGAGACCGATTTTGGATCTAAGTGTACTGAACAAATCAGTTTGTCAAACCAAATTCCGGATGGTCACGGTACAGTCCATTTTTCCATTTCTGGAAAAAAGACGATTGGGTGTGCTCAATAGATCTTCAGGATGTGTGTTACCATATAAAGATGGAAAAATTATCCAGAAGATTCCTCCACTTCCAGCTGGGAGACAATCACTTTCAATTCAGAGTTCTGCCCTTTGGTCTCACCACAGCCCCCAGGGTGTTCACCAAGTATATGGCAGTAGTAGCAGCTCACTTGAGACTGCAGGGATTCTGAGTGTTTCCTTATCTAGATGATTGGCCCTGTGAAGGCTGCCAGCCCAGCCAGATAGAATTTTGTAAATAATTCAATGTCATTTGTAAATATTAATATAATCCACAGGCTTGTGTAACAAATGTAAAGAAAACGGTGTATGTTATGAGCTTCAAAATTGCGATCACAGTACACTTTGCTGGAAGAAAGCTGTTAAGTAAAGAATTACAACTGTATTTGATCTCAAAGCTATGCCGCGGTGGTACGGCGATAGCGTTGTTACCTCACAGCAAGAGGTTCGCCCGTTCGATTCTCGGCTTGGCTTGGGAGTGCCTTCTGTGTAGAGTCTGCATGTCCTCCCTGCGGTTGGGTAGCATTGGAAAGACATGCATGCGTAAATGGGCGTGCCTTCATTGAAGGTTGGGCATCGAGCTGGCCCCTCGACGTTTCGTAAAAATCTACTGCCAATCATTAGCGGACCAGAGTTCCGCTGTGGCGACCCCTTACCGGGAAAAGCCGAAAAACAAACAAACAACATTTGATCTCAAAGCTCAGAGACAGGATGTCTGGGCTAGCAAATTCTTTCTATTGTTATTAAGACAGAGATCATTACTAGATTTTACATGCAAAATGTCTTTTATTGCTGTGGTTTCCTGGCAGCTGCAAGATCAAAGAAATGTTAAAATTTTGAGTTTCTGTGAGCCTGGGAAACCAAATCAGAACGGTTAAGAATGATGTAATCTGAAATGACTCAGCAGTACTGTGTTATCAATTTAAGACTTTCTCAGAGAGAGAGATAATTAAGCATTTTTGGATTTTGTCTGAAGCTGACAACTCACCAGCACTTGTTTTCTCTGTATGTAAGTAGGATCTTAGATCTTAGCATTTCTCTTAGAGTTAGACAGAAATTTAGCCAGATTAGACTAGTTGTTTTCTATGCTTATGTCAAACTATTCTACAGTATTATTTTAAAGCATTTTCCTGCGATCTCTGAACTCTATTATGTCATTGTATTGAAGTCAGAAATATTGTCTTCTGTTTTTATTATTAAATATTTGTAAACCTTTCAACTGTGGCTGTTTTGTGTAGAGATAATTTAAGCTCTAGAGTACTTGCATGTATTTGGTGGACACTCTACCTGGCACTCCTAAATAGCCTTCAAGACTCAGTCATACTTACCAATTGGATAATAATAATATTGCACAGTATAATTGGTTAGCCTTTGGGAAGGGTCTTAGAGTAGCTGATAAGTAGGGTAGTTGGTGGCAGTGGAATACTACCTTATAGCCTGGGCAGAAGGAGCATAGCTAGTGAACCTGTGCCAGCCTTCCCCAGGAGTGTCTGTGTGGTTGTATATAAATCAAATCTCAAAGTATATGTGTGTCAGCTACTTGGGCAGGGACACGAAGCACTGGTTGGACAGAGAGGATACTGGAGGTTTTGGCTTGACTACTCGGCTGGGATCTGAACCCTATAGCTATGCCAGTGGGGAAGTTTTATTGGGGATCTGGAGAGAAAGGGAGAAACCAGCCTCAGACTGACTGTGATCTCTGTGTGCTCTTAAGGGAAATTGTACTTTACTGTGTGTGTACTTGTTATACTTCCCAGTGTGCATGCCCCTCACTGGTGCTAGTGGTGAAGATTGAGGCTCCTTGATTACTGGGCCAGTGCATGGGCAAGCATCAGTTGATAGAAGCAAGAGACCGTGTACTTCACATTTGCTCTTATCTGGGAATAACTGTGAATTACGAAAAATCAAAATTGACCCCAACTCAGAATTTAGAGTTCAAAGAAAGCCTTCTAAATACTGAAACGACCATAGCTTCCCTTCCCCCTGTGAGGTTCAGAAAGTTAGAGTTCATGTACAGAAGCTAATCAGCAACAGAAAAGTAACAGCTCATCTGGCAGTGGGTTCCATGGCTGTAGCTATAACTCTAGTTCCCTTAACAAGATACCACATGAGGATACTACAGTGGTTGCTAGTGTCTCAGTGGTCAGTGTTACACCAACCCATGTCGGACTTGATTTTGATCACCAGTCTTGGCAGAAAAGATCTAGCTTGGTGGGTGCATTCTGAAGACATTCATGTTAAGTTGTCTATCTCGCCTTCATTCTTGCTGGTTGGGTTCGGAGCCGATCCTCGGCTCCGACTCGGCCATCTTCAAAGGCTCGAGAGCTTCATACTGGCTCGAGGCCACCCCATATCCCATGATGCCTGGCGCTAGATACCCAGATCTCGTTTGCCGCTTCTGCTGCGAGGTTGTCTTACTGGCTCAGGTCGTTTATTTTTATTATTTACTCGTTTTTTGATAAAAATTATAGGCTTGTTAGTGTAGATCGTTTATAGTAGTTAACCTTTCTATATATATATATATATATATATATATATATATATATATATATATATGCTTGTTGTATCTATAATTCTTTCTTAATCCTTTCCCTATCCCTTCAGAAAACTCGTTTTAGTTAGAGGGTTTTCCCCTCCCCCTTCACTTTCTTAGGTAGCCGTTTAAATTAGAGGCTAACCCTTTTTCCCTTTCTCTATCTTAAAAAAAAAAAAAAAAAACCTTTAGCTTTTACTTAGTTTTATTTAGCTTATAAATACAATATTGTCAGTTTTCTTAGCTGTGTTTTGGGTGTCTTAACTTAGTATGTTTGGTAGTAGTTACATCCTAGTTTTTTGTGTGTTGTCCTTGGTATTCTAAGTCTTTTTCAGGGATGTCCAAGGATACCAAGGTGTCCGGATTCAAGAAGTGTGACTCATGCTGTCAGAAGATGTCTCTGACAGATGGTCACACTTCTTGTGTCTGGGCGCCGTGCACCTGCAGGACTCTTGTTCAGTTTGCCATGCCTTCAGCCCAAGAGTCCTGCAGGAGCGTAAAAATAAGTTAATCCTACGTGGATTACTTAAGCAGGATTCACCGGCTAAGACTCAGCCCGTGAAGGCCTCTAAGCCACCTAAATCTTCGGCTCCCAGTTCGGAGCTGTCGATGGGTGAAGCTGTTCCTTCAGCCTTGGTTCTGGCCGGAACCGATTTACCTGTCTCCCAGTCAGTTCCGACTCTCCCTTCGGAGCTGACGTGGAATGGAAAGAGATCTACGTCTCCCTCCCTGGAGTCGATACGCTCGGCTCTGAGGTATCCTCTTCTCCAATCGGAGCACAGTCATCGGTCCCACTCTTCTCGGTCCTCAAGACTATCCGATCATGACGTGGAGAGAGTGGTCAGTAGGCTGTTAAAATCGCAGGCCCTAGCAAAAATGTTGTCCAGCCCCCCTCATCAGGTGTCGGCTCCGTCCATATCTGCAGGTATTCCTCCTCCAACTCCTTCCTTGAGCTCAGAACCGGAGTTCGTTGGGGTTCGAGTCGTGGAACCGTCAGCACCAATACCTTCTGCTTCGGTTCCGTTGTCGGCTCCGATCACTTCTTTGGTACCGTCCTTGGAAGGGTCTGGGCACCGAGACTCCCTTGTTGGCTCCGAGGGGACGAATGGCATCGGACCCTTGTCCGACCCCGTTCTCCCTCTCGGAGCTTCGGCGCAGGTGAACTCGGCTCCTACATCAGCTTCGGAACCGGAGCTTTCTCGGCATCCGAGCAGGGACGCCTTTGAGGTCATGAGGAGTGTGCTGGCCCCTGAGTCAGCCCCACGATCATCCCCACCGGCTCCTCCCACTATGGTGCCTGCGTCTGCCTCTGTCCCTCCTCCAGACCCCAAGCGTGGGGAACAAACGCTCCAGGGCACCCCATTGGGTGTATCTTCCTCTTCTGAGGTCTCTCCTGATCATTCAGAGGAGCCACCTCGTAAGAGGAAATGCAAGAGGAAGCATGTTGACTCCCCTGAGTCTGTCACATCAGATACCAACTTGGATGATTCGGAAGGGTCCCTGAGATCCCCCTCTGAAGATGTCTCCTTCTCAGACATCCTTGAGATGCTTAGGCAGAGGGGGAACTGGACTACCCTAAGCCCCTCCGAGGATGAGTCAGTATTCCTGGATGCGTTTGGATCCCGACTTTCCACCTCCTGGGTGTCTCCGCCTTTCGATCCACTGGTGTCCGTGGTGGCTCGGAAGGCGTGGTCAGCTCCAGACACAGTGGGACCGACCCCCTGAAGACCCGCTGAATTCATAACGGCACCACAGGCTAAACAGTTTTTGAGCAAAGGTGTCCCTATTGATGCCATGGTGGTAGCGGTGGCCACAAAGAAGGAGTTGGCTGAAACTTCTTCATCTGTCCATCCCCCTAACAAGGAGTCCAGGACGATGGACAGATATGGGAAGCAGATGTTCTCTTCAGCGACCTTTTCTATGAGGTCTCTGAATTATTTGTGCCACTTTACCCACCTTCAAAGGGATCTCCTTAAAGAGCTTGGAGATACCCTCCAAAATCCATCAGCTGAGGGGTCCCGGGCTAAGGCAGCCTCCTAGCTGGCGACTCTTAATTCAGTGGTGAACTCCTCCATGAGGCTCATTTCTTATGCAGCCGATGGTGCGAGTAGAGCCGCAGGCACAGGTGTTGCTCTAAGGAGACACGCTTGGATGCAGCTATGTAACTTCATGGAACCTTTCAGATCATCTTTCACCAACACCCCCTTTGATGGTTCCTCTCTTTTTGGATCACAGGTGAAGGACACCCTTACCAGGTGTGAACAGGAAGGCAAGACTCTCTCTGCCCTTGGGAGTCCATTTTTCCACTCCTTCTAGACCATATCCCAAGGGTCAGAAATGTGGAAAGATGTGGTTCCAGAAATCTCCAGGAGCCTTGCCGGACACACGTGGTGAGTTCCCATCCAGGGACAGAGGAGGGAACAATAATAGACGCCGCCCTCATGGCAGATGGGGTCCGCAAAGCCAGGGCAGCAGAGAATCCTTCTCTGAGAAGCCCTCCCAACATCCCTGAAGGGTTGCCCGACTGCCCACCTCCGGAGGCAGTCGGGGGAAGATTATCACTGTACCCAAGAGCCTGGCAAGACATAACACAAGACAAATGGGTACAGTCAGTTATATCCGGAGGCTACAGAATACCCTTTGTTCGCACTCCCGTAGTGTTAAACAAGTCCCTTCCAGATGTTCCACCCAATCTAAGGGATCAAGCAGTACAAGAAATTTCAGAACTGCTAAGAAAAAGGGCCATCCAGCAAGTCCCAGCAGACCAGCAAGGATCCGGAATTTACTCAAGGTTCTTTTCGGTACAAAAAAAGACAGGGGACTGGAGACCCATTCTGGATCTCAGCAGACTGAACAGTTCTGTACAAAGAACCAAGTTTCGGATGGTCACGCTACAGTCCATTATGACCTTTCTGGGTCAGGACAATTGGATGTGCTCTATAGATCTTCAGGATGTGTACTGCCACGTCAAAATGGACAGACGCTCCAGAAGATTCCTTCACTTCTGGCTGGGAGCCAGCCATTACCAGTTCAGAGCTCTGCCCTTTGGTCTCACCACAGCCCCCAGGATGTTCACCAAATGTATGGCAGTAGTTACCGCTCACCTGAGACGGCAAGGATTCCAGGTGTTTCCCTATCTAGACGACTGGCTCCTTACTGCTACCACCAGGCATCACCTTCTGCGAGCCAGCGACTACACTATCGAGACTTGCTCCAGACTAGGTATCTCAATAAATTTCAAAAAGTCTGAATTGTCGCCCTGTCAGTCTATCACCTTTATAGGCGCAAATTTAAATACAAAAGACATGTCAGTGAGCCTTCCACCAGACAGGGTATTAGTGATTCGTCAACATGTACAGGTCTTATTAGCATGCAAGAGAATTCAAGCCAGGTTCGTCCTCCAAACTGTAGGTCTCATGGCAGCAGCAATCATACTTGTTCCTCTAGCTTGTTTTCACATGAGGATCCTCCAGTGGCTGCTTTTCACCCAGTGGTCCTTCCAGCAGCTTCCCTTGTCTCACATGATTATGATCACAGAAGCATGCAAAAAGCACCTTGCATGGTGGATGGTCTCCACATCAGTACCCCTAGGCAGACCATTTGTACCCCCCCCCCCGCAGTTGCTACAGTTACCACGGACGCTTCCCTGATCAGGTGGGGGGGCATTATCAGGGCAGGACAGTCCAAGGCACCTGGCAACCTCACGAGTACCACCTGCATATAAACGTCTTGGAGATGAAGGCTGTGCTTTTAGCGTTGCAAGCTCTTCAGGACTCTCTTCCTACTGGGACCATTGCAATTCAAACTGACAATATGTCAGTAGTGTGGTACATCAACAAGCAGGGCGGAACCAAGTCCTACTCACTATGTCGAGAAGCACTCAGACTCTGGCAGTGGGCAATCTCTTCCCAACGGTTTCTGATCGCAACGCACATCCCTGGGAAGTCCAACGTCATAGCAGACAGGCTGAGCAGAGCAATTCTCATGCCTCACGAGTGGTCTCTGAATCAAGTAGTTGCGGACCAAATATTCTGCAAATGGGGCCAGCCTTGCTGCGACTATTTTGCCACCCCCTTCAACAGCAAGTGCAACAAATTCTTCTCTTTCCTTCCACTTCCTGGACATTCCCCCAGAGATGCTCTAGTCCACGATTGGCCTCAGGGACTTCTTTATGCATTCCCTCCATTTCCCCTTATTGCAAAACTGATACAGAAAGCTACCATGTTAGGCTGCAAAATGATCCTCATTGCTCCTTACCGGCCTCGACAAATATGGTTCCCGTTCCTGCATCATCATCTTTTCGAGCAGCCTTGGACTCTGGACCCAGTTCCAAACCTTCTGATCCATCAATCGGGTGGGCTTCACCAATCCCTGCAATCTCTCCAGCTCACTGCTTGGTTGCTCCACTGCCAACATTAGCCAGGCTTCCAGATATCTCCCCATCTGTGTGGGAAATTATTTTATCATCGCACAAGTCTACCACTAGAAAAACTTACGCTAGTAAGTGGAAACGTTTTTCTTCCTGGGCAGAGACTAAGAGTATAGACCCCTTTTCAGCCCCTATACACCACATTTTGGATTTTCTTGCGGAACTCTTTCATTCTGGGTCCGTTTCTGCTACAATTAGAGTTCAGTTAGCTGCAATTTCAAATTTTCACATTGGCCTGTCGGGAAATAATATCTTGTCACATAAGCTATGTAGAGCCTTTCTCAAAGGGACCACTGTGCTCTGGCCTCCAGTGAGAGATCCTCCACCTCCGTGGGATCTAAATTTGATTTTAGCTTCTCTAATATTGCCTCCCTTCAAACCTGCAGCATCTTGTTCCCTGAAGTTTTTATCTCGGAAAACTCTCTTTCTGGTAGCCATTACTTCAGCCAGAAGAGTTTCGGAACTGCAGGCTCTTTGTACCCATCCTCCGTACCTACTGTTCCACAATGATAGGGTTGCTCTCAGGACTAATCCTTCCTTCCTTTCTAAGGTCTCCTCAGAAAATAATTTGAGTCAGTCCATAGACCTTCCTGTGTTTTTTCCCAACCACTCCGACAGGGTGGAATATAAGTTGCATCAGTTAGATGTTCACAGGCAACTACGTTTTTATTTGCATAGAACTAAAGATATCAGGAAATCGGACCAACTTTTCCTTTCTTATGCTGAGGGCAAACAAGGTCTTCCAGTCTCAAAAGTAACCTTATCCAAGTGGTTGACTTCTATCATCACATTTATCCATCAACTGAGGAATAAAGAATTACCTGTTAAACCAAAAGGTCACTCCACCAGGGCTTTAGCCACTTCTGTGGCCTTTCAGTGTAGGTTGCCCATGGAATCCATTTGTGCTGCGGCTATGTGGGCCAACCCATATACTTTAATTTTGCATTAAAAGTTGGATGTGGTTTCCAGAAGCAGAGCAGATTTTGGTTCCACTGTTCTGAAGAGTTTGTTCCGATGAGCCACCCTGGATTTCAGGTGCTAGGGACGCTGTCCCAACCAGCAAGAATGAAGGCGAGATAGACAACTTAACATAAAGAAGTTATGTACCTACCATAACGTTCCATGTTAGTTGTCTTCTTCTCGCCTTCTTTCTTGCGTCCTACCCTCCATCCCCCTATCCTTGTAGACCGAGAAGAGTTACTTATGTTTTTTTCACTGGCTGAGTCTTCTCTGACTATTCCTTTCTGTCTAGTAGCCTCTCTGGAGGTTTTATATATTCCAGGATTGGATCCTTTCCTTATTATGTCTGCAGTTAGACTTACCAAACGAGATCTGGGTATCTAGCGCCAGGCATCATGGGATACGGGGTGGCCTCGAGCCAGTATGCAGCTCTCAAGCTTTTGAAGATAGCCGAGTCGGAGCCGAGGATCGGCTCCGAACCCAACCAGTAAGAAAGAAGGCGAGAAGAAGACAATTAACATGTAACATTATGGTAGGTACATAACTTCTTTTTCTAGGCCGTCCCTTTGTCCCATCCCAACCCCAAGTTGTAGTCACCATGGATGCTTCACAAATGAGGTGGGAGAGCATTATCTGGGCAAGACTGTCCAAGGCACTTGGTCCTCCACAGAGGCCAACTTTTGCATTTCAATATACTGGATCTGAGGGCTGTGCTTTTCGTGTTGCAAGCCTTTCAGGCTGCTCTTCCCTCAGGAACATTTGCAATTCAAATGGACAATATGTCAGTGGTTTGGTACATCAACAAACAGGAAGGAACCACATCCTATCCCCTTTGTCGAAAAGCTGTCAGAGTGTGGCCGTGGATGATATCTTTCAACTGCTTTCTGATAACAACACACATTCTGGGGAGTTTAGTGTGATAGTGGACAAACTAAGGAGGTGTATTCTCTCGCCTCATGAGTGGTCTCTCAATCCAAAAGTGACAGAAAGGATTTTTCTTCAGTGGGGCCATTCTTGCTGCAAACTGTTTGCCTCTCCCCTAAAGAACAAGTGCGACAACTACTTTGCCCTGATCTCCCTCCAGGGGAGTTACCATGAGATGCTCTTCTCCTCATTTGGCCATCCAGACTGCTGTATGCCTTTTACCCAATTCCTCTAATCCTGAAAATCCTACGGAAAGCAGTCAGGTTGAAGAGCAAAGTAATCCTCATTGCACTTTATTGGCCTCAACAAATATGGTTCCCCCTTCTTTGGCCTTATCTGATTCAACAGCCTTGGATTCTGGACCCAGCTCCAGACCTTCTGTCTCATCCAGAGGGATTAATCCATCTGAACATTGTAAACCTCAAGCTGACAGCTTGGTTTCTCCAGTTCCGTTAATAGCCAGGCATATCTTTTTCTCTTCTCCCCTGTGCATTATATACTCTTAGCCTTGCATAAGCCAGCTAATTGTAAACACTATGCTAGCAAATAGAGGAGGTTTACCTTTTGGGCTTGTGATAACAAATATTGACCTTTTTTCAGCACCCTTTGATAAGGTCCTAGAATTTTTAGCTTCACTTTTTAAAGCAGGTACTTCCCAGTCTACTATAAAAATTCAGTTAGCTGCTATTTCTAATTTCCATAATGGTTTTAAAGAATCCTCTTTGGATTCTCATAAGCTTTGCAAGGCCTTCTGAAAAGGAATACTGTTGCTAAAACCCCCTTACAAAGATCCTACTTCATCTTGGGATCTCAATTTAATGCTACAAGCCATTGTTCAACCTCCATTTGAACCATCGGGTGAATGTGATCTGAAATTTTTATCCTGGAAAACTTTATTTTTAGTAGCAATAACTTCCGCCAGAAGGATTTCAGAAATACAAGCCTTATCATGCAGACCTCCTTGCCTATTTTTCCATAAAAATACAGTTTCACTGAGAACCAGTCCTTTCTTTTTGCCTATGGTGGTATCATAGACCAGTATCAATCAGACTGTTAATTTACCAGTATTTTTTTCCTAATTGTACTAACAAAGGTGAATACTGCTTACATTTATTAGACCGTCACAGACAATTACATTTCTGTCTACACAGAACTAAAAATTTAGGAAAATCCAACCACTTGTGTCATTTTCATCTACAAGGCTTGGCCACCCAGTGAGCAAAATGACAGTAGGCAAGATGGCTCAATGAATGTATTTTTTTTATCTATAATAAAAAGAAAATTAAATTGCCTAAGCCTTTCTATTGATGACATCTCTGCAGCAACAACTTGGACTGCTTCTCATACCTTTATTACTCAGTACAAATTGAATCTGAGCTATGGGGGAAGGGTGTCATTTGGTGCAGTGGTGCTCAGGAATATCCTTCCTTGAGTCCTCCCAAGGTCGAAGGTAGCTGGGGACTCTGTCCCATACACTGAGGATAAAATGAAAATTGACAACATCAGATACAGAAGTTATGTACTCAGCATAAGGTTCCATCTGTGTTGTCCATTTTCATTTATCCTCAACTCCCCTCCCACCTTCCCCCTGCCCTTGAAGTTTTGGATGGAACGGATAACGGACACATATCAATCATTGTTATTGTTATATGGTCCCAGATATGGTCTGTATAAAGACTTTTGTTTTTTTTTCATTCTGTCTGTCTTTTAGCAAACTCGATCTGGGGTAACTAGGAGAGGAGCATTGTGGTAAGGGTTAAGTTTGAGAGTTTTTGGCTTTCGTGAGCTGTAGCAACAGCTGAGTCGATTTTGAGGCTTGGAATTGAGCCCATTTGTCGAGGATAAATGAAAGTGGGCAACACAGATGGAACATTGTGGTGAGTATTTAACTTATTTTTATCCTTCAGTAACTAGCACAAAACCCCTTAAAACTGACAAGCCATTGGGATATGAAATCTCTTCCTGGAAGATATTCCTCTTGGTAGCACAGCCCTTTGGCAAATGAGTTCCAGACCTTTAGACATTGTTTGACAAACATTCTCACATTATTTCTCTTAAAAAGAGGGTATTCTTCTGCACCTATCCCTCTCTATTTAACCTAATTAACCACAGAGTCCAATATTAATCATCCAGAGTATTACATGAGACCAAAAGTGTAGAATGCCCAAGAAGCTACTTATCTACATTTCTTCTTAACCACTTGGGTTAAGAATGCCTGTAGGTTACACTGACCAAGAGATTACTGACTAAGTTTTTTGCTGAAGTTTTCCAAAATGGCCTGTAATTCCCTTGTCATCCTACAGCAACTCAGACAGATTTAGGATTATCTCATCTAACCTTCTGCCTAAGGTTCTGTCCATGTTTTTTTATCTTACATTCACTGGGTCAAATACTCCTTCCAGTGTGACACATTAATATTTGGGCACTGTCTCCAAAATTAGAGCTTTCTTTGGTCCAACATTGCTCCTGCATATCCTCCTTTGAGGGCCTAACAAGAGTTACATTGCTGGAAATTCTGACCCACGGGCTAGGAAGAATGAAAAGGATAACATCAGATAAAGAATTTATGTACTTACCATAATGTTCCATTTGTGCTGCCCATTTTCATTCTTCCTCACCTTCCCTCCCAGCCATCCCCCAGCCTATTTATTCCACAAACACTCTGCTGTTTCCAATTTTTAATACTCTTCCCTCCATCCACAGTTTTGTGAGGATCAACTCTTTCTACTGGTATGATTGCATCCTTACTAATACAGGTCTTGGCTGCTTTCTCAAGGCCAAATTTGGAGGATACACTTGATGTGCCCTTCTAGTTAACAAATCCTGCTGTGCAATACTAGTCTAGTTGCTTATTTATGCTTTCATGAAATTAATAACGTCTGTTCCTTCCAGTTTCTCTGGTACAGCAGAAACTCTCAGGTTTTCTCTGTGTGCTCTGTGTTCTAGCTACCATTTTTTGAAAGAGCTGTTCTTGAGAAGTCTCATGCTTAGCCAGCCTTTTCTTAATTCTCTGATTTTTGCAGTTTTATTCATCTAAATAGCTAGTTAACGTTTCTTCTATTTTCCTGCCTTGTTTATTTGAGTTGATTTACTCCTTTAAATGTTTCACTTATTTTAATCCACTCTGAGTACATCTGATTTATTTTTTTCTCTAAATTACTGGAAGCCAATTCTTATACCAAAGCTGAAGCTTAAACTGCATTTTGCTGAATAGCTGTAGGATTCTTCCCATTCATTGTTTTCTCTTCACGATTTCTAGTTGATTTTCTTTAAGGCTCTTCAAATTTCATCTTTGCTGGCATCCAGGCATTGTATTTACTAGCTCAGTTTTACTCAAGCTGGCAGAATTACTAGCTCTTATTTCTCATTTTTTTTTCACAATAAGAGAGCTAAAATTAAGCTTGTGATCGGTGTGCAGCCATATTGGAAGTCAGACTGTTTTTTTCTCTTATAGAAGAGAAAGGGACAATTGGTATCAAAACACACTACTTCAGAATGGTTTTCCCATGCCATTCAATTTTGTTATTCATATCATGGCAAGGGAGAGCGCATTGGTGTAGTGGTTAGCGCTGTTGCCTCACAACGAGAGGCTTTCCGGTTCGATTCTCGGCTGGGGTGCCTTCTGTGTGGAGACTGTATGTCCTCCCTGCATTCATGTGGATTTCCTCTGGGTGTTCCGGTTTCCTTCCACATTCCAAAGACATGAAGTAGGTGGATTGGACACTCTAAATGGGCAGTAGGTAGGTGTGTGTGTGTGTGTGTGTGTGTGTGTGTGTGTGTGTGTGTGTGTGTGTGTGTGTGTGTGTGTGTGTGTGTGTGTCTGCTACGGAAACAATGAGTGCTGAAGGGCGCTTGTTGCCTGATGTGCTGAATGCACAGGAGCAAATCCAGGATCCAGGGAAGATGCTCCCAGGTAAAGTCACAACCCATTCTACAAGGGCTGTGGCTACTCTTGCTGTTTTTTGAAAAATGTATGCACTTTAGAAATATTCTAGATGCAGCAGCTTTATCTTCTTTTCACAGTGGTGCAATGGGTAACATTGATGCCTTAGAGCAAGAGGTTCTCCGGTTCGATTCTTGGCTGGAGTGCCTTTTGTGCAGAGTCTGCATGTTCTCCCTGTGTTTGTGTGAGTTTACTCTGGGTGCTCAGGTTTCCTTCTACATTCCAAAGGCATAAATTAGATGGATTGGACTCTCAAAATTGTGTGTGTGTGTCTCTCTGTGTTTTGGAAGAACAACCGAGGCAAGGATAGCCAACTGCCAGTGTGAACATTGTCTCTAGATGATTGTCACTGTTGAAATGATGCCCTGACCGTCTGCAAAAATGGAATAAAGGGGTGATGGATGGATGCGCAAAATTGACTGTTTCACTAGGGCCAGGGCAGTGTTTGCTACAACCATTTTCAAGGGGCTCCTTTAATCTGATCCTTCATCCTCTTCCTTGTCTTTCAAAGCTTTGGTATTTTACCGGTATAGGTTAAGCTAGTGCAACTGTGAATTGATGATTAACATACTACAGTTGTGTAAGCAAACGTATCATAACAGTAGATGTCCAAGTAGATCATTGTAAATCATCAAGTAGATAACTGTTGCAGTTCAAATATCCTTCCTCCGTCCACATTGCTATTTTATGCCAAGATGGGGATCCCTATCTCCTCCTCTTGTTCTAGTACATTAAGACTCTCTCTTGTTTCTGAGGTAAGAGAGTTCTGATTTTTAGTGCCTGTATATGTGCTTTTATATGAGCTGTCCATTGAGCTCTAATGGACATACAGGCATATGAAAAATGCTCAAAAACTTTGGAAGCTGACTGGACATCCAAACCTTGGCAGGATATATTCCATGTAGCCTAGGCTACTGCAACACTGATCTTTTCAAACATCTACTTTTAAGGTAAGCTTACTTAGACAACTGTATTTTACTGTTGAAGTGTTTTATGCCTGTTGAGTCTTAGGAAAAGTACTGCAGTTGTAAAGTACTGAATCTACAGCCTATGAGTGCCATTATTAGCTACGGGGCACACTTCACACATATTTACAGCTCTTGTACTGAATTTCATGCACAAAATAGCTGGGTGTTTGAAATATCTGTTCAGACTCACGTCCACGTTTTCTTCTGCTAAGTGAACATTTCATTGGTCACGTCTGTGTAATTGCACCAGTGATGAGTATTCCATCATGGCAGGGAATTTATCTTGTTCCTCTCATTTGTTGCCCCTTTGACTTAATCTACTATTAATAACAAACACCCTGCCCAGCCCTCTACTAATATGGATGTACTCTTACACAGATAGTTCAAGGGACTGGAAAGAAACTTATTAAAAAAAAAAACAAAGGGAAAACAATGACAGTACTTATATAAACTGTTAGGCATCATTAAAAAGTGAAGAGGAAAAAATACAGCACTGGTTTTAAATAAATAACTCCTGATTTTCCTTAACTAAATAGGTAGTGGAAGACGGTTTACTTTTTAACAGTTGACTACTGCTCAAAGGTAAACCCTTTTCCATGCTGCCTTACTATGTCCCATTGCCCTACCCACATCCCTGCTACTGCCAACACCCTTTCCTCTATATGCAACCATTTCCCCGTTCCCAACTAGCCAGTTATAGTTCCTCCTGTTCATCCTTCCCCCACTTTACACATCTGTTGATCAGCCCCTTTAACATTACTATCTCCACCCTAAACATTGCACTGCAACTAACATAACTAATTCTAATCAACAACCATAGAAACAGCAGAACAAAACGATGGTTTTAAGGCTCAGTGTGTAGAAATAAAAACACAGTTAGCCAAACTGCTTCATCAGATGTTTTAAAAAACCCACATAAGACTCTAATATCACATATTACTTAATTGTAATCAAAAAACATTTCTCATGAGAGCTATATAACATTTTTAACATTCAAAATATAAAACTTTTTTTTTTAATTTAATTGCTTAATAGCTTATTTTTTTAATTTAACTTTTTAAAATGTAATTGCTTAATAACTTAATTATTGTGTAATTAATGGGGGAAGTGATGAAAATGCGTTTAAAAGGGAGATAGCAGTATGCTTGTCAATGTCTGATGAAGCAGTTTGGATAACTGTGAAAGCGCTCACATGGGTTTATTTGAATTAAGTGTTTTTATTTCTACACTGAGCCTCAAACCATCATTTTCCTTGGTTGATGGATTATTGATTTCATTGAGCAGAACATTTATCTGGTATCTTTGGATATTTTTTTGTTGATTTTTTTTGTGTGGATTGAATTCTTATCAACCTCTACACACCTCCTTACAAGACTAACAATCAGATCCTCCTCTAACTAAAATAAACTTTCTGTAATTTCCAGAAACAAAATATCAACCCTATATTTTTCAGCTACAATATGCTATCTAATGTCTTAGCCATACTCTTCACTGTACCCCTTATGATGTTCTTCATGTTTCACTGTTGCAGTCATCACATTTGGGTTATCTGCTTGCAGTAGCCCTCAGTCAGCCTAATTAACAAAGTCTTTGGTCCTGCATCGGTTGCTGTCTCATCTTCCATAACGTCAGGTAGTCAGGGGTATAAAGCATGCAGCCGATGCCATTACATCAATCTTTCTTGACGTGCAGTGCCCGAAGCAGAAGCAGTTCATAAATGCCGGTCGGCCGACTCCTGAAATTTTCGTTTTCGAGTTTCAGAACCAAAGTCTTCAACTAAAGCTAAGTACCCCGTTGGGGAAACGTTTTCTTGCTCTAAACTGATGTCAGTAAAAGTAAATAATTGCATTTTTTTCTTGTGGAAAGCAAATACCTCATAAAGATTTCCATTCGTACTGTATTCCTTGCCTAGGCCCTGACCACAATGTACCTTGCTGTCTATTTTGTGCCTTATTTAAACAACAAACTATTCATCGTCGGTATATTTTCGCTTCTAAATATTTTGGTGCTTGGTTCAATTATCCTGATATGTCTTCGGTAAGCCATCCGACTACCGACATTCCGAAAAAACGCAAAGATAAAGACAGAGACAGGCCGCCTAGGTCCAAAGCTGCCAACAAAGCTTCTGCTAAGCCAGTCACCAGTTCGCCGGTACTCTGTGAGGAGCTTTCGCAGCTCCTGATACCCTCTACTTCAGATTCACAGGCCTCTACTGAGACCCATTCAGAGTCCGGTATGCCGCGAGATGCTTCAACTGTGGAACCTGCAGATGTCTCTACCTTGGATGGGTCTGGAGCCACTGTGCAGGCACCGGCTTCTGAGGGTGTATTCAGGCCTACTGACTCACATATTAAACCAACGCCATCTTCTTCTTCAAGGCCTAAACTCGAACTATGCCTAGAAAACCGACGCCCAGACCGCATGGCCAGGCCTCTATGCCTAAAAACAAATGATAAGAATGGCTGAAGACCTTATTACTTTAATCAGGGGAAGCCAACCTTCCCCCTCCAAGAGACCTAGGACTGAGTTTGCTTATAATACTTCTGACCAGGATTCTGAAATTTCTGATCTGAAGTAGTTAACTTCATTTGGTCTGCAACCTGTGGGATACGGATCCGATCTCGGATCCGAGCCGGCAACTTTACAAAGCTTAGATCCGAGCACCTAGCTCCTCCCCTTACCCATAATCCCCTGCCAACCCTGACTGACCTCAGATCTAGTTTGCCGCGCTTCTGAACAGCAGCTAGATTGCGAGCTCCTGGTTTTTTTTTGGCCAGATAAATCTCTCTTTTTAAATTTACTTGTTAAATTTGAGGTGTGTTAGGTTCCCTTTTGATTATACTAGTTCAGTTAAATTTTGATTAAAATTAGTCTAGTTTCTTCCTCCCCTCACTGGTCGTAGTTAGTGTGTGTGTGTTTAGTGTGTTGGGGCCTACCGAGTGAGTTTTTACTTTAATATGTCTGAGGCCCCAAAGCCAATATTCTCTAAGTGCACTGAGTGTGGCCATAAGCTCTCCCTGGCGGATGGCCACACTCGGTGCGTCTGGTGCCTTGGGGTTGAACACCTTTCCTCTGGATGTGCTATCTGTGCGGCGTTCAACCCTAGGGCACTGAAGGACCGGAGGTCTAAGCTGATCCTGGTGGGACTTTTGCCCCCGGATTCGGCTTCAGCCTCCGGTGCTTCTGTGGCCTCCTCCCAGGCTTCGGTGGCGGCCACTCCTGCCTCTCTCCCCCCAGCCGGGACTCAATCTCCCGCTTCGGCGCCGGAGGAGAGGGAGGCCAGGAAAGAAAAACGGAGGGAGAAGCACCACAAGCGGCGGGCCGAGGCCTCCGCTTCGGGCCCCCCAGCTAAGCGGGCTTCTCCCTCCACGGCTTCCAGGTCTCCTCCTTCTCGGCTCCGGTCTCCATGCTCTCACCGGGACCCGAGGAGGAGGAGACCCGATCTCCATCGAGGTCATCGAGGCGGCACTCCCGGCCAGCCTCGGTGGCCTCGTCGAGATCAACGCGTAGCCTTTCTGAAGCTGATTTGGACCGGGTGATGCGAAGGTTCATCCAGGCCCAAATGCAGATGGGAGTGCTCCTGCCTCCCCCCCCCCCTCCGGGGGGGAGCTCAACACCCTTCTTTGCCCCATTAGCTACTTCTCCGACCCGCTTCCTTGGTTCGGAACGCTCGGAGCTGGGCAGCGTTGGAGCCGGGGGTGGGTCGGCGCCGACAGTATCTGGTACTTGGTCCCCGACTCTTCCTTCGAGTTTACCGGATCCGTCCTTGTCGGATCCAAGCTCTCAGAGCCGTGCTGTGAGCTTCGGATCCGAGGGGTTTAGTGTGCCTTCGGCTCCGTCCAGGTCGGAGCACACTGGCCCTTCGGATCCGATGGTCTTGGCGCCGGCTCCGATCCATCCATCGGATCCGAGTGAGGGTCGGCTCTCGGATCCCAGAGAGAGTGGCTCTCCCTCGGCCTTTGATGTGGTGGAGAGGGCTCTGTTGAGTGCATCCAGGCCCCCACTCCCTGCTACGGTTCCATCCCGCACTCCCTCTCGTTTGGGTAAGGCTTCCGTCGCCCGGCCACAGGGACAGCCTGCTTTGACTTCTCAGGTCGTTCCCCTGGAACAAGACGTTGCTGGTGAGTCGTCCTCGGACAGTCCCCCCGAGGATGTTCCTCACAAGTGGAAGTGTAAGAGGAGGCACGTGGACTCCCCCGAGTCCTTGACAGAAGACACGGATTTGGATGAGGGGGAAGGCTCCCCAAGGTCACCCCCCGAGGATGTCTCCTTCGGAGACATCATGGAAATGCTTAGGATAAGAGGGGGGTGGTCTGCCCCCAAGGCTTCCTCGGACAAATCCGTGTTCCTGGAGGCGTTCGAAGCAGGCCCATCTACCTCTTGGGTGTCCCCTCCAGCCGACCCCTTAGTGGACCTTATCACCACTAGGGCGTGGAAGGAGCCGGACACTGTGGAGCCAGTCCCCAAACATCCTGACAAGATCCTGAGCCCCCCGGCAGAGAAATCCCATTGGAGCAAGGGACCCCCCCCGTAGATGCCATGTTGGTGGCGACAGCCACCAAGAGGGAGTTAGCCCAAGAGAGTCCCTCGGTCCATCCCCCGAGCAAGGAGTCTCGCTCGATGTACCATCTCGGGAAGCGGGTCTTTAGTTCAGCGACCTTCACTGTAAGGTCCCTGAACTACATGGCACATGTGATTCGACTGCAGCGAGACCTTATCAAAGAGTACGCTGCATCGCCCCTGGAGTCCATGTCGGGGGAGGACAAACAGTTGTACTCTACTCGCATGGCCACTCTTAGGTCTATATCCAACACCTCTATGCGACTTTTATCCCATGCTACAGTGGGAGCCGCTAGAGCCAGCGGAGCAGGCCTAGTTATGAGGCGCCAGGCCTTGCTCTGACATTGTGATTTCGCGGAACCCTTCAAGGCGTCCTTTGCGAATGCCCCCTTCGATGGTTCTGCCCTATTTGGCAAGACAGTTCGCGAGACTTTGGTCCAGAGCGAAAAGGACGGGAAGACGTTGTCTGCCGTCGGAGTCTGCTTCTCTGCTCCCCAGAGGTCCTTCTCCAAGAACCAAAAGGGACAGAAGAAGATGTGGTTCCGAAGGTCGCAACAATCCCAGTCCGCTCCGGACTCCCAGTCCTTCCGCGGCAGAGGAGGACTGGGTGGACACCGCCCTAGAGGCAGAGGGGGCCCGAAGAACTTTGGGTCCAGAGAAGCCTTCTCTGATCGGCCCATGCAGCAACCCTGAGGGGTTGCCCGACTGCTCCACTCTGGAGGCAGTCGGGGGTGTTTCTCGAAGCACCTGGCAGCTTGGGAGTCCATTACAACAGACCGCTGGGTGCTTCGTATCATATCCAGAGGACACAGAATTCCCTTTTCCTACATTCCCGACACCCCCGGACACCTCCCCGATGTTCCACCCAATCAGAGGGAGGCAGCAGCTGCGGAAATTCGGCTGCTTTTAGAAAAAGGAGCCATCCAGCATGTCCCCCCAGGCCAGTCCGGATCGGGTTACTACTCCAGGTTCTTTTTGGTGCCAAAAAAGATGGGGGACCTAAGGCCCATCCTCGATCTTTCCCTACTAAATCTGTCAGTAACCAAAGAAAAGTTCCGGATGGTCACTCTTCAGTCTATTCTCCCCCTCTTGCGGGAGAACGACTGGATGTGCTCCATAGACCTCAAGGACGCGTACTACCACATATTGATGGACGAACGGTCCAGGTGGTTTCTCCGCTTCCGGCTGGGAGCCAGTCATTATCAATTCAGGGTTCTCCCCTTTGGTCTCACCTCAGCCCCCAGGGTGTTCACCAAGGTATTAGCAGTGATAGCGGCCCACCTGAGACTCCAAGGAATGCAGGTCTTCCAGTACCTGGACGACTGGCTCCTCACCGCCCCGACAAGGCATCTACTATGCTTAGCCAGGGACTACTTTCTCAACCTTGCTCCGCAACTAGGGATCACTATAAACTCGGACAAGTCCTCTCTCACCCCGACTCAGGTGATAGATTTTATCGGGGCCAGACTGGACACCAACAGGCAGCTAGTCTTCTTAACTCCCGACCGGTTGCACACTTTGAGGGCACATGTGCGGGCCATCTTTCAATCTTCAAAACCTCCGGCGGGATTGGTTCTGAGGGCCCTGGGGTCCATGGCAGCTGCTATAAACCTTCTTCCCATGGCGCGTCTGAACATGAAGATTTTACAGTGGACTCTCCAAGTCCAATGGTCCCTTCATCAATACCCCTTGAGTCACCCCATTTCTCTCAGCAGGGCCTGCAAGAGGGCTCTCGTTTGGTGGCTTCAATCGCCGGACCTCCAGGTGGGACGCCCCTTTGCCAGCCCCCTCTCGCCACGGTGACCACGGACGCCTCTCGTCTTGGGTGGGGGGGAGCATTATTCGAGCAGGACAGTCCAAGGCACGTGGAACGATTCGGAGACCTTATTGTACATAAACATTCTAGAGGTGAGGGCAGTGCTGTTGTCGTTGCAAGCACTTCAGAGCCTTCTGCCTGTAAGAACAATTGCAATCCAGACAGACAGTATGTCTGTGGTATGGTATATCAACAAACAAGGGGGAACCAGGTCTTACCCACTCTGTCGAGAAGCCATGAGAGTGTGGGAATGGGCGATCTCCACCAACCGCTTTCTCATTGCAACGCACATTCCGGGACGGACCAACATCCTGGCGGACAGACTGAGTCGCACCATCCTTTCACCTTACGAGTGGTCCCTCAATCCTCGAGTAGCGAGTCAAATTTTTGCTGTTTGGGGGCAGCCCTGTTGCAATCTTTTCGCATCTCCCTCAAACACGAAATGCAACAATTACTTCGCTCTCATTCCCCCTGCTGGGGAAGCCCCGAGGGACGCTTGGTGCATGCTTGGCCACCTGGTCTTCTCTATGCCTCCCCTCCTCTTCCCCTCATGCTGAAACTTCTTCAGAAAGCCAGTCGGTTGGGGAGCAGGATGATCCTCATTGCCCCATTCTGGCCTCGCCAAGCTTGGTTCCCTTACTTCTGGTCTCATCGAGTGAATCCGCCCTGGATTCTAGATTTCCTTCCGGATCTAATCTCCCACCCCCAGGGGCTCCCACTTCCCGACCTGGCCAGCCTCAAGCTTACGGCTTGGCTGCTCCAGTTCCACTTGTAGCTAGGACTCCCGGTATCTCTTCTCCAGTTAAAACTATCCTAGTAGCAGCGCACAAGCCCTCTACTAGGCAGGTCTATGGTAGTAAATGGAAGCGGTTCTCTATCTGGGCAGAACGCCATTATTTGGACCCTTTTACAGCCCCCTTGCCTGCGGTGCTGGACTTTCTTTCAGGTCTTTTTAATGGCGGAGCTAGCTGTTCTATGGTGAAGTTTCAGTTAGCAGCTATCTCTCATTACCACGTAGGTACTGAAATGGGTCCTTTGATTACTACAAAATTGTGCAAAACGTTCCTAAAGGGCACCTTTCTTCTTAGACCTCCAATAAAGGAAGCGGTACCTCCATGGGATTTGACCTTGGTATTACAAGCCCTGACAGCCCCTCCCTTCGAACCGGCGTCTTCAGTAGACCTCAAATATTTGTCTTGGAAAACAGCCTTTCTTGTGGCTATTACTTCAGCCAGGAGAGTATCTGAATTGCAAGCTCTTTCTGTGAAACCCCCATACTTAGCCTTTCACAAGGATAGGGTTTACCTCAGGACCAATCCCTCCTTCCTCCCTAAGGTAGTTTCTGAATCTAATATTAACCAATCTATCAATTTGCCGGTCTTCTTTCCTAACTACCAGAACAAAGGGGAGTACAGACTACATTCTTTGGACGTGGACAGGTAACTTAGATTTTACATTCATAGGACATGTGGTCATAGACAATCCGACCAGTTGTTCATCTCCTTTGCCAAATTTAATCTAGGTAAACCGGTCTCGAAAGTTTCCTTATCGAGATGGATTTCACAGTGTATCATTACAGCGTATCAAAATTCCGGCAGGCCCGCACCTCAAGGAGTTCGTGCCCATTCAACTAGGGCTATGGCTACATCTGCCGCCTTTAAATCCAGGGTTTCCTTGGATGATATCTGTTCAGCAGCCACTTGGGCCTCATCTCATACCTTCATCAGTCATTATAAATTGGACATTACCTCCAAAGGGAGAACTTCTTTTGGCTCCGCAGTGCTCCGGAATATCCTTCCATGAAGGCCGCCCAAGGTTTAGGTAGCTGGGGACTCTGTCCCACAGGTTGCAGACCAAATGAAGTTAACTACTTCAGATTAAGAAGTTATGTACTCACCATAACGTTCCATCTCAGTAGGTAAACTTAATTTGTCTGCAACCGTTCCCCCCCTCAGTCCCCCTGACCTTCAGATGTGTTTCATGTCATATAGTGATGTACCATTTCTGATAATGTAGTTACTTATCCACTATAGTGCTTGCGGGCAAACTTGATCTGAGGTCAGTCAGGGTTGGCAGGGGATTATGGGTAAGGGGAGGAGCTAGGAGCTCGGATCTAAGCTTTGTAAAGTTGCCGGCTCGGATCCGAGATGGGATCCGTATCCCACAGGTTGCAGACAAATGAAGTTTACCTACTCAGATGGAACGTTATGGTGAGTACATAACTTCTTATTTCTTCTGATGACCAGGATTTGCCCTCATCTACCTATGAGGATTCTGATGCTGAGGACTCTATTCCCAATCCCCCCCCCCCAGAGGATTTCTCTTTTGGTGAAACCTTGCATACTCTTAGAGAGCATTTTCGTTGGGAAAGCCAGGATTACTCTGATTCTAAAAAGAGGCTTAGGGATTTCTTACTGCTGGCCCAGCACAGGCCTTTAGCTATCTCTCCTGTACTAAACATTGTTGATGATGCCTTTTCGGAATCTAGCTTGGCCCCTGACTCTTTACCTCCTGCTCCCAGAAAATCTGATAGATATTACAAGGTTCCTGACTCTCACAAGTTCCTTTTTAAAAACCCTACTGCGGATCCTGAGACCATTTCACAGGGACTCAAGGGCATTAAGGCTACTACTGCCAAAAATCCTACCCCCTCTGATAGGGACTCCAGGGCGCTGGATAGATGGGGTAAGAAGGTATACACTTCTGCAACTTTGGCCATTAGGGCCTTAAACTGCCAGTTTCATATGTTAGTATAAGCAGCATATTATTGGATTGCTTAAACAGAAAATGATGTTGATTCCTGATTGTGCTGAAAATAAGGATTTACAGGATTTAATGCATTCTGCTGAACAGATTGGTAAACATACTTTGCAATGTGGTTTTGATTCACTAGAGGCATTTTGCAGGGCTGCTGTCACTGGGTCTGTACTTAGAAGTCATGCTTGGCTTAAGGAGCAGTCCTTGCCGGATCATGTTAAAGCTAAATTACTGGATGCGCCCTTAAATCAGGACCGCCTGTTTGGCAACAAAGCAGAAGTAGTTCTTAATGGAGGAAAAAGCTAAATCTATGCAAATTGTTAAAGATTTCCTACAAGTACAACCTCCAAGATTTAGTAGGCATTGGCCGTCTAAGAATTGGTCCCTTCCTGCCTCTTCCAGGCCTTCTCAGTCCAAACCCAGATCCAGCAGAACAGCCAGGTTTCAGTCCCAGGGTACACATAGGACTAAGCAGTGGAGGGCTCCCACTTCCAAATCAGGGAGTAGTAAGACTCCCCTCTATGGTAAACTGTCTCAATGACTTGACTTTAAAACTTCCAAGCATTTCTCAACTCACTGCTCCTTTAGGGGCAAAGATTGCTCTGCAGGCAAAAAACTGGGAACTCATTATCCAGGGCAAATGGGTTTTAAATATAGTTTCCCAAGGATACAGATTTCACTTCCACACAATACCAACCCCAAATGGTTGGCCAGATCTACCCCCAAATCAGTGGGCAGAGGCTCAAAAGCAAGTACTGTCGCTCTTAAGCATAAAAGCTATTTAAACTGTACCAGAAGAGGAAAAGGGACAAGGTTTCTACTCAAGACTTTTCCTGGTACCCAGAAAAGACAACTCATGGCGTCCTATCCTGGACCTATCTACCTTAAACACCTTTTTGGAGATTCCAAAATTCAAGATGCTAACTCTTCACCAGTTGCTTCCTATGCTTGGCAAAGATGCCTGGTTGGCAACACTCGATTTAAAGGAAGCCTACCTGCACATCCCAATAAGGGAATCTTACAGAAGATACCTATACTTCAAAGCAGGCTACATGCACTATCAGTTCTCTGCACTGCCCTTTGGCTTATCTACTGCACCCAGGGTATTCACAAAGTGCCTAGCTCCAGTCATTGCTTTTTGCAGACAAAGAAATATTCAAATATACCCATACCTGGACGATTGTCTAATTCAGGCAGAAAGCCAGGACATACTTCTAAATCATCTGGCATTTGTACAAAAGGTGTTAACTTGTCTGAGGTACACTATAAACGAAAATAAATCACAGCTGGTACCCTGTCAACAAATTATATTCCTGGGAGCAAGCTTGAACACAACTTCCCAGATGGCTTTCCTCATGCCAGAGAAACAAATTCATTTGACAACTTACTTCAAACTAGTGGCCACAAAAACCCTGCTATCTGCAAGGCAAACGCTGCAAGCCTTGGGGTTCATGGCCTCGTGCATTCTACTAATTCCATATGCAAGACTGCATATGAGGAAACTTCAGTGGTATCTAAAAAGCCTATGGTGTCAACTTTCTCAGGATCTATACGCAATGATTCCTATCATACCTTGCCTACGGTTAGAATTCCTTTGGTGGGCAGAGGCCTGCCACCAAAACAAGAGACTACCATTCACTCTACCCCCTGCCGCCCAAACCCTAACAACAGATGCATCAGACCATGCATGGGGGGGCTCACCTGGCAGGGAAGTGCATTCAGGGCAAATGGAACCCAAGTCAAATGCACCTGCATATCAATCAAAAAGAAATATTAGCTGCACAGAATGCTCTGACAGCCTTCAAGGACCACATTCTTCCGGGCAATTAATGGTAAAGATGAACAACACTACTGTTATGTGGTACATAAATAAGCAGGGGGGTACCCATTCTTACCCCCTCTGCAGACTAGCCATGGCTCTGTGGAACACAGCCTTGAGCTACCAAGTTCATCTACAGGCTCAATTCCTGCCAGGAAAATGAAGTACACTGGCAGATGAACTAAGCAGAAATCTCATGGACCCACACGAGTGGAAACTGAAACCAAAGATTTTCAACATGTTGATCAACAAATGGGGGATCCCAGATATAGACCTGTTTGCCTCCTCCCAGAACTACCAACTGAACAAATTCTGCACAAGGACTCCCCACAAACAAGCTTGGAAAGTGAATGCACTGTCCTTCAGCTGGAAAAATCTATCAGTTTATGCCTTTCCTCCTCTGCCTGTCCTCTCCAAAGTACTACTAAAGATCAAACAGGACAAACCAAGGATGATACTGATTGCACCAGACTGACCACGCCAACACTGGTACTCCTCTTGCACAGTGTGTCACAGCTGGCCCCATGGCACCTACCTTAGACTCCTACCCTGCTATCTCAGCAGGAGAGCAGATTCTGCACACCCAGATTCAAACCCTGATCCTGGCAGCCTGGCTAATTACCTAATCTCTCCGTTACCTTCCCTCAGCAAACAAGTGTTGGATGTCATTTTGGAAGCAAGGAGGTCTAGTACTAGAAAATCTTATGCTGAAAAATGGAAAAGATTCTGTGCCTGAAACCAAACTCAAGAGATGGCCACAGCAACGCCCAATTTACCACAGATTCTTCAATACTTAACTGAGATGCTTCACAAGGGCCTTTCCTTTTCCTTCATCAAAATTCACACTTCAGCCATTTCAGCTCATTACAACATGGAACCACCCCTCTTTTCTCACCCACTGCTCAAGCAGTTCCGCAGAGGGGCCATAAACTTAAAACCACCCAGGAGAGCCCCAACTCTAGCCTGGTACCTTAATTTTGTATTGGAAAAACTCACTCTTCCTCCTTTTGAGCCAGCTGCAACTGCAGGGTTAAAATTCCTTTCTTGGAAAACAGCTTTCCTTTTAGCAATCACTTCAGCAAGAAGGGTATCTGAATTACAGGCCCTTATGGCAGTGGAGCCTTTCACCATCTTTCATGCAGACACAGTGTCCCTCAGGACCAATCCCTCTTTCATGCCCAAGGTGGTATCCAGTGTGGCTCTTATTCAGTCCATTCATTTGCCAACCTTCTTTTCTAATCCACAGAACAAAGGGGAACTGATACTGCACTCCTTAGATGTGCACAGACAACTTAGATTTTACTTGGACAGGACTAAACCTCAAAGGAAATCTGAACTGCTGGTGGCATTTGCTGCAGGGGCAGAGGGGAAGGCTATTTCAAAGCAAACCATTTCTAAATGGATAGACCATTGCATTCATTTCTGCTATAAGGCCATGGAAAACCTATCCCACAGGGGATTAGACCTCATTCAACCAGGGATGCATCTACCTCTACAGCCTTTCTCAGAGGTGTCCCTACCAGGGACATCCTAGAAGCTGCTACCTGGAGTTCTGTACATACTTTCACCAAACATTACCATTTGCCAATTTTCTCTAAATCCAGAGTTGGCTTTGCCACTGCAGTCTTGCAGGGCCTTATAGCTGGTCCTAATGCTATCTAAATTCCTTCTCCCATCCTTAGCTTTGGGAATCTACCCAAATGTGATGACTGCAACAGTGAAACACGAAGAACATAGTACAATTGTGTACACTTACCATAAATGTAGATGTTCGAGTGTATTCACTGTTGCAGTCCTGGTTACCCTCCCTATGCTTAAAAGCTTTTTAGTGTATTTGCTTTTTTGTTGGAGGTATAACCTTATATGTACATAGTGTTTTGTACGGAGTGTTTTGAAGTTTCAGTGTTTTGGTCTTTTTATGAAGTTTTCTCATTTATAGATATATATATATATATATATATATATATATATATATATATATATGTTTTGAGTTTTATATATATATATATATATATATATATATATATATATATATATATATATATATATATATATATATATATAAAACTCAAAACACTGGAAATGAGAAAACTTCATAAAAAGACCAAAACACTGAAACTTCAAAACACTCCGGTCCACTAATGACTGGTAGTTGATTTTTACTTGCCGAGTTACCAGCCCTGATGCACAACCTTCAACGAAGGTATGCCCATTCACGCATGTCTCCACGCAGAAGACGCTCTAGCTGAGAATAGAACCGGACAGCGTCCTACTGTGAGGCGACAACGCTACTGCAGCACCACCACCGGTATATTAAAGGTTCCAAATACTTCCCAATGTTTTTCAATGATGTTCCTTATCCACTGGGAGCCTAGTGTACACTTACTAATTTCTTTGATATCCAGTGAGTCATTACTGAAAACTCAAAACACTGAAACCACATATCATATATATACTGAGTTTTAACAACATAAATCATAGCACTTTCCACCAAGTGTAAGCAGGGGGGCAGGCCTTCCTGCACCCCTAATGTGGGGGGGGGCTTCGCCCCCCACACCCCCCTGCTACTTAAATATATCAACTCCAAGATTGCAATTAGTGTAGTGAAGTGCAATCTTGGAGTTGATATATATATATATATATATAAGTGGCAGAGGGTGTGGGGGGGTGCAGGGGGGCTTGCCTCCCTCTTACACTTGGTGGAAAGTGTTATGATTTATGTTGTTTAAACTCAGTATATGTATGATATGTGTTTTCAGTGTTTTGAGTTTCAATGTTTTGAGTTTTCAAGATTTTGAAGTTTCAGTGTTTTGAGTTTTCAGTGTTATGAAGTGAATCTATATATATATATATATATACATATATATATATATATATATATATATATATATATATATATATAAGCCCTTTGCTGGTACAAAAACCCAACGAAAATCAACAGAAACCAAAAACTGAAGGTACCAATGTAGATCAAATCATATATCCAATGCGAAAACAAATATAGTAGTCCAGTGTAGTAAAATCACACAAGTAAAGTTTAATGGTAAGCACTTTCACAATACAACTAAGGATTGCTTCATCAGACAACTGAATAAAATTACTGGTCAAATTTTAAAATGAGTCCTATTACAAACACACCAATCAAAATGCATTGTTCACAGAAAGGACCCTCCCCCCATATAACAAATCAATTAGTCTTTACTCATAAAATGTGCCTAACCAAATAATAAAAAATGTATAAACAAATATATACAAATAACATATTACTTATATAAAGCACAAAATATACATTATATAAAAGAAACATAGTGCAATGCGAGCATGTGTAAAAAGTGCATTCAAGGGCATTACCTAAGGGGGTGAGTTTTGAGTATCGGTTTCAAGGGCACAGAGTCATTAAGACCCAGCCCCCTATGAGCTCCCAGTCTCAATATCCATTCTATCTCAGCACATTCCGTCCTATTAACAAAGTCCCCTTGTCTAATGTTTAACCTTTGTATGTGCAAAACTTGAAAAACAAAGGTATGCTCATCCCCCTTGGCCATAGTATGTTTGGCCAAGGCACTATAATCCAGTCTTTTTCTGGTACAGTGTACATGGTCATGTATACGTTCCCTAAGCCTCCTATTGGTCTTACCTACATAATAACTAAAGCAGACCACACAGTGGGCTAAATATACCACATTGGAGGTGTTACAGTCTGCTCGTACCCTCAGTTCCCAAAGATATCCTGTTTCTGGGTGCCTAAAAAATCTAGACTAATCTATGAAAAGACACTGAGCACAAGACCCACACTTGCGTGTTCCAAATGGATCAATCTGCAGGTTGGCCTGGTCTCTGGGATAGCAGAGTTGTTGTTTAAGGCTTCTCATGTTTTTAAAAGCAAACTTTGGTCTATTTCCCACTAACTCCCTTGTCTTATCATCCACTAATAGAATATGCCAGTTTTTCTGTATTAAATTTTTATACCATGCAAAATTGGCAGTATAGGGTATAACCATGGGCACCAAACCCTCCCCAGCATGATCACTAGCTGTATGATCAACAGCCAATGGTGGAGGGGAAAAATAAGGTTTGGCTCTCCATTTCCACACCTGTTGAACCTTGAGGCATGCTCTTTCTATATCTCGTTCGTTGCATCCTCTCTTCTGGAAACTTTCTTTTAAGCTATTCAGCTCCGTAGTATAATCCATCTCCTCACAGCATAGATGGGACAGCCTCATTGCCTGTCCCTCGATAATATTTGAAAAGACATGAGGTGCATGCATGCTCTTACGATGCAGATAAGCCAGACAATAACATGGCTTCCTTTGTAACTTTGTGTTCCATTGATTGTTGCACTTAAACACAATCACATCTAGGTAGTCGATACTACTGGTAGAATAGTTTATATTACATTTCAGAAAGCTTTCTGTAGTGTTAATATGGTTATAAAACATGTTCAGACTTTGCTCGTCACCTTGCCAACCAATAAAGAGATCATCCACAAACCGTCTAAAATATGATATGTGGATTGTCTACCAAATGTTCTTGTTCCCACTCCACCATTACCAGATTAGCGTAAATGTTGGCACAGCTGGTGCCCATGGCTACCCCCCGCTTTCTGCCAATAGCAGGTATCCTCAAACAAGAAAAGGTTATGTTCTAAAACCAACTCAAGAAGTAAACATAAAAAATCTATCTTCTCCATTGTAAACTTTCCTTGTTTAATCAAAAGGGATTTAACCCTAGCTATCCCCTGGTCGTTGGGTATGCTAGTAAAAAGGGAGACCACATCAAGTGTTGCTAACATTTTTAACTCAACAGGTTTCAATTCTTGAATAACTTTATATAAATCCCTAAGAAAATGTTCAGTGTCCTTTAATACTTGTGGAAAGCCAAGCAAAGCTCTTCTCAATTCATGTTCCAGATAAATGGAAATTGGCTCAGTTAACCACCCAGCACCCGCTAAAATTGGTCTACATTTAGGTTTCTGAGGGTCTTTATGTATTTTAGGTAGGCCATGTAAACGGGGAATCAGGGGTTTTTCCACCCACAAATATTGAAATAAAGTGTTGTCTATTAACCCCATATTCTTACTTTCCAATAAAGTGTTAAAAATTTCTCTGGACATACTATCTATTTTTTCTAAGTCTACTTTTTCATATGTATTATTATCATTTAACATTTCATGCATTATGAACAAGTACTACTCTGAATTCAAAATCACCCTCCCTTATCAGCAGGACGAATAACTATCTGCTTGTTAGATTGTAAATCTTTCATAGCTTGCCTTTCTAATGCTGTTAGATTGTTAGTAACAATGTTACTTCTTTTCATAAAATCTGTAGCATATACATCTTTCTCACATGCTTTCAAAAAGATTTCTAAATTAGCAGGCAAAACAGGTACATATGTACTTTTTCTCTTGTGTACTTTGTTTTCATGAACAGATGCACATTCAGAAAACTGCTGTTTCAAAGCTACATTACGTACATATAGACGTATAGCTATTAATAAGTCACTAACATTAATGTCCATGGAAGGAATAAAATTCAGACCTTTATTTAAAAGCATAACTTCAGCTTCGTTGAGGGTATAATCTGAGATGTTCCATACTAGTCCCCTTGAATATACCCCCACATCTTCTTTACCTTCTTTCTGAACCAAAGGGCAGCATTCCATCAACGTTGTGAGGGAAGGGCGTTCCAGTACTGACATTGAAGCTGGGATTCTCTCAGTAAATGTCTTAGAGCCCTGTGTTGCCGTTGTTGGTAACACCAGTGAGGCCACAGTTAATTCACAAAATGAAGGGGCTTTTTTATCGCCTAAGGATACAGAAATGGTACACTGCACGTACTCTACACTTATGGAGGTGTTTGGGGAGAATAACACACAGGATATGTCTAATACTGATACTTCTAATCATGTGGTTAGAAGGTAAATCATTTCAGAGCCTTTGGTTCAACCAAATTTTCCACTACCCTTCCGTCCAGGAAGGAAAAGATAGTTCGACCAGGAGTTTCAAAAGACAAATTTGAAGCACAAGGAAGCACCAACCAACATGCAGCCACGCACTTTAAAGAAGATGTGGGGGTATACTCAAGGGGACTAGTATGGAACATCTCAGATTATACCCTCAGCGAAGCTGAAGTTATGCTGTATGAGCCTGTAGATTAACTTGGTAGCTCAAGGCTGTGTTCCACAGAGCCATGGCTAGTCAGCTGAGGGGGTAAGAATGGGTACCCCCCTGCTTGTTTATGTACCACATAACAGTGGTGTTGCCTGTCTTTACCATTAATTGTCCGGAAGAATGTGGTCCTTGAAGGTTGTCAGAGCATTCTGTACAGCTAACATTTCTTTTTGCTTGATATGCAGGTCCATTTGCCCTGAATGCACTTCCCTGCCAGGTGAGCCCCCCCCATGCATAGTCTGATGCATCTGTTGTTAGGGTTTGGGCGGCAGGGGGTAGAGTGAGTGGTAGTCTCCTGTTCTGGTGGCAGGCCTCTGCCCACCAAAGGAATTCTAACCATAGGCAAGGTATAATTGGAAACATTGCTTCTAGATCCTGAGAATGTTGACACCATAGGCTTTTTAGATACCACTGAATTCCTTATATGCAGTCTTGCATATGGAATTAGTAGAATGCATGAGGCCATGAACCACAAGGCTTGCAGTATTTGCCTTGCAGATAGCAGGGTTTTTGTGGCCACTAGTTTGAAGTAAGTTGTCAAATGAATTTGTTTCTCTGGCATGAGGAAAGCCGTCTGGGAAGTTGTGTTCAAGCTTGCTCCCAGGAATATAATTTGTTGACAGGGTACCAGCTGTGATTTATTTTTGTTTGTAGTGTACCCCAGACAAATTAACACCTTTTGTACAAATGCCAGATGATTCAGAAGTATGTCCTGGCTTTCTGCCTGAATTAGACAATCATCCAGGTATGGGTATATTTGAATATTTAAATAAAAAGATGCTGGAACAGCGAACAACAAATAACACTAGAAAAATAGTACTTTCTGTTCCAAGTGGAAAGAAATTTCCAAACATAAAATATCCAGTTAAGCGCTTTCATCCAAAGACTTCGTCAGAACTTCTGTTTTTGGGAGTCCACTTGGAACAGAAAGTACTATTTTTCTAGTGTTATATTTGAATATTTCTTTGTCTGCAAAAAGCAATGACTGGAGCTAGGCACTTTGTGAATACCCTGGGTGCAGTAGATAAGCCAAAGGGCAGTGCAGAGAACTGATAGTGCATTTAGCCTGCTTTGAAGTGTAGGTATCTTCTGTAAGATTCCCTGATTGGGATGTGCAGGTAGGCTTCCATTAAATCGAGTGTTGCCAACCAGGCATCTTTGCCTAGCATAGGAAGCAACTGGTGAAGAGTTAGCATCTACCTTCAGTTTTTGGCTTCTGTTGATATATATATATATATATATATATATATATATATATATATATATATATATATATATACATGTATTTTATTGCTTCCCATTGAGGGACACCTGACATCTGGGTCAAGAAAAACTGATGTAATGGCATTGGCTGCATGCTTTATACCCCTGACTTCCTGAAGTCACGGAAGATGAGACAGCAGCCGACGCAAGACCCAGGACTTTTTTAATCAGGCCGACTGAGGGCTACTGCAAGCAGATAACCCAAACTGATGACTGCAACAGTGAATACACACATCTACATTTATGGTAAGTGTACACAACTGTACTTTAATCCTAACACAGTATCAGCTGTTACATTGCCTTCAACTCCCTGAAGGACACCACTACTGAGCACCCACAACTGCATTCAACAGCTATATCCACCAGATTTGCTCCTTTCTCCTCAACTCCAGTTGTTTACTCTCTAAAATGAAATGCATTTTCCTAAACAAACATACCACTGTAATAAACCATAAGCTAGACTCAAAAAGCAACTGTCATATTGAACCAAACACCTATACTGCACCAAATAATGACAATACGTCATGACATGTACTCAAACCAGGAACCTTCCACCAGAAATAGCAGTCAAAACCCCACCCATCCAAACTCAGTGAATAACACACATCCAAGTTATCATCCAAGTACTTTATCCATGAACCCATCAAATAAAAATAGCAAACTATCTCACTCAGACCTTAAGATATATTAAATGCACATAGCATCTGCAGTAAAAGTCTTTCGGCTTTACCTGGTTAGGGGTCACCATAGCGGAACTCCGGTCCGCTCATGATTGGCAGTGGATTTTTACAGTGCCGAGTTGCCAGCCCGATGCCCAGCCTTCAAAAAAGGCACACCCATTCACACTAGTGAGCTTTATGCCTGGATTCAAACCCACCATCCCCACATGCTAATATGCATTGAAACATTGTTAAAATCCTCAATCAGAAATGAAGAAATACTCCCATCAGAGTAAAACGTAATAAAAATGATCAGACATGCTGAAGAAGTAGCTATCATGGTGCTCCTTTTTTTTCACCATTGCAATATCCATAACTTTAAGGGATATATCTTGCCAAGAATATCTCACGTCCAGTCAGTCTACAAATCTTCATTCTCCTTTTTCACTGATTGTATATCTGCCCAAGGCATTAGAATACATGTTGTTATAAGAGGGAAGTATGGGTGCACCAAAACGTAGAACCTTCTTGCTGTATATACATTTATGCAGACTGTTTTCAGATCAATGGCATTAGTATCAATGGTTGACTTCAGTTACAACTTTAGCTAGGTAAGCATCCACATTGGGAAACTTTCATTTTTTCTTTGTAAAAATTACTTCAGAAATTTCATATGTTGGTAAAAAAGAGAAAGTGTTCTTATGAGAGGCAAATTTTCTATAAGGACACTTGTACCACCTGTGTCTTTTGTCTGGGTGAACAGCACAACATCAGGTCTTGTCAAATCTGTCTTTCTTTTACTCCTAAAACTGTAAGGATGGAAAAAACTCTTTGAAGATCTTTCTTGAAAAAAAGTGCCTCAGAGATTTGCAGCATCCATCCCCATGGCACTGTATTCCCTTTTACTGGACCTACCCCTTCTGCAATAAAAAAAAAAAAAAGAAGTTGGTTAAAGATGTTAATGAAGAACCCCAGATGTCTACCTCTTTTCTGCAGTCTGAGACTCATGACTCTGCTGATGCACCTAAGCAGCTCTCACATCATCAGTCCATCTCTCCTGGTCTCTCTGGCATGTCCCCTCCAGAGGCCACTAAGATCTGGGACCATTGCTTGTCCGTTCAGACTGTACATCTGGCAGAACTCGCTGGGTCAGGAGAACCACATTTTATACTGAGAGTGAGGGTGGCCTACTCCAAGTACTGGTGAGGGAATATGTTGCTAGGTCACTTATACAAGTCTGCCTGTAAACCTCTTATCTGAAAACTTAAGGCTCAAGACCCCTAATAAATGCACTCAGAAGACTAAACACCTGTCTTCTCCTCCTACCCCTCTGTTCTAAAATCTAGCTTTGTGAAAAGAGAGTACTCCTCCTTTTCTGTATAGAGGGAAAACTCTGACTGTATGAAGGCTTAGACTACACCTCTCACTTTTCTTCCTTAACTCTTTGTGAGTTTGAATCTGTGGATAATTTTTCTTCATTTTCTCCTAGTGAGGAAATCTCTCTTGGACACACTATCTCCAAAATGAAATATTTCTTTTAAGTGGGAAATTTAGGAGGTTTCTGAGTCACAAAAAAAGATATGAGCTCCTTAGTATGAACTGTTGTGAAACCAGTAACTGTCCCATATATCTTGGTATTGGTGCAGCATCTGTCTCCCCAGGTTCTACTGCCCCCTCCCAAAATCCTGACAAATTCTACAGGGTGCCAGATACACGTGAATTTCTATACAAGGATGCTATTGCAGACACTGCTGTTATATTGTTAGATGGGGACAGAGGTTGTAATTCCTTTTCCTCTGCCAGTCCTGAACCAAATGAAAAGGACAGTCATCATTTTGACAGGCTTGACAAGAAAGTTATAGGTATCATCTGCTTTGACTTTAAGGGCAATTAATTGCCAACACATCTAAATATCTGGTATTATGTTGTCCTATCTCACCTTCATTCTTGCTGGTTGGGTTCGGAGCCGATCCTCGAGAACTTCTACTGGCTCGAGGCTTCGAACCTATCCCAGGATGCCTAGCGACTGTTCCCCAGATCTTGTTTGCCGCTTGAAGCATTGGGATTGTCTTCTCTAGCTCAGGCTAGTTATTACTTTTATTATATATTTTTTCTGTCTCCTTGACACAAAAACTGTTTGTTAGAGTCTGTTAATATCTTCCCTTACTTTGTAGTGTACTCGTGTGTCTTGTTTTTTCATTACTTGGTGTGTTCTTTGGCTGTTTCTCCTTAGGGTCCTTTTCCTTCTTCTATCCCCTTAGATAATCCATTTAATTTAGAAGATTCTTTTCTCTTTAGCCCGTTTTTTCTTAGAGGGCTTCTTCCCCATTCCTTAGGAGTCACCGTTTATGTTAGATATGGAGGAGACTGTCGTTTAACTTAGAGATTTCTCTTCCAGCCCACTTTTTCTCTCCTTGTTTTTATATATATATATATATATATATATATATATATATATATATATATATATATATATATATATATATATATATATATATAAATAAACAAAATAAAAACTCTCTTACCTTTGCTTTCCGTACTGTGTTATTGATGTCCTTCAAGGATGCATCTGCAGTCCTTACAAATGGGTTGTCCTGTCGTCAGGCAGCCCTTCGGTCGGCCGGATTCCAAAGTCTGGGTCTGGCTTCGGCTGGTGTCGCGCTTCACCCGACGTCATAGCTGCAGTTTTTCGGGTATAAAGGCATCAGCCGACACCATTTTCCTCAGTCTTTCTTGCCGCGTGGCGCCCGAAGCAGAAGCTGTTCGCAAGTGCCAGTCGGTCAGAACCAGAGATTACTACTACCGAATACTACTTCGAAGACTTCTAAAAAGCTAAGTACCCAGTTGGGGACTCTTTCTTGCCTCAGCCGATGTCAGAAAAAGTGAATAACTGTTTAACTTGTGGGAAACAAATACCTCATAAAGATTTCCACTCTTACTGCTTACCTTGTTTAGGCCCAGACCACGACGTAGCAGCTTGTCTAGCCTGTGCTTCTTTTAACCGACGGACGCTTAGACGCCGGTCGGAGTTTGCAGAACAGTTTTTCGGCTCTGATTTTGCTTATATCATGCCGTCGGATCCTCCGACTACACAAATAACCAAAAAACGCAGGGAAAAGGACCGACACTCGCGGTCCGCGGTTTCGGCCGAAACCGCGGTTAAGCCAACCACGAGTGTCTCGGTTTCGGCTGAAACCGAGCAAGCAGTTCTTTCCCCAGCCGAAAACATGCCTTCTACCGAGGCCTCCTCTAACCTGGTGGAATCGGCTTCTGAAATCCAACCTGCAGTTGCGGTTTCTCAGGAATTATCTGACACTATTCCCTTGGATATTTCAACCCCTGCACGTGGAGCTGCTAGGCCTCTTGCAGCCATGTCTATTAAGGCCTTTGCCAGGGCTAAAGCAGCTAAAGCTTCAAAAACGGTGCCTGTTAAGCCCCCCTCTCACAGGCCCAGCACCAGTTCCCATATGCTTTCTTTGGCTGAGGATCTCATTTCTTTAATTCGTGGCTCCCAGCCTCATCCAGACAGGACCTCTCATCCACCTCCAGAGAAGAGGCCTAGAGCAGAGCCCCCAGAGCCAGTATCCACAGATGATTCCTCTGATGACTCAGAAAATACAGACCCTCCTGAGGCTCCTTATTCTCCTTACGAAGACTCTGATGCTGAAGAGTCCATTCCTTCAGCCTCTCCACCTGAGGAATTTTCCTTTGGGGAAACCTTGCATGCTATGAGGGAACAATTTCAGTGGCAGGGCCAAGATTTCTCAGACTCCAGAAAAAGGCTTAGAACCTTTCTACATTTGCCACAACATAGGCCTTTAGCTATACCTCTAGTTCTTTCTGTTGTAGATGATGCATTTAATGATGCTTGCACTGCTCCTGATTCATTACCTCCGGCCCCTGCTAAGCCCGATAGGTTCTACAGGGTCCCGGACACTCATCACCATTTATATAAGGCTCCTTTTGCAGATCCAGAGACTATCTCCCAGGGCCCTAAAGCTGTAGCAACTGCATCTACTAAAAAACCCCTCCCCTCTGAAAGGGAATCCAGGTCCTTAGAGCGTTGGGGTAAAAAGGTTTACACCTCTGCTACTTTGTCAGCTAGGGCTTTGAACTGCCAATTTCATATGATTCAATATCAAGAGTTTATGCTAGACCAGTTAACTAAAAAGCTGTCCTCTGAAGAATCTTTAGATAAGAAATATGTTCAGGAAATGGTACATAACATACAGCAGGTTAGTAACCATTCTTTAAAATGTGGCTATGATGCACTGGAGGCTTCCTTTAGATCAGCCATGACTGGCACAGTTATCAGGAGACATGCATGGTTGAAAGAGCAGGCATTACCTGACCATGTCAAATCAAAGCTTTTAGATGCTCCCATGGACAAAGTCAATTTATTTGGTTCCCCTGCACAGCAGGTACTAAAAAAGATGGAAGAGAAGGCAAAATCTGTACAAACAGTGAAAGATTTCTTACAGGTTCAACCTCCAAGGTTTAGCAGGAACTGGCCCTCCAAGAACTGGTCCTTTCCGGACTCCTCTAAGACACAGAGGCAGAAATAGGCGTTCAAGAGGCAGAAACCAATCCAGGGGTGCCTACAGGGGACGCCAGTGGCAAGGTAACAACCAGCGAGGCACAGACGCAGCCACCACCACTGCAACAACACAATCACAGTGACTTGGCTGTGGCACCGCCTACCAGGGAACAACTGGAAGCACCCTTAGGCGGAAAGCTGACATTATTTTCAAAGAACTGGCACTGCATCACAAGGGAAAAATGGATTTTGCAAACTATAGACCAAGGTTACAGGTTCCATTTCCATACTCTACCAGCAAAGAGAGGAATGCCAAACCTACCACCTACTCAAAGGGCAGAAGCTCTAAAGCAAATATCTCAATTATTAAGAATGAGAGCTGTGGAAAAAGTACCATCTATGGAACAAGGAAAGGGATTTTACTCCAGACTCTTCCTGGTACCAAGAAAAGAGAGCAAATGGCGGCCTATTCTGGACCTGTCCGCTTTAAACACATTCCTCATAGTTCCAAAATTCAAAATGCTGACCCTACAGCAGCTCCTTCCCATGCTGGGCAAGGAGTCTTGGCTGGTAACTCTAGATCTCAAGGAGGCATACCTGCACGTCCCCATACGACCAAATTGCAGAAGATACCTCAGATTTCTTGCAGGATCAGAGCATTATCAATTCTCAGCATTGCCCTTTGGCTTATCTACTGCGCCCAGACTTTAATGGACGGACACACAAGTTGTGTGTGTTGTTTAGGAGCAGTCCACCTGCCGGATTCTTGCTCCATTTGTTATGGTTTCAGTGTGAGGGTCCTGCAGGAAAGAAAAAAATAAACTTATTTTAAGAGGTTTGTTGAAAAGCCCTTTTGAAACAATGTGAGAGGGTAATCAGGTCTCTAAATCTGACAAGCCAAAAAAGTCAGCTTTGTTGGCTCTGGTGTCTGAGCCATCAAGCAATCATAAAGAACAAGTATCTTCGGAGCCAAACGTTATCGGTTCCGACAAACCTAGCCTTCCCTCAGTTCCATCTGAGTCCTCGTAACCATCGCAGAGCTGAAAAAGGAGTTGGTCACTGTCATTGGAACCAGTATGCTCGGTGCTGCAATCTCCCTTACTACAGTCTGTGGCAGGTAGTCACAGGTCATCGACCCATTCCTCTCAGTCCTCCAGAAGTTTATCAGACGACGACGTGGAGCGGGTGGTGAAGTGGTTGCTGCAGACGTGGGCCCTGGCAAAAATTCTTTCGAACCCAGCCTATCGGGACGTGGACCCTACCACTGTTTCTCAGATGCCATCTATTCCTCCTCCGACTTGGATGAGTTCAGAGCCAGAGTGTCAGGAAGTCATTGTGCTGGAATTGGTGGAGCCAGTAATCACCCATGATATCTCGGCTCCGACGTCCGCTCCGATCTAGATGATGCTGTCTTTCATCAAGGGATCTGGAAAGCGACATTCCCTGATCAGCTCCGGGGGGGGGGTCGAGTCAGACCCTTGTCGGAACCGACTCTCCCACTCAGTGCTTTGGCACATATGAGTTCGGCACCCACATCAGCCTCGGAGCCATCCTCCTCAGCACAGGGGAAATCTCACGGTCCCTCGGGACTGGGGTGTCGGCCCAGGATCGCGGTGCCTTCGAGATGATGAGGAGTGTGTTCTTCAATGACTCTACTCCGCCTTCGGCTCCATCCACTCTTCTCCCTAAAGGACCAGCGTCTACTGCTTCATCATCCTTCCATCAGCCCCAGAGTAGAGAGTCAGTGCCCCAGGAAACCCCAATGGGTGGAAAACCCTCTTCAGACACCTCCCTGGAACATCCTTCCAAGGAGCTCCCTCGGAAGAGACAGCGTAAGAGGAAGCACATAGACTCCCCTGAGTCTGTCACTTCTGATACTGACTTAGATGATTCAGAAGGGTCCCCACGGTTGCCCTCTGAGGATGTCTCCTTTTCGGACATCCTAGAGATCCTTAAGCAGAGAGGCAGCTGGAAATCCCTCTCCTCTTCTGAGGATGAGTTGGTATACGTGGAGGCATTTGGCCCTTGCCCCTCCACCTCTTCTGTGTCTCTGCCTTTCGACCCGCTCCTGGGTTCATAGGTTCATAGGTAGGTACTAGGTTATTGGCCCAAGGGCCTACATAAGCCTAGCTAACAAGGTTCCCTGGCTTACGCCACCTAAGAAAGTTATTTTCCTGTGCCACTGTCGGGCAGAGACACAGAAATGATCCCCGGGGTGTATTTCCTATTTCCCATCTATTCATCAAGATTTTTCTTGAAGAGTGCTAAAGAAGAACTTTGCTTGACATAGATGGGTAGCCTGTTCCAGAGCATGGGAAGTCTCTGGGACAGGAATCTATACCTCCAGCATGTCCTGTTTATTGTGGTGATAAGGTTTAGGTCCCTAGAGCGTGTAGCTCGGAGGGATTGGGATTTCTTTAGGTGTAGCATGTCCAACAGCTCTGGGTTTGACATACCTTTATATGTTAGGCAGAGATCACCTCTGAGTAGGCGATATGATACAGAGTAAAGCTGGAGTTGTTTGAGACAGGCAGTGTAGGGCATTTGTTTGAGGCCAGTAATCCTCTTTGTGAGGTACTTTGTGGCCTTTCCAGCTGCTGCAGATGTCTTGTGAGCTACATTCCAAAAGGGGCGTTGTACTCTATGATGGGTCTAATGAGTGTTGAGTAGAGAGGAACAATGACCTCTTTTTTCCTGGATGAGAACCCTTTTATGATGCGGTGTGCCACGTAGAAGGATGACTTCCTGACTGCTGTGGCAATGTGACTATCAAAGGAGAGACTACTGTCCACCTTGGTCCCAAGGTCTCTTATCACACATTCGGTGTGAAGTAGATTGCTGCCTATGTGGTAGTTCATGGGTACAGAGTTTTTACCAAAGGGGATGACACTGCACTTTGTGGCATTGAGCTTGAGGCCATGGCTCTGACACCAGGCATCTGTCTCAGCGAAGCCCTTCTGTAGGATGTCCACATCATTTGGGGACTTGACTATGGCTCCTAGTTTGCAGTCATCTGCGAACTTCGTTAGCCAGAGGCCTTCTGTGTTAGCCTGTACTTCAGAGAAGTAGATACCAAACAGGAGAGGTCCCAGGACGGAACCCTGTGGTACTCCACTTATCACTGCTTTGAGGTCAGATTTGGGGTCTGCAATTTTTACAGTGTCGGTTCTGTCAGTGAGCCAGTTGGCAACCATCTTGTGACGTAAGGATTTATACCTAATATAGTGAGTTTAGCTATAATTCCGGAATGGGGGATGGTGTTGAAAGCCTTGGCGAGGTCAAGATAGGCTGTGTGAACCACCTTACCCTCATCTACGGCTTTGGTGACTGCCTCAAAGAAGTCGATCAGGTTCAGGAGGCATGATCTGCCTTTCACAAATCCGAACTGGGTGGGATCCAGAGTTTGGAGGTTATCTATGTCTGTGTTTATGAGTTCCATGATGATATGTTCCATGGCCTTGCAGATCAGGCTCATCAGGCTAATAGGTCGATAGTTCCCGGGATCAGTGGTGGCTCCCCCTTTGTGGAGTGGGATAACTGTTGCTGTGCGCCATTCAGTGGGCACAAAGCCTGATGCGAGGCTATTATTGAACATGGTGCTTATGTGGGGAGCCAGTTCGTTCTGAAGTTCGTGTAAAACGCAGCCTGGGATGTTGTCCAGTCCCATGGATGCTGTGTTTTTGGCTTTAGAGAGTGCAGCTTTTACCTATGTAATTGTGATTACAGGGACTTTGCATTCTTCCTGTATAGATATGGGCCCTTTAGGGGGTGGGGGGGGGATAAAGTTAGCACTGAACTTATCTGCCAGGATGTTGGCAATATCAGTCGGTCTGTAATTTCCATGCCGTTGTGCTGTAACTCAGAGCAGATCTGGGTGTTGCCATCGAGATTCTTGGCATAGCTATAGAATGCTTTGTGGTTGTCCTTAGAATTAGTGGCGACTTTGTTTTCGTAGCTAGCTTTGGAGGATCTTATAAGGGATCTCAGCTTCTTACTGAGGCTGACCAAGGAGCTTCTCCACTCATGGGATTTTACTCTTTTGCAACAGTTTCTTCCTTCTGTTGTACAGTTTGTTTATGGCAGGGGACCACCAGATTGGCTTCCTTTTTTTGGAGGATAGCGTCTTGGTTCTGTTTGGGATAGCACGATCCATGCACTTGTGTAAGTGCTTATGAAGTGCATTTGTGTAGGATTCAGCAGTCATAACTGTATTGTCCATCTGCATGGGTGTCATGAGGTTCACCACTTCTGTCTTAAGAAGCATGAAGTTGGCTTTGGAGAAATTTTTTACAGTGGTTTCCTTAATGGGGGTTGGGGCGGGATGTAGATATCAAGAGTGATTAGCTTATGGTCGAATCGGACCAATGAGGAGTTGACTTCAGGTGTGGAACACCAGTCACTCATGTTTGTAATGACTAGGTCTAGGATATTGTTGCCCCTGGTGGGGGTGTGGATAAGTTGATTCTGGGCATTGGAGTTTATGAATTCCAGTTGAGCTAAGGAGTTGGTACTTGAGTAGTTTTCCCAGTTAATGGTAGGGTAGTTGAAGTTGCCCATTATTAGGGTGTTTGGTTGAACCCTAATATTTTCCAGTACATCAAGAAAAGAGGAGTGGGAATCCTGGGGCATGGTGGGGGATCTGTAGCAAGCTACAATTTTTGATTGCAGTTTTGCCCAGAGTTAGTTGCACTTGGATAACCTCGGATGTATTATGCTGAGCAACTAGCCTGGAGGTGGGGATATCCTTAATGAATATGGACACACCTCCGGCTTTGGTGTTTTGGTCCAGGTTACATGGCCGAAAAGTGTGGTATGAGTTATAGCCTGATAGTGCAGGGGTGCTCTTTGGAGCCTTGAACCAGGTCTCAGTCACTGCACAGATATCAATGTTCTCCATTTTAAGGAGTGCCTCGAATGAGTGCATTTTGAGACTTAGACTTCTAGCATTGAGTAGCATTACCTTCAGTTTTTGTTTGCCTGTTCCTGCTACGGTGGTGAATTTGTCATTTGAACCTTGCCTAAAAAAAGGCATTATAGGGGCAGCAAGAGCCTTAGCCCGTATCCGGAATCCCAGGGCGACAGGTGCAGGCCATCTGTGGCAAAGCATCGTGGTCTGTCGACCATGTCATCCCAAGCAGACAGATACTGGATCCCCTTAGAATGACACCAGAAGCTTAGCCAATTGTTGAAGTCAGTCATTTTGTCCTTGTAGTCCAGTATCATTCTGTGCAATGGCAGAATGCTACTCAGGGCTAGGGTCATACCTGCCTGGGCTACAAGATCTGAGAGCTCTTCCATATCTCTTTTCATGTAGTCCAGGGAGGTACGTCTCAGGTCATTCACACCAACATGGACAATGACAGAGTCATATTTGTACTTGTTGTGGAGTGACCTGAGTGCGTGGGTTATGTGGTGGATCCTGGCACCCAACAGGCAGCTGACAGTAACCTTCTCCTTGTTTAGCCTGGTGAGTTGGACATCAGTGTGCCTGACTATAGAGTCACCTATGACTAGTGTGTTGGGTACGTTGTTTTGCCTTATTGGCTGTGGTTGAGTGGCACACTGAGTCTGTGGGCTATGTGTCATTTGGGTTGTGTTGGGGGATGGAGGTTGCTTGCATTTCTGCTTTGGAGGTCTCTGTTGCTTAGACAGATTATTAGTGAGAGCCTCCACGATGTTGTAAGTCGAAACGTGTGGGACTTTCTGGAGTCAGTGGACCCTGTTTCGAGAATGCCAAACAAATTCATTACGGCCCCAGAGGATAGACCGTACTTAACAAAGGGAGTTCCTGTAGATGCGATGGTGGTGGCAGCGGCCACAAAGAAGGAGTTAGCTGAAACTTCTGCATCTGTCTATTCACTGAACATGGAGTCTTGAACAATGGACAGATACGGGAAGCGTATGTTCTCCTCAGCAGCCTTTACCCTATGGTCGCTGAATTACTTATCACGTTTCACCCGATTTCAGAGTGATTTCCTTAAAGAGCTAGGAGATACCCTACAAGGTGCTACAGCCCATGGTTTGTCGGATAAAATAAATTCCCAGCTTGCGACTTTATCCTCAGTTACGAACTCCTCCATGTGCCTCATCTCCTACGCAGCCAATGGAGCGAGCAGGGCAGCAAGCACAGGAATAGTTCTTAGGAGACATTCCTGGATGCGCCTTTGTGAGTTTGCTGAACCCTTCAGATCTTCCTTTATTGATGCCCCATTTGATGGCTTGTCCTTGTTTGGGCCGAAAGTAAAGGAGACTCTCACCAGGAGCCAATAAGATGGCAAGACTCTATCTGCCATCGGAGTGTGTTTTTCCACCCCTACCAGACCTTATCCTAAAGATCAAAAGAGTGGAAAAATGTGATTCCTGATGTCCAAAGGAGCCTTGCCGGATGCTCGTGGTGATCTTTCCCCCAGGGGCAGAGGGGGGAATAACAATGGAAGACGCCATCCTCGTGGCAGAGGGGGTCCACAAAACCAGGGTGACAGAGATAGTTCTCCGGTCGGCCCTTCCAGCACTTCTGAAAGGAGGCCCCACTGTCCACCTCTGGAGGCAGTCGGGGGAAGACTATCACTGTACCCAGAAGCCTGACTACAATTGACTCAAGACAAATGGGTACAGTCCATTAGATCCAGGGGATACAGCATTCCCCTTTCCAATGTCCACCTTGTCTGTCAAAGTCTATCCCAGACATTCAACCCAGTCAAAGAGATCAAGCAACCCTAGAAATTCAAAGGTTGCTAGGAAAAAGAGTCATCCAAGATGTCCTTGCAGACCAGATCAGATCCGGAATTTACTCAAGGTTCTTTTTAGTTCCAAAAAAGACAGGGGACTGGAGACCAATATTGGATCTCAGCAGACTAAACAAGTCAGTAAAGAAAGCAAAGTTCCGGATGGTAATACTGCAATCTATACTCTCTTTTCTGGGAAAAGACAATTGGATGTGCTCTTTAGATCTTCAGGATGCGTACTACCACATAAAGATGGACAGGTGCTCCAGAATATTTCTCTGCTTCTGGCTGGGAGCCAGTCATTATCAGTTCAGAGTTCTGCCCTTTGGTCTCACTACAGCCCCCAGAATGTTTACCAAATGCATGACAGTAGTCATGGATCATCTGAGACATCAAGGATCCCAGGTGTTTCCATATTTAGACTGGCTCCTGACTGCCACCACCAAGCACCTAGTAATCAGAGCGAGGGACACCACCATCCATCTCTGCTCAGATGTCGGCATTAATGTAAATGTAGAAAAATCTGCCTTGTTGCCATCTCAGTGTATTACCTTTATAGGTGCAGAATTAAACACAAACAATATGATAGCAAAATTACCTCAAGAGAGAACACAAACACTACACAGTCAAGTATCTATCCTACTCAAGAAGAAAAAGGTACAAGCAAAATTTGTCCTCAAGGTCGTAGGCTCAATGGCAGTGGCGATAACACTAGTCCCACTGGCACAACTACACCTGTGGATATTACAGTGGCTACTCTTTGCTCAGTGGTCCATACAGGAGTTACCCACGTCACACAAGATTCTCATTACAGATGCCTGCAAGAGGGACCTACTCTGGTGGCTTCAATCCACTCAGGTAACGATGGGCAGACCATTTGTACTCCCCCAACCTGTCGCTACAGTGACCATGGACGTGTCCCAGATAGGCTGGGGGGGCATTATCTGGGACAGACTGTCCAAGGGGTTTGGAAAGATCACGAGTACCATTTGCACATCAGTGTCCTAGAGATGGGGGCGGTGCTTCTGGCATTACATGCATTTCAGAGCTCTCTTCCCATTGGAACTATTGCAATTCAAACAGACAGTATGTCGGTGGTATGGTACATCAGCAAATGGGGGAACCAGATCCTATTCCCTATGTCGAGAGGCCCAGAGTTTGGCAATGGGCAATTTCTTTGCATCGCTTTCTGATGGCAACGCACATCCCGGGGAAATCCAACGTAATAGCAGACAGCCTAAGCAGAGCAATTCTCATGTCTCACAAGTGGTCCCTGAATCAAGAAGTTGCGAATCAAATGTTTCACAAATGGGGACAGCCTTGCTGCAACCTTTTTGCCACTCCCTTCAATGCCAAATGCAGCAACTACTTTGCCCTCATTTAACCTCTGAGAGAGTCACCGAAGGATGCACTCATCCACGATTGGCCCCCCATGACTTCTTTATGCTTTTCCCCCATTTCCATTGATTCCGAAGGTTATTCAGAAAGCCAAGTCGTTGAGTCGCAGGATAATTCTCATTGCTCCTTAGTGGCCTTGTCAGATATGGTTCCCCTTTCTTTGACCCCTCCTTCAGGAGGACCTGTGGATCCTGGACCCAGTGCTGGATCTTCTGACGCATCAGTCAGCAACGCTTCATCCCGCTCTTCAGAGCTTCAAGCTGAGAGCTTGGTTACTCCACTTCCAATCTTAGCCAGACTTCCAGAATTATCCCCTGCAGTATGACACATTCTGGTTTCCTCGCACAGAAAGATGACTAGGAAACTTTACGTAAGCAAATGGAGAAGGTTCTCTTGTTGGGCGGACAAAAAACACATAGATCCCTTTACAGCCCGTATACCTGCAATTTTGGAATTTCTAACAGAAGTCTTTAATCAAGGGGCAGCGGTGGCCACTATACGAGTACAATTAGCCACCATATCAAATTATCATGTGGGAGACCTTTGGTCCAATGTAATGTCCCATAGATTATGCAAAGCTTTCCTCAGGGCTACTTTTCTATTAAGACCACCCTTAAAAGAACCTCCTCCTCCATGGGACCTAAATTTAGTATTATCACCCTTGATCCTTCCTCCCTTCGAACCAGCATCCTCTTGTTCACTAAATTTTTTACCGTGGAAAACAGTCTTTTTAACAGCAATTACTTCAGCTAGGAGAGTTTGAGTTGCAAGCTCTGTCTATCCACACTCCATATTTGATTTTCCACAAAGATAGAGTTTCCCTCAGAATAAATCCTTCTTAACAAAAGTTTGTTCTGAAACGAATTTAAACCAATCTATAGAATTGAGTGTGTTTTTTCCTAGCTGTGGCAACAAGGCAGAATATAAGCTTCACCAACTAGATGTGCATAGACAGTTGTGTTTTTACTTGCATAGGACCAAAGATTTCAGAAAGTCAGACCAGTTTGTTTCCTGTTCAGAAAATAAAAAAGGTATGGCATCCTCAAAAGTTACTTTGTCCAAATGGCTTACTGAAACCATCACCTATATCTATAATTCTCACAATACAGAACCACCAGGGAAAGTTAAAGGACATTCATCTAGAGCGGTGTCTACTTCCTTTGCCTTTCAATCTGTACTCCCATTGGATTCAGTTTGTGCTGCTGCTACATGGGTTAATCCTCACAGCTGTATCTCTCATTACAAAGTAGATGTGGCCTCCCGGAATAGGGCATCCTTTGGTTCCACTGTCCTGAAGAGTTTATTTCCTTGAGCACCGAAGAAAAAGGTGCTGGGGACTCTGTCCCAACCAGCAAGAATGAAGGTGAGATAGGACAACATAACATAAAGAAGTTATGTACTCACCATAATGTTCCATGTTTGTTGTTTGTAATGGTGAGTACATAACTTTTTTTTTTTGTTTGTTTTTTTGATAACATGCAACAATCTTTAGCTAACCCTCCCAGCTCAGAGGCTAAAACTTATTTGCTCGATATCTTCAATTCTACCTCACAAGTCATTAAGCACTCTGTTAATTGTGTTATGCAGGGTGTCAAACAGTTGATGTGAAGTTGTCCTATCTCGCCTTCATTCTTAACTGATGGGTTCGGAGTTGATCCTCAGCTCCGACTCTGCCATTTTTTCTCTCAAAGTCTTCAACTAGCTTGAACCTAATCCCCTATCCTCTGATGCCCTAGTGTGCTCCTCAGATCTCGTTTGCCACAGAAACAGATCGAGCATTGTTTGACTAGCTCAGGCTAAATGACAAACTTTTTCTTACTTTTTACTAGTTAAAAGCTCTTGTTATTAGTATCACTGTTCAGAATAATTTGTATTGTTCTTAAGCAGTGTAGTTTATAGTTTTTCTAGTTTTCTAGTTTAAAAATTTAAAGATTAGAATCCCTTGAACTCACCAGGCCGTTGGTTTGTTGGGCCTGCCTACCCTTACCGTATCCCGCTACGTAGTTCTTGAGTAGAAAATTCTTAATGAAGAGTGTTTTTGATAGTGTGTTTTGGCTTATGTCGTTAAGTATTATTCTAGTTATTTAAAGTGTGCAGTGTGTAGTGTATAGTTTGTACTAAATAGCTCGCTTAAGTTAAAGGACTCTTTCATCTTTACTCATTAGTGTGTTTTTGATAATCATAACAGAATACAGTGTTTTAGTATTATTATAGAAACCTGTTTAAATTAGAGGGCTTTTTTCTCTTCAACTTTTGTGGGTGTTGGTCCGAAGGTTGTGTGTGTGTGTGTGTGTGTGTGTGTGTGTGTGTGTGTGTGTGTGTGTGTGTGTGTGTGTGTGTGTGTGTGTGTGTGTGTCTGTGTCTGTGTGTCTGTGTGTGTGTGTACCTTCTCTTCTTCAGACATTTCTAGCAAAATAAATATAATTGTCCTTATACCCTTGGTTAAGTTTGAGATGTTAAAAAACTGATTGTTCCTTTGAAGTACATTGCTGTTAGAGTATCGAAACAGACAAAGGAGTTGAAACCTTCGGGTTTCAAAAAATGCCCAAAGTGTGGGCAAAAGATGTCCTTGACAGACGGACACACAGAGTGTGGCTATTGCTTGGGTGCAGTTCATTTGCTGGAGTCTTGTGCCATTTGTCATTCTTTTAGTGCAAAAGTCCACCATGAAAGTAAAAATTAATTTTAAGAGGACTAATAAAGTCTAGCTTTGCTGAAGCCATGGTAAAAGGTCAAAGCTCCCAGGAAAAGGCTAAGTCCCCTTCTTCTGACAAGACTAAAACCTCCAAATGATCCTCTACTTCGGAAGAGTCAGAGCTGGCTAAAAAGACACCGAGAATGTCTCGGACAGTAACTAAAGAGATCAGAGAGATCAGAGAGACCCTCAACCTTGGCTCCAGTGGTTTCGGAGCTGTTGGTTTTAACAATACGGAGCCGGACCCCTGCATTGGAACCAGTATCTCCTACATTGCGATCACCACTACTGCAAATGTCAGCTTCTCCAGCCCCATCGTCCAGATCCTCTAGGAGCCTTTCTGAATTTGATGTGGATCGTGTGGTGCAGAGACTGCTCAAGATACCGGCGCTGGCCAAACTTTTATCGGAACTGACCCTCAGGGCCTCGGAACCAACTGTACCTACCCCTTCTACCTTGATTCCTCCTCCTACCCAACCCACGGATTCAGAGCCGGAATGGGTAGAACCAATGGTGATGGGATTGTTGGAACCGAGACCTGCTCCAGGATTTTCGGCTCCTACTGCTTCGACTACCTCACTGCCGTCCGAGGAGTCTAGGAGCTGACACTCACCAGTCGGTTCTGGAGGGATGAGCGGAGCCGACCTTTTGTTGGATCCGACCCTTCCTCTCGGGGCTTTGGCTCGCATGAGCTCAGCTCCTACCTCTTCCTCGGTGCCTACTCCTGTGGTGCTGGGGGTACCTGTCAGTTCCTCAGAGCTGGAATCTCCTTCGGCTCATGGGAGGGGAGCTTTTGAGGCTATGAGGAGAGCCCTGTCCTCAGAGACAGCCTCACCCTCGGTTAATCCCATTCTATCCGTTAGGGCACCAGTGTCTGTCTCGGCTAAACCAACTCCACAAAGGCGTAGAGATCCAGAACTTCAGAAAACCCCAGTGGGTGGACCCTTATCTTCCTAGACCTCTCCAGAATATCTTTCTGAAGAAGGTCCTCAAAAGAAAGCTTGCAAGAGGAAGCATTTGGACTCTCCACAGTAGTCAATTACATCTGACACGGACCTCGATGAATCAGAAGGGTCCCCATGGTCACCCTCTGAGGATGTCTCCTTTGTGAACATCCTAGAGATCCTAAAATAGAGAGGTGGCTTGAAGCCCATCAACTGTACTGGTGAGGAGTCCGTGTACCTGAAAGGTTTTGGATCTTTACCCTCCTTCTCCTGGGTGTCTCCACCTTTCGATGAGCTCATGGAATTAGTTTGTCGAAAGGCGGGGGAGTCTCCAGCCACATTTGAGCCTGTCTCTAGGAGGCCTAATAAATTTATCACCAGCCCAAAAGACAAAGCTTTTTAACAAAAAGTGTTCTGGTAGATGCTATGGTGGTGGCAGCAGCCACTAAAAAGGAGTTATCAGAAACATTCTCATCTGTTCATCCTCTGAATAAAGATTTGCGCATGATGGACAGATATGGAAAGCGCATGTTTTCATCAGCGGCCTTTACCCTCCGGTCCCTGAACTATTTAACCCACTTTACTAGGTTACAGAGTGATCTCATAAAAGAGCTAGGAGATTCGCTCCAGGGTTCAGTAGCTAAGGGGATATCAGAGAAAGTATCATCCCAGCTCTCCACCCTTAACTCCCTGGTGAATTCGTCCGTGAGGCTAATTTCATATGCAGACAATGGAGAGAGTAGGTCAGCGTGTTCAGGAATCGCCCTTTGGAGACACTAATGTATGCGCCTCTGTAACTTCGCGGAACCCTTCAAGTCATCCTTTATAAACACCCCCTTTGATGGCTCGTCATTGTTCAAGCCTAAAGTAAAAGAGACTTTAACCAGGTGTGAACAGGAGGGAAAGACTCTCTCTGCTGTGGGAGTACATCTTTCCACCCCTTCCAGACCCTATCCCAAGAATCAAAAGGGGGAAAGATGTGGTTCCGGAAATCCCAGAAATTTTTTCCTGACACACATGGTGAACCCTCCTTCAGGGGCAGAGGAGGAGGTAATAATGGAAGATGCCGACCACGTGGCAGAGGGGGTCTGCTGAACCAAGGCGACTGCGAATCCTTTTTCAGTAAGCCTTTTCAGTGCTCCTGAGAGGAGGCCCATCTGTCCCTTTCTGGAAGCAGTCTGGGGACGCTTGTCTTTGTACCCAGTGCCTGGCTAAAAATTACAAAAGACAGATGGGTACAAAGAATCATATTCAGAGGTTACTCAATACCCTCTTCAATGCCACCTCGGCAAAGAAAAGAATCCCAGATATTCCACCCGATCAGAGGGATCAAGCAATCATAGAAATTCAAAAGTTGTTAGAAAAAAGAGTCATCCAGTCAGTCCCCACAGACCAAATAGGATCTGGAACTTACTCAAGATTCTTTTTAGTTCCAAAGAAGACAGGGGACTGGAGACCCATATTAGATCTCAGCAGACTGAACAAGTCATTAAAAAAGACAAAGTTCTGAATGGTCACATTGCAGTCAATGCTTCCTTTTCTAGGAAAAGACAATTGGATTGTTCGATAGACCTTCAGGATGCGTACTACCGTATAAAAATGGACAGGCCATCCAGAAGTCACCTGTGCTTTCATTATCAATTTAGTGCTCTGCCCTTTGGCCTCACTGCAGCCCCCAGAGTGTTCACCAAATACATGGCAGTAGTCACGGCTCACCTGAGGCAACTAGGATTCTGAGTTTTTCCATACTTAGACGACTAGCTCCTAACTGCCGCCACCAAGCAACTACTCATCCAAGCAAGGGACACAACCTTAAAACTGTTTGCACAGTTAGGAATTACTGTCAGCTATGAAAAATCTGCCTTATTGCCATCTCAACTTAACGTTTTTATAGGAACAGAATTAAACACAGTCACAGTGATGGTAAACCTTCCAAAAGAGAGAATTCAAGTCCTTCAAAAACAAATCATGCATCTTCTACACAAAACAAAAGTTCAAGCCAGAGAGGTTCTAAAGGAATTGGGCACAATGGCAGCTGCTGTCACAGTAATTCCCCTGGCTCACATGCATATGAGGATCCTGCAGTGGCTTCTTTTTGCACAGTGGTCAATGCAGATGCTTCCGATGTATCACAAAACTATTCTGACGCAAGCTTGCAAAAAAAATCTAGTTTGATGACGTCAATCAGACCATGTGACAATAGGCAAACCCCTTGTTCCCCCAGCTCCGCTAGCCACAATGACCACGGATGCTTCCCAGATGGGAGGGGGGGCATTTTCTAGGAAGAACAGCCCAAGGCATGTGGCAAGAACACGAGGTTCACATGCACATCAATGTTCTAGAGATAAGAGCATTGCTTCTAGTGTTGCAGGCATTCCACGACTCTCTACCTGTAAGAAAGTTTGCAATTCAAACAGACAGTATGTCAGTGGTATGGTACATAAACAAACAAGGAGGAACCAAATCATACCTCCTTTGTCGAGAGGCCCTCAGAGTTTGGCAGTGGGCAAATTCCTCCCAATGCTTTCTAATAGCAATGCACATGCCGGGAAGATCCAACATAATTGCGGACAAACTCAGCAGAGAAATACTGATGCCTCACGAGTGGTTCCTCAAACAAGAGGTAGTGGAAAGTATTTTCTGCAAATGAGGCCAGCCTTGCTGTGGTCTTTTAGCCATGTCCACAAACACAAAATGCAGCAACTATTTTGCCCTAATTCCCCCTCTGGGGAAGTCCCCGAGGGATGCAATGATACATGATTGGCCCTGGGACTCCTATATGCTTTTCTCCCCTTCCCATTAATAGCCAGAATTATACAGAAAGCTAGCATATTGGGAAGGACCTTAATTCTGATAGCCCCGTACTGGTCTCGTCAAATTTGGTTCCCCTTCCTACAACCTCATCTTCAGGAAGAACCTTGGATCCTGGACCCAGTGCCGGATCTTCTGATCCATTCTTCAGGAGTTCCTCACCGGTCCTTAAGACCCTCAAGTTGACAGCTTGGCTGCTCCTGTTCCAAACATAGCCAGGTTACAAAATCTTTCATCTGCCACACAACACATTTTGATATCTTCTCATGATACTTCAAGAAGAAGACTATCTTAGCAAATGGAAAAGGTTTTCTAGTTGGGCTTTAGAAATAAATTTGACCCTTACTCCACACCTCTTCTATTTTAGAATTTCTAACAAAGCTTTTCGAAGAGGGTGCTGCAGCTGCTACCATCAGGGTACAATTAGCAACAATATCAAATTTTCATCTAGGTGAAAATGGACCAAACTTTGTCACATAGATTGTGTAAAGCCTTTCTTAAGGGCACTTATCTTTTAAGGCCACCAATAAAAACTCCACTACCACCATGGAACCTCAACTTCGTCCTATCCAGGATAATTCTTCCACCATATGAACCTGCTTCTTCATGCGAGTTAAAGTTTTTAACTTGGAAAACTATCCTTTTAGTACCATCACTTTAGCTAGAAGGCTGTCAGAACTGCATGCACTTTGACTCAAACCCCCATACCTTTTGTTTCACAATGACAGAGTTTCCTTCCTACCTAAAGTCTGTTCAGAATCCAATTTAAATCAAACCATAGAATTGCCAGTCTTTTTTTTCCCCAAGTATGGCAATAAAGCAGAATACATGCTACATCAACTTGATGTCCACAGACAATTACATTTCTATTTACATAGAACAAAAGAATTCAGAAAATCTGATCAACTTTTTGTGTCATTCTCAGAAGCTAAAAAAGGTACAGCGGTAGCAAAAACCACTTTCTCCAGATGGCTATTAGACTGTATTTATTTTACTTATAACTCAGTAAATAAGAAATTACCAGGCATAGTAAAGGCTCATTCAACTAGAGCCATTGCTACTTTTTCAGCCTTTCATGCCAAAGTTCCTATAGATACCATTTGTGCAGCAGCAACTTGGGCAACACCTCATACCTTCATCACTCATTACGAAGTAGATATGGCCTCCAGGGACATGGCTTCCTTTGGGTCCACTGTGCTGAAGAATATACTCCCGTGAGCCACCCAGGATTAATGGTGCTAGGGACGCTGTCCTATCAGTTAAGAATGAATGCGAGATAGGACAACTTCACATAAAGAAGTTATGTTCTTACCATAACGTTCCATGTGAGTTGTCCATCTCACTATTCATTCTTACGTCCCTCCCTCCAACCCCCAGCCTGTGGATTCCTAGGGGATTTGGACTTTATTAATAATTGGACTTTGACTTTGACCCTTTTCAGTTTTTTCTTATAGTATAAGAGATAAAACACCAGCTCTACAAGGCCTCCTCAATCCCCATATAAGTGCCCGTCCACTAAGATCCACTAATAAAGCTCTATTTGAAGTAACCAGGAGTAAAAATAGCTCAGGTGACTCTCTACTCCTACTACATTGCTAAACTGTGGAATGCCTTACCACTTGGAATTAGAACTATAACTAGCCTAAAAAACTTCAAGCATCACATTAAAGCCCACCTCACCAATTCCTGGACTTGTACATGTACTGGGCATGGGTAGCCCAAACCATGGAACTAGCTGATTTTAAAACTTTAATTGCATATGCAATGAGCATTGAATTTAAGTCATATGACTACCTTATGTTGTCTTTTTTTCTTTCTCACTGTTAATATCTATCAGAGTCTAAGTCTTCAGTTTGCTATGCTACCTGTATATAAGGCTAAGTATCGTAATTGCACTCTTATTGTATACAATGTCACTACCTGCTACTACTGTAAGAACTGTCTTCTAGAAGCACTGTTATACAAGATTATTGGTCTTGTCTCCTACTGGACCAGTTTATTCTGTTCTAGCCTTTTTACCATTATGAATGTCTGTTACTGTTTTTTTTCTTTATTGTATTATACCATTTTTATTTTCTACCAACAAAATAGTTTACAAACAATGGAGCTTTTTCTCCCTGGCCTCCACTGAAAAAGGGTTTATGTCCAGTCAGACTCTCCCGGTAAACAAGTGCAAAATAAAATAAATAAATAAGCTGTATAGAACTTTTAATATGCACACAAACAAGATCTGAGGAGCACACTAGGGCATCATGGGATCGGGGATTAGCCTCAAGCTAGTTGAAGACCTTGAGCTTGTGAAAAACCAGCCAAGTCGGAGTCGGGGATCAGCTCCAAACCCATCAGTTAAGAATGAATGGCAAAATGGACGACTCACGTGGAACGTTATAGTAAGAACATAACTTCTTTTTTTGTCTTCTATTCCCAAGTACTAGAGGAACTCTAAATCTGGGCCTTTCTTTGAGTAATAGAGCAAGATATTCATCATTCCCACTGACTCAATGGCACAGTACTGGCCAGCTTTCAAAAGCTTAGACTCATCATCTCCTTTTGGCTTATCCCAGTTAGGGGGTCGCCAGAGCAGAACAACGGTCCACAGAATGGTTGGCAGTGGAGTTTTACATTGTCGAGTTGCCAGCCTGGCGCCCAGCCTTGCACAGAAGGCACACACATGCACACACACCTAGGGCCGGGTGTCCACTCCACCTACAGCATGTTTAAAAGCTTAGACTCTCTTCTGAAAACACCTGATTGCCTGAGCATATCTTGAGAGAGGGAAACCTTTAGCTGTCACAGGAAGTGCTTGTCCAGTCTTTTTCTGCCATCCAAAGAAGAAAATTCTCTGAATTTACACAGGATCCAGTGATGTTTTTTTCCTGCTTACTGCTCAGATAAGTCAAATCTGGGGACTCCCTTCCTCTCATTTTATTACTAGATTTAGAATTCTCTTTCTAGTTTTATTTAAAAAAAAAATATTTTATTTATTTCTGTTAGTGTTTACAGTAATTCCTATGTAAATTTCTGCATGTAACAGTGTTTATATGGCTTCTATGTGTGACATATGTGCTTGTTCTGAAATAGTTTACTTCATTTGGTCTTCAACCTATGGGAATATGGATCCATATCGGATCCGAGCCGGCAAATATTACTAGCATTAGCTCCGAGCTCCAGACTCCTCTCCTTACTCATAATACACCTCCACTGCCTTCCATCCCCAGATATCGTTTGCCACGATTTGTTAAGACATCGTGTCTTCAGAGCTCCAGCTAACAGTGGGTGATTTCTTACTGTAAGTTTTAAAAATTCTGTTTCTTTTTGGTGCCAAAGAAAACGGAGGACTTAAGGCCCATTCTGGACCTCTCTACCCTGAACCTGTCAGTTGCCAAAGAGAAGTTCTGGATGGTCACACTACAGCTGTACCTGCAAGAGAGCGACTGGATGTGCTCGTTAGATCTCCAGGATGCTTACTATCACATAAAAATATACAGAAGCTCCAGGAGGTTCCTCCACTTCCGGCTAGGGGCCATTCATTATCAATTTCGAGCCCTACCCTTTTGTCTCACCACAGCCACCAGGGTGTTTATCAAAGTGATTGTGGTGGTAGCGGCTCACCTGAGGCTTCAGGGGATTCAGGTCTATCCTTACCTAGATGAGTGGCTCCTCACTGCTCCCACCAGGCATGTACTTTCCCAAACCAGGGATTACTTTCTGACACTTGCACTGAGTTTGGGTATCACAATCAGCACATACAAATCTCTACTAAAGCCTGTACAGGTAATAGATTACATTGGTGCCAGGATAGACACACTCCAATGCAAAGTGTTCCTGACCTCGGAGAGAGTTCAAAACCTCAGGATGCATGTCTCCCTGATTTACCCTTCTCATCTCCCGACAGCGGAATCAGTGTTGAGAGCCCTAGGCTCGATGGCGGCGACCATTACTCTTCTTCCGTGTGCTCGGCTACACATGCGGATTCTTCAGTTGCCTCTAGTGGTTCAGTGGTCCCTGTTGGAATTACCACTAACCTATCCCATCCACTTAAGTCAAGTGTGTTGGTCGTCCTTCATATGGTGGATGAGCTGTCCAGACATTTTGGAGGGACGACCCTTTGTTCCAGCTTCAGCCCAAACCACAGTGACCATGGATGCCTCCCAACTCGGGTGAGGGGACATTGTTCGGGCAGGACAGTCCAAGGCCTAGAGACCAGCTTGCATATCAGTGTCCTGGAGATGAGGGGGGTCCTTCTAGTGTTGCAGGCCCTTCATGCCTTTCTTCCTCTGGGGACGATTGCCATTCAGTCAGACGACATGTCAGTAGTCTGGTATATCAACAAACAGGGAGGGACCAGATCTTACCCCCTTTGTCACGAGGCCATGAGAGTATGGGAATGGACGATCTCCACTGGTGGCTTTCTCATCGCAACGCACATTCCGGGATGGTCCAACATTCTAGCGGACAGGCTAAGTCGGACCATTCTGATGCCTTACGAGTGGTCTCTGAATCTGTCAGTAGCAGAACAGATCTTCAGCGAGTGGGGTTAACCTTGCTGTGATCCCTTTGCATCTCTTTCCAACGCGAAGTGCAGCAGGTTTTTCGCTCTGAACCCCATGCCGGGGGAGTACCCCAGAGATGCTCTAGTTCATGCTAGGCCTCCCGATCTTCTGTATGCTTATCCGCCAGTCCCTCTCATTCTGAGGTTTCTGCAAAAAGCTTGTCGACTGGGGAGCAAGGTGATCCTCATTGCCCCATTCTGGCCTCGCCAGGTATGGTTTCCCTTCCTTTGGTCTCACCTTCTGGCTCCACCTTGGATCCTAGATCCCATTCAGGATCTGATTTCACACCCATCGGGGGTGCCTCATCCGAATCTGGACAGCCTGAAGCTCACGGCTTGGCTGCACCAGTTCCCATGATTGCTAGGACTCCCGGACTTTCCTCCTTAGTTAAGTCTATTGTGGTAGCTGCTCATAAGTCTTCAACCAGAAAGGTTTATCGCAGCAAGTGGAAACTTTTTTCTTTCTGGGCCTCTCAGAGGAGTTTAGATCCTTTCACGGCTCCTATTTCCGCTATTCTTGCTTTCCTAGCTGATATTTTCCAGCATGGAGCTAGTTCTTCTACTGTCAAAGTTCAGTTGGCAGCCATTTCTCATTTTCATGTGGGCGAGAATTCTGCATCCTTGGCATCTTCTAGACTGTGTTAATCCTTTATCAAAGGCACCTTTTTGCTATGCCCCCCGGTCAGAGATCTTATCCCCTGTGGGACCTTACTATGGTTCTCCAAACTCTGGTCGCTCTGCCTTTCGAGCCTGCCACAACTGCAAATCTAAAGTTTCTATTGAGGAAAACAGCTTTTCTGGTCGCTATTACTTCTGCTAGAAGGGTTTTGGAATTACAGGCCTTGTCCATCAAATTTCCGTACATGATTTTTCATAAAGATAGAGTTTCCCTTCAAACCAACCCATCTTTTCTTCCTAAGGTGGCGTCACCAGTCAGTATCAATCAGACTATAACTTTGTCTGTGTTCTTTCCCAGTTTTACCAACAGGATGGAATACAAGCTACACATGTTGGATGCTCATAGACAGTTACGATTCTATTTACACAGGACAAAAAATTTTTTCGTAAATCTGATCAATTGTTTGTTTCGTTCTATAGACCCTTTTTGGCCAAACCTATTTCCAAGGTCACTATAGCTAGATGGATTTCTTCATGCATCCTGCAGAACTATAAGGACAAAGGCATGTCTCCTCCAGGTCAGGTTAAAGCTCATTCCACTAGGTCCATGGCTGCGTCTGCAGCTTTCTGTTCTGGAGTGTCTTTAGATGACATTTGCTCTGCAGCTACTTGGTCCTCATCTCATACGTTTATTTCTCATTACAAATTGGATTTGACTTCTAGAAGGAGAGCATCCTTTGGCTCTGCAGTGCTTCAGAATATCCTTCCTTGAGGGCTTCCCAGGGGTTTAGTAGCTGGGGACTCTGTCCCAAAGGTTGAACACCAAATGAAGTAAACTACTTCAGATAAAGGACTTATGTACTCACCATAACGTTCCATCTGAGTAGTTGTACTTCATTTGTTTTCAGCTGTCCCTCCCTCCTTCCCCCCGGACCTTGGCGCATATTCAGCCTACGGGCTGCAGTATAGGTCACAACTAAGTTATCAGGTCGAGTTCTAAGTATAAGTTCAACAAACTCGATCTGGGATGGAAGGCAGTGGAGGTGTATTATGGGCAAGGGGAGGAGTCTGGAGCTCTGAGCTGATGCTAGTAATATTTGCCGGCTCGGATCTGATACGGATCCGTATTCCCACAGGTTGAAGACAAATGAAGTATAACTACTCAGATGGAACGTTACGGTGAGTACATAACTTCTTTTTTTTACTAGATCTGATTTTTTCAGCAAATCTGTCAGAAGTAGTGTTTGTATGTGTGCTGTTAGACACTAGGGGCTTTCTTGTGTAGTCAAAACCGCCTATTAATTGTGTCTGTCTTTATTGTTGTTACTCTGCTTTATTTTCTTCTTTTGTCAGGAAAATATTGCAGAACATTTTTTCCAGCTTTAATACATTATGTGCAATTTGTAGAACTCTGCTATGTATGTTTTTAACATTGAATCGCAATTTTACTGCATATTAAGTTATTTCAATGTATTGTGGAGGTTTTACTCTCTATGACAAGAAAATATAGTTTATATTGTTGTTAAATGTTATTTTATGGCAGTTTTACATGGTTAAAGTGTGTGGAGCTAGTTTTTAACACTGGTTTGTTACATTGGTTGCTTTGGTGTTTGGAATTAGTGTACTGGAAATTCTTCAACTTCTAACAGTTGGAAAAGAATTCTGAACACATTGCATACTGTTTTTTTTTGTGATAATAAGCACAGTTTGGCAGAGTTTAGTTGTGTGGGGACATAACTGTGTGTTTATTGGGATATATTATGCAGTGCTGTCACTGTATTCTGACTGATGTTCTGTCCTCTGACTTGATGGATCCAAACTCTTGTACCCCACTAAAAAGGAAAAGCAAAATAAAAATATGCCTCAGCCTATGGGTAGTGATTCTCCCAGGGCCACTGCTTGGTCCATGGACCACTTAACTTTTGCCCTGTCTCCTTTTAGTGTCACTTTGCTGCCCACTATGGAACTGGGTTTATATGCACCCTCCGGTGCTGTTCCAATACCTAACACAGGTATGGGAGAACCAAACACTTTAGGTGCAGGAGTAGTCTGGGGAAGAGACCCCTTGCCAGACTTAACAATCTGGCACCAATTAATTTTTCTAGTAGCGAAGTTCATCAGAAACAGAAGCTGATAACTGATTATAGCTGTTTATAAGGTTGATGTGGTGTCCTTGACAAAGTGTGATGTTCTTCGTGTTTCACTGTTGCAATCATCACATTTGGGTTATGCCTACCAGGGTAGCCCTCAGTCGGCCCGAATACCAGAGGCTTAGTATTTCTGCGTCGGTTGCTGTCACTTCAGGACTGACATCAGGCCATCAGTAGTATAAAGTAAGGCAGCCGACGCCATTACATCTGTCTTTCTTGCTGAGGAGCCCGAAGCAGAAGCAGTTCGCACGAGTGCCGGTTGGCCACTACCTGAGTTTCATTTTCCGAATTGAAGTTGAAGTCTTCTAAAGCTAAGTACCCCACTGGGGATCTTTTTTTCTTGCTCTAACTGATGTCAGAAAAAGTTAACAATTGTCTCACCTCTGGAAAGCAAATACCACACTGAGACTTTCATTCTTACTGCGTCACTTGCTTAGGCCCAGAACACGATGTCCCCCGCTGTCGCTTTTGTGCTTTGTTCAGCACCAGAACTATACGTCATCCGGCCCTTTTTGTAGCTAGATATTTTCGCTTTTAGTCCTCGATTTCCGATATGGCTTCGGTAAGCTATCCGACATCAGATCTTCCTAAAAAATGTAAGGATAAAGACAGAGATAGACTGCACAGGTCCAAACCTACCGACGATGCTTCCGTTAAGCTAGTCGTCAGTTCTCTGGTCCTCAGTGAAGTGCTTTTGCAGCTCCTGATGCACGCTTCTGTGGATTCGCAAGCCGCTACCAAGACCCTTTCTGAGTCCGGTATGCCACAAAACTCTTCATCGACTATGGATCCTGCGGTTGTCTCTACCTTGGATGGGTCCAAAGCTGCTGAGCAGGCACTGGTTTCCGAGGAAGTACTTCACACTGCCGATTTTCAACACAAACCGATGACTTCTTTCGCGTCTTCTGTTCTTTTGAAAACTACTGAGTTTCTAAGGCCCAGGGTACGAACCACACCCAAGAAACTGACGACCCCATCTCAGGCACCTGCTTTCAGTCTCAAATGCTTAAAATGGCAGAAGACCTTGTAATGTTGATCGGGGGAAGCCAAGCTACCCCTTCCAAAAGAAAAAGAGATTTGTCCCCAGTAGTCTTATCTGAACAGGAGTCTGATGACTCTGATGCCTCTGAATATGAAGACATGCAACCTTTCTCTGCTTATGAGGATTCTGATGCAGCAGAATCCATTCCTTCAGCCTCTCCACCCGAAGATTTTTCCTTTGGGGAAACCCTTCATACTTTAAGGGAGCATTTTCAATGGGAATGTCAGGACTACCCTCAGTCTAAAAAGAGACTCAGGGAATTTTTCAGATCTTCCACAGCACAGACTCCTGGCCATTCCTCCTGTCCTGGATGTTGTGGATGATGTTTTCATGGAATCTAGTTTAACTCCTGACACCCTCCCTCCCGCTCCCAGGAAACCTGACAGGTATTATAGAGTCCCTGACTCTCACAAATTTCTTTTCAAAAATCCTACTGCTGACCCTGAGGTTATCTCCCAAGGGCCTAAAGGAATTAAAGCAACTTCTGCTATGAATCCCACACCCTCAGATAGGGATTCCTGAGCTTTAGACAGATGGGGTAAAAAAGTATACACTTCTGCTACTCTTGCTATTATTACAGCACTAACTTGTCAGTGCCATATGCTAAAATTCCAGCAGCATACCATGGAAATCCTCAAACAAAAAATATCAACTTTTCCTGCTTGTGCAGAAAATAAAGAGGTGAAAGATTTAATGCATTCTGCAAGTCAAGTAACTAAGTACACCTTACACTGTGGTTTTGATGCATCTTGCAGGGCAGCAGTCTCCGGTTCTGTCCGTAGAAAGCATGTTTGGCTTAAGGAATAGCCCTTGCCAAACCATGTCATATCTAAAATATTGGATGCACCCTTGCACAAAGACAACTTATTTGGCATCAAGGCAGAGGAGATATTAAAAAGATGGAAGAAAAAGCTAAATCTATGAAGATAGTTAAGGATTTCCTGCAGGTCCAGCCACTCAGGTTCAGTAGGCATTGCCCCTCCAAACACTGGTCCTTTCCTGCCCCCTCCAGGTCAGTTCAGCCCAGACCCTGGGGAAGCAGACCCCCAGACAATAGCCATAAGGAATGCAGAGATCTAAGCAATGGTGTACCTCCACTTCTAAACCAGGGAGTGCAAAGCCTCCCCCTCATGGTAAGAACTCACAATGACTCTCCTTTTCCACCCCTCCCTCTGCCCACCTGCACTTGCTGGGTCCTCAACATAGTGTGCCAGGGATACAAATTTTCTTTCCACACTCTACCAACCCAGATCTACCTCCAAACCAGTAGATAGAGGCCAAAAAGCAAGCGCTTTCCCTGCTCTCCATGAGGGCAATAGAACACGTTCCTGCAGAACAGATTGGTCATGGTTTCAGGTCTACTTTATTCCCGCGAAAGCCGAATCGGTCGAATACAATAACTGCAAAATTCGAAATCTCGATCTCTCATAGTTGGCTAACCCCACCGCCCGCAACATACTGCCTACAGAAACACAGTAAAAAACAACACACACTAATCAAAACCCTACTTCTAACCCTAAAGTAAAGCACCAAAACCCTACTTCTAACCCTACACTAAACCCTACATACACAACTATATATGCACTATCCTTAACCCCTCCCTAACCCTAAGGTCCGTAACTACCACACACTTACCCTACTGAGCTATACCCAAACAAACTAAATATTCCACACATGTACACTTAACAAAACCCTACACTAAACCTTACATACATTACCTATCTATGCACTTACCTTAACCCGCATCCTAACCCTAAAGTCCGTAACTATTCTGCAGATGGGCCAACTATGCAAATTCGATATTTCCACTTTTGCGGTTTAGTGCATTCAACATACACGAGTTTCGCTCGTTATGTGTTGTGTGAATTGTATTCGACCGATTCGGCTTTCGCGGGAATAAAGTAGACCCTAAGGTTTCTACTCCAGGCTCTTCCTGGTACCCAGAAAAGAGGGCACCTGCTTGCCCCATCCTCGATTTATCCTTCTGAATGCCTTCCTGGTGATACCAAAATTCAAAATGCTCACCCTTCAGCAACTCCTACCTATGCGCTCCAAGGATGCATGGCTAGCCACTCTAGACCTAAAAGAGGCCTACCTACACTCCCCAGTCAGGGAATCATGCAGGAAATATCTACATTTCAGGGCAGTATCTCTGCACTTTCAGTTCTCTGCAGTTCCCTTTGGCTTATCTACCGCTCCCAGAGTTTTCACTAAATGCCTGGCTCCTGCCTTTGCTTTTTACAGGCAAAGAAATATTCAAATTTACAAATACTTAGAGGAATGCCTAATTCAGGCAGACAGTCAGGAAAAGATACTCAAGCACCTGGTCTTTGTAAAGGACCTACTGACCTCCCTAGGGTACACTATCAACGAAAAGAAATCCAAACTAGTACCCACCCAAGAAATTATAGTCCTGGGAGCCAGCCTGGACACAACATCCCAGATGGCATTCCTTACACCTTACACCTTACCTGACAGCCTGTTTCTCTCAACTAGCCACAAGACCACAGTTATCCGCAAGGAAAATCCTGCAAGCTCTGGGGTTCATGGCATCTTGCATTCTACTCATTCCATATGCCAGACTGCATATGAGGAAACTTCAGTGGTGCCTAAAAAGCATTTGGTGTCAACACTCTCAAGATCTGGAAGCTCTTATACCAATGATACCTTGTCTAAGGAAAGATTTCCTTTGGTGGGCAGCAGCATGCTACCACAACAAAGGACTACCCTTCTCACCACCCCATGCCGCCCAGACCCTCACCACAGATGCATCAAACTATGCCTGGGGTGCACACCTGAATGGCAGGTGCATACAAGGCCAATGGAGCTCACATCAAATACATCTGCACATCAACCAAAAAGAGATGTTAGCTGTCCATGCATTGACAACTTTCAGACCCCTTCTCTCCCCAGGGGATCTACTGATCAAAACAGACAACACCACAGTTATGTGGTATATCAACAAGCAGGGAGGGACTCACTCCTACCCGCTATGAAGGCTCGCCATGATCATTTAGCACACAGCCTCAGCCATGCAACTACACCTGTTAGCACAATTCCTGCCAGGCTCTGTAAAGTCTCTGGCAGACAACTTAAGCAGAAATCTTCTGGACCCACATGAGTGGCAGCTAAACCAAAGAACCTTCACCCTTATAACTCAGAAATGGGGCACCCGGAAGGTAGACCTCTTTGCTTCCCACTCCAGCCATCAGCTCAGCAAGTTCTGCACCAGGGAGCCTCACTGCAGGGCCTGGAAAGTGGATGCTCTATCTTTCCAGTGAGACACCCTCTCAGTCTATGCATTTCCCCCACTACCTCTCATTACCAGGGTATTGCTCAAAATAAAACAGGTTCTAGACGATATACGTGAGGCCAGACGCCCTTGCACTAGAAGGTCTTATGCTGACAAATGGAAAAGGTTCTGCTCCTGGATCCATGCTAATGGAGTCGATACGGCACAGCCCTCTCTACCACCCATCCTGGATTACCTAGCTGACCTACTACACAGTGGTCTATCCTTTTCCTCTATTAAAATTCATGCCTCTGCTATCTCTGCTCATTTCAGCACTGAACAACCTCTTTTCTCACACCCTCTCATCAAACAGTTCCTCAGAGGGGCTAGCAACTTGAGGCCACCATGAAGAGCACCTACCCCAGCTTGGGACCTAAACTTTGTGTTAGAGAAACTCACCCTGCCCCCCTTTGAACCAGCAGCTTCAGCAGAATTAACGTTTCTCTCATGGAAGACAGCCTTGCTTCTGGCCATCACTTCAGCAAGAAGAGTATCCGAGCTACAAGCACTAATGGCTGTAGAGCCCTTCATCATTTTCCATGCGGACAGGGTCTCCCTCAGGACTAACCCATCCTTCATGCCAAAAGTGGTGTCCAGTGTGGCTCTCAACCAATCCATTCATTTGCCCACCTTTTTCTCTAACCCATAAAACAAGGGGGAAAGAATACTGCACTCTCTAGATGTGCACAAACAGTTCAGATTCTATCTAGACAGGACTAAATAATTCAGAAAGACTGATCAGTTGTTAGTCAACTTTGCTGCAGGAGCAGAGGGCAAAGCCATATCCACACAAACCATTTCCAAATGGATAGCACACTGCATCCATTTCTGCTACAAGCAACATGGGAATCCTACCCCTAAGGGGGTCAGAACTCACTCTACCAGAGCAACCTCCACCTCTACAGCTTTCCTCAGAGGAGTCCCCACCAGGGACATCCTGGAGGCTGCAACATGGACATCTGTTCATACCTTCACCAAGCATTACCACCTGCCTATCTTCTCCAAATCCAGGACAGGCTTTGCCACTGCAGTCTTACAGGGCATCCTAGCCAGACCCCAGTCTTCTTGACTGCCGCCACCCTTTTCCTCAGCTTTGGGAACCAACCCAAATGTGATCACTGCAACAGTGAAACAGGAAGGACATAGTACACTTGTGTACACTTACATAAATGTAGATGTTCGAGTGTATTCACTGTTGCAGTCTTGGTGTCCCTCCCTCCATCCCCCTTTCTCTCTCTCTCTCACTTATTATAAGGAACTTTTTGGTATTTACTTTCTACTGGTGGGTTTTTTCCACTATATCCTAGCTCCCACTTGGGGGCTCATGACAGTTAGGGCAAGAAAAACTGATGTAATGGCATCGGCTGCCTTACTTTATACTACTGATGACCTGACGTCAGTCCTGAAGCGACAGCAACCGACACAGAAATACAAAGCCTCTGGTATTCAGGCCGACTGAGGGCTACCCTGGCAGGATAACCCAAATGTGATGACTGCAACAGTGAATACACTTGGAACATCTACATTTATGGTATGCGTCCACAACTGTACTTTCTGCAGACATCTGATTTTGGTGGTTGTGTTCCCATACGTGGCTCTAGTGCTAGTTTGGCTAGAGACCTTTATGTTGTTTCACAGAATGATGAGGAATCTGATGAGGACAGTTGTGATTTCCTGGATGACACTGAGCCCAGTTTTCTTCAAAAGATGAACCTGGACTTAAGTCAAAACAGGTGCTCTGTTTTCCTCAGGTGATTGCTAGATTCAGTGATGTTTTTCCTTGGGAGCAGCCGAGAAGTACCACAGAGCTAGGCAGGGAATATGACCTTATAGAGGATGTTATGCCTCATTCTGTGGCTCCCCCTTTTACTGGCCTTGGAAGATGTTTATAAAGCTGCCTGCAGGACACTAGTATTTATTCCAACAGTCCCTTAAAGGGCTTATTAGAAATATATGGTATCCTCTGATATGACAGGTCTCTTTTCTCATTTGACTGACTCACCTGTGATCTCTCCAGCTGCTTGCTCAAATAAAAAAAAGTCCTTGGTTTTATCTAATCTGATAAAGAGGGAAAATGGTTAGATCTTCAGGGCAAAAGGATGTTTCTTTCTAATAATCTAGGCTTGCTTTAGAATGTTACATTATCAAGACTGTATGTGATTTATTTTACAGTGTGCATATAGCTTGGATGATTTTGCTGCATCCATATCGGCAGACCAAAAGTCTTTATGAATGAAATTGTTTCTAATTTGACTCATGTTTCAAAACTTGTTGAGAGGTGTGGTTGAATGTGCAGATACAGTCTCAAGAAATATTGCTTCTTCTGTTGTATTAAGACAGTATCCTTAGTTATTGGAAATTTTTAGTGCACCTTTAACTTTTGATTTGGTGTTTAGGTCCTCTGTTACACAGATTCTCAAACAGATAGAGGCAAATTAATGCATGGGTTATCTAGGATGTTTCCTGAACCCTTGTTCTCCCCAAAGAGGATGTCTTTTTTCAAGGTGCAGGATAAACAAACAATAATCCCAGCTAAACAAAAGTCAGGGATGAAAAGGAAATGTCAGGAGGATAATTCTTCGAAACCAAACAAGCAATGTTTTTTTATGAAAGGGGGTCAACCCTTTCAAAAGAATGACTGTATCAAGTCACAGAGCACCCATACTCCACTCTGCCTTTCCTTCTCTTTCTCCTTCCCCCCAGCCTGTCTCTGAGCCCTGCAACCTGAACACATAGTCTTAGACATATGGGTTCTGAGAGTAATTTGCAGGGGATATACTTGATAGTGGCTTGCAAATCCTCCCCATTTCACGGGAATTCCCCCACACCCACCTGACCAGACAGAGCTGTTTTCTACAGTGCTCCTCACGTGGTAGAAGCAAGTATCAGAGAACCTGTGTCTACACTACGGATTCACTTCAGAAGACTGAAAACCCACAATCTTGAATCCCATAAGACTGACACCCAAAATCCTGAAAACTCAAAATCCTGAATCCCAAAAGACTAAAAACACGCAGGATACAAACACTGACTATTCCAAGACAAAGACACAGAAAAACAAAGACAAGACAAAGCATATTACTTTCCACCAAGTATGAGCAGGGGGCAAGCCCCCCTGCACTCCCACACCCCCTGCTACTTAAATATATCAACTCTGAGATAAGTGCAATCTTGAGTTATGTTGTAGTACAGCAAGTTAGAAGGGAACATTACTAAGGTTACAACAGGCAGTCATGAAACATGTAATGGTATGTTTACCATTTTTGTCTGTGGAGTGTGATCTCGGAGTTGATATATTTAAGTAGCAGGGTGTGTGGGGGGTGCAGGGGGGCTTGCCCCCTTGCTCATACTTGGTGGAAAGTAATATACTTTGTCTTGTCTATAGTCAGTGTTTGTATCCTGTGTGTTTTCAGTCGTTTGGGGTTCAGGATTTTGAATTTTCAGGATTTTGAGTTTTCAGGATTTTGAGTGACAATCTTACGGGATTCGAGATTATGAGTTTTCAGTCTTCTGAAGTGAATTCTACACTACACATAGGTAAAGGATTTTACTCCAGAATCTTTTTGGTACCAAAAAAAGAGCATGCCTGAAGACCCCTCCTCGATTTATCCTTTCTAAGCACCTTTGTAAAAGAACCGAAATTCAGAATATGCATCTTACATCCAATCTTAGTCCAAACATTGCTTCCAGGTCACTGTTTCATGATGACTCCATATTTTAAGGATCCTTGTCATCATATTCCTTTTGCTTCCAATTTAAGGAAATTTTTGAGATTTGCGCTGTGTGGCTTACTAGGCTATTGGCCCTATGGCTTTTTTAAGTCTAGCCATGTTATACTGTTGTTCCCTTATTAACCAAGTCGTGAGGTCTATGTTTGCAGGTCGAGTCTATGATCAGCACAGACTGCCCTTTTCCAAGAGGGACATAGGTGACACTCCCAGGGTAAATTTACTGATGTAGGCCCTGAATCTTCTTGGTGAGAAACCTCTGAGGTCTCTCCAGCTGCTGCAGGTGTCTGGTGAGGTACATACAGAAGGGAGCTTTGTACTCTTAGTGCTCTAATAAAAGATGAGTACAGGGGAGTTATAACATCCTTAGCTCTGGATGCGATGCCCGTACTTATGAGATTTGCAGTGTAGAAAGTCTTCCTTACTACTGTGGACACATGGTGATCGAAGTTAAGTATCAACCTGTGTTCCCAAATCTCTCACCACAGGGTTTGAGCTAAGGGGGTGCTACTGTTAATATTGTAATTTGCATAGACTTCCCCTTTGCCGAAAGGGATAATGCATTTTTTATTTTTGGTTTAAGTCCGTGGTTTTGGCACCAGTCATTTGCCTGTGTAAGCCATTTTTCTAGTATGTCAGCATTGTTGGGGGACTCCAGTTTGCCATCATCTGTGAACTTGGTAAGCCACAGGCCATCTGTTTTCGCCTGGACTTCTGAGAAATAGATTCCAAACAGTAGGGGGCCCAACACAGATCCTTGTGGTACACCACTGGTAACTGATCTGCTAGTAGAGGTGGAATTCCCAACTTTGACTGTATGCGTTCTGTCGGTGAGTCAGTTGGCCACCCATCTAGTGACATATGGTTTAATTCCCAGCTGGGTGAGTTTCTCAGTGATGCCTGAGTGGGGGATTGTGTCAAAAGCCTTGGCTAAATCATGAGAGGCTGTATGTACTGTTTTGTCTTCATCCAGGGCTTTGGTGACAATCTCGAAGAAGTCCACTAGGTTTAATAAGCATGATCTACCCTTAATGAAGCCAAATTGGGTTGGGTCAAGAGTTTGAAGGTCACCTATGTCTTGATAAGCTCCATAATGATTCTCTCCATGGCCTTGCAGATAAGGCTGGTTAGGGTTATGGGTGTATAGTTCCCAAGATGGACCCCCTTTTTGCAAGGGAATTACTGTTGCTGTGTTCCACTCTGCTGGGACAAAACCAGTACTTAGACTGTGGTTGAAAAGAGAGCAAGTGGTTCCACTAAGTCCTGTTTTAGACCATTTAGTATGCAGCCTGGGATGTTATCCAGTCCCATAGAGGCTGTGGTTTTGGCCATGTAGAGTGCAGTTATGGCTTGCTCTTTGGAGATGCTAGGTAGAGGACTGGTAACAGATATGCTTTGGGGTATGTCTGGTGGGGACAGGAGGGTAAAGTTTGTGCCAGATCTGTCTTCTAGCAGGTTGGCAATGTCCTCAGGGTCAGTATGAGTGGTACTGTCCACTACTAGTTCGGCAGAAAGCTAGGCCTTCCCTTTTAGATTTCTGACATAGCTAAAGAATACCTTGTGATTATTCTTAGCTAGAAATTCTAGTTTAGCTTTGTAATTAGCTTTAGAGGACTTTACAATGTATCTAATTTGCTTGTTCAAGCTGTGGAGAGTGTCCTTCCTCTGATGAATCACTTACTTCCCTCTTGTTCTTAGACATTAGTTTCTTCCTCTTATTGTATAACCTGTTTATGCTTGATGTCCACCAGGGTGGCTTGTTTTTTTGTGAGGACCTTGTTTTGATCCATTCAGGTACAGCAAAGTCTATAGATTTGTACTGGTGTTTATACATTTGTTTACATGCATTTGTATACACCTCTGTATAGATGTCGTTGTTGACAGTGGTAGCAGGGCGGTTGAAACTATTTATGCCATCGCTCAGGAGGCTATAGTTTGCTTTGGAGAAAACTGTCGTCCATTTTGGTCTTGTGGGATGGGGGGGGTGATCAGTTGTGATTGTTACTTTGAACAAGATTGATTTATGATCAGACCTTACCAGGGAGGGCAACACACAGAGGATAGTGCAGAGACCCCCTGTGTTGCTGAGTACTAAGTCTAGGGCATTCGAGATGCTTGCGGGGGTGCAGACTATCTGTTCCAGAGCATTTGTATTAACAAAGTCCAGGAACCTTAGGGCGAGCATGTTTGTGCTTATATATGACTTCCAGTTGATGGAAGGATAGTTGAAATCACCCATGACCAAGGTGTTTGGCTGTATAGTGAATGACTCAAGTAGGTACATGTAGGCTGAGTGGTTTTCGTGATTCATGGTGGGGAACCTATGGCTAACAATGATATGGAAGGGGGTTTTACCTACAGTTAGTTGGACTTGGAGTAGCTCTAAGGAGTCATACTGTTTGACCAGTCTTGGGTGTTAATGAAGATAGATACACCTCCGCTTTTAGTTCTGTCATGTTCGTTTTGTGGTCTGAACATATGAAAGGCATTGTAGCCTTGCATGGCTGGGGTGCTGTCTGCAGCCTTGAACCATGTCTATGTGACTGTACAGACATCGGCATCTTCCAAGGTAAGGAGTGCTTCCAGCGAATGAAGTTTCTAGTTTAGACTCCTAGCATTAAGCAGCATAACCTTGAATTTGTCTCTAATGGATTTTTTACATCAGGAATTTTGTTGTTATGACACTGCCTAAAAAGGGCACTATGGGGGTGGCAAGTACCTTTGCCATTAACTGAAAGCCAAGAGGCAACAGGTGAAGACCATCTCTGGCAAAGCAGAGGGGTCTCTCAACCATATCTTCCCAGGCTGACAGATACTGGATCCCCCTGGATTGATGCCAGAAGCTAAGCCAATTGTTAAAGTCAATAATTTTTTGTTTATATTGAGGCATCATCCTGGGTAAAGGTAGAATGCTGCTTAGGACTAGGGACACACCTGCCTGGAACACACAGTCTGAGAGCTCAGCCATGTCTCTCTTCATACAGTCCATTGAGGTACATCTCAAGTCATTCACTCCAACATGGAGTATGACAGAGTCATAACGGTACATGTTGAGGGACTTGAGTGCGTGAGCAATCTGACTGATCCTGGCACCAGACAGGCAGCTAACCATGACCTTCTCCTTGTCCAACCTGGTGAGGAGGACATCTGTGTGTCTCACTATGGAGTTATCTGTGACCAAAACATTTGGTTTTGAGGTGTTTTGACCTAGGGGCTTATTGGCCAAGACGCTGTTGAGTGTATTATTTTGTGTAGTGGATTCTGTTGAGTATGCAGTGTGTGGAGTAGGATTGTGCCTGGGAGGTCTATCATCTTTAGGTAGACTTCTTGCAAGTGCCTCTGCGTATGTGGGTTTATGTGTTGTGAGCTTATGTGCAAGAGGTGAAGTGTGTGTTGACAACTTGTGTGATATCTTGGTTTGTTGTTATATGAGAGAATTGATTCCAGATTCATAGTATAGATATATCTCTCACATTTTGTATTTGTTTGTTTTAGGAGAAATTGGTTGTCAGTATACATGGATGCTCATGTCAGTCAGGCTGGCATGAGAAATGGTGGGAAACTCTCTGGCCATTATGGCAGGTATATACTGTAGTAACTAGTGTGGACTGGGCTAGACGGACCAGGTTTTGCTGTAAGACTAACAAAAAGTGGCTGTTCTGTGGAGGACTAGGGCTAGAAAACTAGGTCAGATGTTCTTTGTGTTTCACTGTTGCAGTCATTACATTTGGGTAATCCTGCTGGCAGGCTTCCCCAGTCGGCCTGAATTCCAAAGTCTTAGGTCCTGTGTCGGTTGCTGTCGCCTCTTCCCTGACGTCAGGTCGTCAGGGGTATAAAAGATGCAGCCGATGCCATTTTCTTCAGTCTTTCTTGCCGCGCAGTGCCCGAAGCAGAAGCAGTTCGCAAGTGCTGGTCGGCCGACTCCTGAGATTTTCGTGTTCGAGTTTCAGATCCGAAGTCTTCATTAAAGCTAAGTACCCCGTTGTGGAAATTTTCTCCTTGCTCCAGACCGATGTCAGAAAAAGTTAATAATTGTATTTCTTGTGGAAAGCAAATACCTCATAAGGACTTTCATTCTTATTGTATTCCTTGCCTAGGCCCTGACCATGACATTTCAAGTTGTTAGTTTTGTGCTAGATTTAACCAACACACTATTAAGCGTCGGTATGATTTTGCATTAAACTATTTTGGGTGCAGATTTGATTATAAAATGTTGTCAGATAGCCATCTGACTACCGGTGTTCACAAAAAACGCAAAGAAAAAGAAAAGGATGACAACCAAGACCCAAAACTGATGACGAAGCTCCTCCTAAGCCACTCGCCGGTTTGCCGGTTCTCAGTGAGGCACTTTCGCAGCCCCTGACACCCACTACTTTAGAGTCGCAGGCCGCTACTGACTCCCACATGGAGTCGGCTATGCCCCTGGAAACTCAAGGTGTTGGAGCCTCGGACACTATTCCCTCAGATGGGTCCGGAGCCGCTGAGCAGGCACCGGCTTCTGAGGGTGTATTCAGACCTAAACATCTATACATTAAACCGACTTCAGCTTCAAAGGCAAAGACTAAAGCACCTTCAAAGACAAAGAAACAAACTCAAGAGCCACATGGACAGGTCTCCATGCCCAAAAAACAGATGCTGAAAATGGCCGAAGACTTGATTACCTTGATCAGGGGTTCCCATCCCCCTCCTGATAAGAGGCCTAGGCAAGAGAGAGACTATGAATCTTCAAATCAGGTTTCTATTTCTTCTGATTCCTCTTCTGATCAGGAATATTCACTTCCCCCCTATGAGGATTCTGATGCTGAAGAATCTATTCCTTCAGCTTCTCCTCCTGAGGACTATTCTTTTGGGGAAACCTTGCATACCATGAGGGAACATTTCCACTGGGAGAGCCAAGATTTTTCAGAATCTAAAAAGTGGCTCAGGGACTTCCTTTTACTACCTCAACACAGGCCTCTAGCCATTCCACCTGTGTTAGACATTGTAGATGATGTCTTTTCAGAGTCTAGTCTGACCCCTGACTCCTTACCTCCAGCTCCTGTTAAGCCTGACAGATATTACAGGGTTCCTGACTCTCATAAATTCCTTTTCAAAAACCCTACTGCAGACCCAGAGACTATTTCACAGGGTCCCAAAGGGGTTAAGGCTTCCGCTGCAAAAAACCCTACCCCCTCTGACAGAGATTCTAGGGCATTGGATAGATGGGGGAGAAAGGTTTACACATCTGATACCGTGGCTATAAGGGCCTTAAACTGTCAGTTTCATATGCTCAAATATCAGCAACATGTCATGACATTGCTTAAACAAAAAATGTTGTTAAACTCTGAATGTGCAGAAAACAAAGAAACGCAGGATTTATTGCATGCAGCTGAACAAGTTGGAAAGCATACTTTGCAATGTGGTTTTGATTCTCTGGAGGCCTCCTGCAGGGCTGCAGTTACGGGTTCTGTAATTAGGAGGCATGCTTGGTTAAAGGAACAAACTCTGCCTGTTCATGTCAAAGTTAAATTATTAGATGCACCTTTACAGCATGATACTTTGTTTGGTGTTAAGGCAGAAGAGGTGTTAAAGAAAATGGAGGACAAAGCTAAATCTATGCAAATTGTCAAAGATTTTTTACAAGTACAGCCACCTAGGTTTAGTAGACACTGGCCTACAAAGAATTGGTCCTTTCCAGTGTCAGACAGACCTCAAAGGGACATATCCAGACGCCCTAGAGGCAGATCCCAGGCGCAAGGGTCATACAGGTCAAAGCAATGGGGTGCTTCTACCTCCAAAAGTGGAGAAGACAAATCACAACCATACAGGAAACAGTCCCAATGACTCCCCCCTGCCTGCACCAAGCACTTATCTCCTGGCAGCACCCTTAGGGGGAAAAATAGCACTTTTTTCTCAAAATTGGCACATTATAACCCAGGACAAGTGGGTTCTAAACATAGTGTCACAAGGCTACAAGTTTCAATTCCATACCCTGCCCCAAGGCTACAAGTTTCAATTCCATACCCTGCCAATGGCAAATGGTTGGCCAGATCTGCCAAAAAATCAATGGGCAGAGGCACAAAAACAAGTCTCATCCCTCATGGACATGGGGGCTATTCAACAAGTACCACAACAAGAGCAGGGACAAGGATTTTACTCAAGACTGTTCTTGGTACCCAGAAAGGACAAAGCCTGGAGACCAATACTGGACCTTTCTATTCTAAACACATTCCTGGATATACCAAAATTCAAAATGTTGACCTTGCAGCAGCTTCTGCCCATGCTGGGCAAAAAGGCTTGGCTCGTGACATTAGGCCTTAAAGAGGCACACCTGCATGTCCCAATCAGACAATCATGCAGAAGATACCTTAGATTCAAGGCTGGCTCAATGCATTACCAATTCTTTGCACTGCCCTTTGGCTTATCTACTGCACCCAGGGTCTTTACAAAGTGCCTGGCACCAGTAATTGCTTTCTGCAGACAAAGAGGAATACAGATATATCCTTACTTGGACGACTGCCTAATTCAAGCAGAGAACAAGGACATTCTACTACAGCATCTGGCGTTTGTGAAAAGACTTTTAACATGCCTAGGGTACACAATCAACGAAAAGAAATCAAAACTAGTACCCTCTCAAGAGATAATATTCCTGGGTGCAAGCTTAAATACAACTGCCCAGATGGCTCATCTCACGCCTGACAAACAAAGGCAACTGACTACCTATTTCAAAACATTGGCAACAGAGGCCCAGTTATCTGCAAGAAAAATTATGCAGGCTTTGGGCTTCATGGCATCCTGCATCCTACTAATACCATATGCAAGACTGCATATGAGGAAGCTCCAATGGTACCTAAAAGTGTCTGGATACAACATTGCCACAGCCTGGAAACAATGATTACTCTCATTCCCTGCCTGCAACAGGAGTTTCGATGGTGGGCGAAGGCCTGTCACCAAAACAAGGGACAGCCATTCACATTAACCCCAGCCAGACAGAACCTAACAACGGATGCATCAGATTATGCCTTGGGGGCCCACATGGCAGGAAGTTGCATTCAGGGCACCTCGTCCACAAACCAAATGCATCTGCATATCAATCAAAAAGAGATGCTATCTGTTCAAAATGCCCTGACAGCCTTCAAGGACCTACTTTATCTAGGACAACTACTGATAAAGACAGACAACACCACGGTCATGTGGTATATAAACAAGCAGGGGAGCACACATTCTTACCCCCTTTGCAGACTAGCCATGGCTTTGTGGGACACAGCATTGACTTGCCAAGTTCACCTGCAGGCACAATTCCTGCCAGGAAAGGAAAATACTCTGGCAGACGAACTAAGCAGAAACCTCATGGATCCCCACGAGTGGCAGCTGGATCCACAAGTCTTCAGCATGATAACAAGGAAATGGGGATGCCCGAACATAGATCTATTTGCCTCCCCTCACAACTACCAACTAAAAAGATTCTGCACAAGGACTTATCACAGACGAGCATGGAAAGTGGACGCCTTATCTTTCAACTGGAAAAACCTATCAGTATATGCCTTTCCTCCACTGCCTCTCCTCCCCAAGGTACTCCTAAAGGTCAGACAGGAGAAACCAAAAATGATACTGATTGCCCCAGACTGGCCCCGCCTGTACTGGTATCCAATCTTAAGGAACTTGTCTCAATGCCCAGCCTGGGCCTTACCTCAAATACCTCATCTACTGTCCCAACAAAACAATCAGATCCTGCACAGCCAACACAGGACTCTAAACCTGGCAGCATGGCGGATAATGTAGCCATACAAAGCACACCTCTCAGTAAAGCTGTGATGGATGTCATTTTGGAAGCCAGAAGGCCTAGTACTAGGAAATCTTATGATGGAAAATGGAAGAGATTTTGTGCTTGGAACCAAGCACAAGGAACTGATACAGCTGTACCAAATATTCCTCAGATTTTGCAATACTTAACTGAGATGCTGGACAACAGCCTATCTTTTTCATCAATTAAAATTCATGCCTCTGCCATTTCGGCTCATTGCAATACAGAGCCACCAATCTTTTCTCATCCTTTATTAAAGCAGTACCTCAGAGGAGCCAAAAATTTAAGGCCTCCATGGAGATCATCAATACCTGCATGGGACCTCAATTATGTCTTGGAAAAACTCACCCAACCTCCATTTGAGCCAGCTGCTATGGCTGATATAAAGTTTTTATCTTGGAAAACAGCTCTGCTCCTAGCAATAACTTCTGCAAGACGAGTGTCAGAGCTACAGGCACTCATGGCTCTGGAACCTTTTATCATTTTTTATCCAGACAGGGTCTGTCTGAGGACATACCCAACATTTATGCCTAAGGTGGTGTTCAGTGTGGCCCTTAACCAAACTATTCATTTGCCAACTTTTTATCCAAATCCACAGAACAAGGGGGAGAGAATTCTGCATTCTTTGGTCGTACACAGACAGCTTAGATTCTATTTGGACAAAACTAAAGTTTTCAGGAAGACAGAGCAATTACTAGTGGCATATGCTGCAGGATCACAAGGAAAGGCTATCTCCAAGCAGACTATTTCAAAGTGGAAAGGCCATTACATTCGTTTCTGCTATTCACAACATGGCAAGCCAGTGCCTCAGGGCATTAGGCCACATTCAACCAGAGCTGCAGCCACTTCAGCAGCCTTTCTCAGGGGACTACCAACTAAAGACATTTTAGAGGCTGCTACTTGGAGTTCAGTGCACACCTTTGCAAAGCATTATCATCTGCCACTTTACTCTAAATTCAGGGCAGGCTTTGCCACTGCAGGTTTGCAGGGCCTCATAGCCGCTCCTAATGCTGTTTAGCTCCAGCCTCCCAACCATAGCTTTGGGACTCTACCCAAATGTAATGACTGCAACAGTGAAACACAAAGAACATAGTACAGTTGTGTATACTTACCATAAATGTAGATGTTCTGTGTATTCACTGTTGCAGTCCAGGTTATCCACCCACCATCCCCCTTATTTCTACTGGAACTTATCTTTCCTTCTCTGATCTATACAACCTATGTGGTGTGTTTGCTTGTAGATGAAGGTAAAGTTTATATTGGTGCATGTATGTTTTATATATGTATATATATATATATATATATATATATATATATATATATATATATATCATCTGGGGCAAGAAAAACTGAAGAAAATGGAGTCAGCTGCATCTTTTATACCCCTGACGGCCTGACATCAGGGAAGAGGCGACAGCAACCGACGCAGGACCCAAGACTTTGGAATTCAGGCCGACTGGGGGCAGCCTGCCAGCAGGATTACCCAAATGTAATGACTGCAACAGTGAATACACTCGAACATCTACATTTATGATAAGTGTACACAACTGTACTTTCTTTACAATGCACAACTGAGTTGCTTGCAGGCAGCAGTGCACGGTTGTGTTGTGCACAGTGAAGCAGGGGAGCTTAGGAGGGCTCCCCAGCAGATATCTAGGGAAATTTGTCCCTGTTGCACAAAGCGCAGCTATGTGCAAATGCGAGGGTTAAATACAAGTGAAGTTAAATTATTTTAAAACAAAGTAATCAGTAGGAAAGCTCAAGACCTGAAACTCGCAAATTCAAGGAGCAAAGCAAACAGAAACGTCCACAGTCACCAATAGTAGCTCAAAGTAGAAGGAGAGGCCACGACAAACATAAATGTAGACATTTATTACAAAAAGCAGTCCAGCTCAATACACAGCCACGATAAAACCACAAAGTTAAATGCAAATAATTTAAAAACACAATTATCTACCTTTTGTTGTGCTGGGGCCCTTTTAGTTGGTTACCTTTTCTTGGGTTGATATCCTTAATCTATGATTGTACCTTTTCTGTTTTGTTATGTTCCTTTAAACTAGAGGTCTGTTGAATGCTTGTTTTTGGGAATTTATGTCATGTGATTTTAAAGCAAGCAAGAGGTAGTGTGTTTACCTTGGTCAGAAGAAGCTTATTTTGACTGGTGTGATTGCCTGCCTTTTTCAGCACCATTTGTCAGGCTTTTCTCTCAGAGTTTTTATCCACTTGGTCTGTGCTGTGCCCTTTTATCTTTGACAGTAGGGTTTGCTTCTTGCGAGGGAAGTTCTTTTTTCACCTGTGATTGTCCTGTGCTAAATGTCTTTCTTTTTTAAGCAAGTTTCCTATGGGAGAGAGCTTCAATAAGTTGAATCTTTTTTCTTGCCCTCGGGCCTCCTGCCGTGCCTGTTTCCCAGATGTCAGTTTTTCTCTTCCAAGGCTCCAACCCTCTGTATCTAAGTGCTTGAGGTTAGACGTGCTGAGCTCCGATTGACGGATCTAATGACTGCCATTGTTGGCTGGCTGGACATGCTTTCTGGCCGGCCCTAATATGACTGGCTGTAGGCTCTTTCAGGGTGAGGTACTCCCGCGGGAGAACACCGCTCTGGGGCGAGTTTGGCTGTTCCTCGCCCGTCCGGCTCTTGCTGCGGCGCTTGCATCATAAATATCGGTCCGGCCCTTCGATAAGAGCCGAGGCTCGAAACCTCCGGTCGTCCCCGCGAGGCTCGGGGAGCGAGGGGCGATGGCTTCTTTGCGGGCGAGGCCGATCGATCAGATCCTTGAGAGACGTCGCCGGCTCCTTCTAGAGAGAGGCCAAGGTCGAACGTGAGTGTTCGGAGCCGCTCTCAAGGTGTTAGACAGTCGTTTCATCAGGCGACACTGTTGCCACACCTGTCGAGTTCTCCTTGTCGGAGTTCCTATGGCTTGGGTTGGGGACAGTCCTGGAGGTGCCCTTTCTGTTTGGTCCTGGCAGCTGCTGGCTTCCCTCCTCTCTTCCTACACCATCTCCTCTTGAGACCTTCTTCCAAGATACCCTGGTACCCAGGCTCTGGTGATATCCCCTTCTCCTCCTTCAGTGGGATACTTAGCCCTTGTCCTCCGAGCCCCTGGCGGGCCCTCGGTCGAATGCTGCCCCGACCTTGCCCCCGGGTTCTTGGCTAGTTCCTCCTTCCTGCCCGCTTTTGTCTTTGGAGGGTCGGCTCCGGCTTCTTCCCGGCCTCCTCTGGCCGTGAGACCCAATCGGACATATCCTGGAGCCAGTAGAACCAGTCGGTTCCTGGTTATAAGTAGAAGTACTGGTCGACGTAGCCTCTTGACCTCGGACCCGGAGTATTTCCTCCTGGTTCTCAGGTTTCCCCTCTGGGAGGCCTCCTCAGATGAGTTCCTGCTCCTTTTGCCAAGATTCTCCTAGGACTGAGGCTTTGTCCTCCTCCGCTCTCTAGGTGTCTGAGGAACCAGGATTGAGACAGTGAGATTCTCACGGATCCCTGATCTCCGAGTCAGTCTCCTCCCTAGATCCTCTCTGAGGACTTCTCCTCCCAGAACACACCCTCTAACCCACCAGCTGAGGCTCCTGCCCAAGGCAGACCCTTTCTGAGGATGAGTCAGTATACCTAGAGGCTGCTTTTGATCCGCCCTCGAAGAGGACCCCCTCTGACTCCCTCTGACTTACGCGAAGTCAGCACTGCGGACTGCGACTGGAGTCATCACTCCACCTTAGAGGCCTTCTCCTTCCCTCACAATGGTCATCTGCCAACATGTGAGGAAATGCCTGAACAGGGGTGTGTGGAGATCCTTCTCAGTGCAGAATGACCTTCGAAGGACGTGAGGAAGCCTTCTCCTGTTCAGCCCATCCCCGCCATCCTTAGCGGCTGCTGCGCTACCAAAGCGTGCTGATTTTTTCCTATGTCCCTTCTGGCTACTCCTCTATGACTCGATTGAGAACCATGGATACAATAGTTAAATCCTGACTGTTGCATAGGCTGCCCTGCCATGTGCAGAACAGGAAGATCCTCCCCCAAGGGACCCCCTCCTCCTTAATGAGACTCCATACCAGGCTCCTCCAGCTCAATATGACATCCCCTCTCATCCCAAAAGCCGAGCCGCAGGAATATGCTGCTGGTGTGGCTTAGTAGGTTCAAGGATATTGCTGCTATGTGTGAATTACGGGATCCCTTGAAAGCGCTATGTTAAATTCTCCCTTTGATTGCTTTTTTTTAAGGTCTCTCCCAGGATGAGAAACCTTGACAGCTGCTGAGAGGTGAGTTTCCACCTTCTACTCCCTTTCGGTCCTTTTCCAAGACTTAGACTCCGTCCCCAGAATCCCAAAGGAGGGAAGATGTGGTATCCCAAAGGACAGAAGGAAGAGAAGATTTATGGGGCGTGGTCAAGGACCAGGCTCAGAGGAAAGCGAGGTAGCACAGAGAACCAGGAGGCAGAGGGGTACACTCAACAACAGACGGGAGCCTCTCCCTGACTCAAGAACCAGGGAAACAGGTCTCCTCGGAGGCAGAAGCCCTTTCAGATGAGGGCCAGAACTCAGCCCTCCCAGCCAGCCTGGACAGAGTCCCTACAGAAAGTAGATGGGTACAGAACTGAGATTCCTTCGGGCATAAATTCCTTTCGTGGATCCCTTCCAGATGTACCCAGATTCCAGACCGAGATTGCAAAGTCAAGAAATCTCAAAACCTCAAAAACTGCCATTCCTCCAGTCGTAACAATATTGCAGACAGACCAAAGAGGCAGACCCAGCACTCAAGGAGGTTTTTGGGTCCCGCCCAGAAGGGAGAGCAATGAGACCATTAGAAGATCTCTGGTCCAGTCAAAGTCTGTCAGAAGACAAGAGAAATATTGTCATCAGTCAATCATTTAGTCAGTTCTCTCAGCAAGGATCAATGGAATGCTCAAATCGGGATTCGGATCGTCTCATTCAGAAAATTCAACAGCCTTCAAGATCTTTCGGCTTTAGGGCTGGGTCCAGTCATTTCTCTTTCAGAGCCCTGCCTTTTTCTCCGCCACACCCCCAGAGTGTTCAGCAAATGCATGGAGTGTGGGCCTCTCTCCACTCAGGATTCAAAGAAGAGTGATTGCCTTCAATATGTGGACTGACTGGCTCCTGTCAGCCACCACCAAGCATCCCCAGGGGTCAGCGCCACACACCTTAGAAGTCTGTTTCATTTTGGCATCGGCATCTCAACCATCATCCTTCTATATATTGCCTGTGATCTCTTCATAAATTAGTTTCAAACTTAAACACTGTTAGGTCATCTGCTAGACATCAGAGCCCAGACTTTCTATAACATTTGACTTCTCACATCACAAATCATGTCAGCTACCCCTAGCCTGCCAGAATGTTCAGAAATTCATGGGTCATTCATGGGATCTTGCTTCTCTTCTTTTAGACTTCTCAGCCAAGCTGGTTCTTTAGGATGCCTTCTTCAGTGGATGCTGTTCACACTCTTCTTCTTCCGCCACTTCCCGGTCTGGTCAGAGGATTCTGCTGTAGATGCTTGCTTGGAGTACATCTTGCTTGGTGGATCACATCGTCAGAGGTTCACGTACCCAGGTCCCGATACCCCATGTCACCACGGATGCGCTCCTGATGCGGGTGGGGGTCATTATCAGGGTGCTGATGTCCCATGGTCCACTCGGAGCCGTGGCGGCACCATCTGCACATAAATGTCCTGGAGATGAGAGGGTGAGTCAAGTTAGAGATGGTTCGCCGTTAATATACCTTAGGGACAATTGCAGTCCACACAGACAAACATGTCTGTAGTCCAGCAGTGCTGTTAACGCTTGGGAAGACAAACAACGCCCTTTGTTCCGTCGCTCAGACTATATGTGTATCCGCACTCTCTGCAGGCCATCTCCTCTGTATAATCTCAAACTGGCAGCAACGCAAACCTTCCCTACCAACATTGTAGCGACTATGGCTCCAGAAGCATCCCTCTCTCGCTAAATCTCTAATCAAAGAGAATCCCCTCATTGAAGAGAGATTGTATGGAATTCATTGAATATCCCCAACCTCCAAATGTCTTTTTGGTTCTCGGGCTCAGCATCTTATCAGGCCATTTCAGAATGTCCTCCCCTCTGCCATCCCATCCCCAGCTATGACCTCCCATTATTTGCCCCAGGGACTTTCCTCTCTCTTCCTCCATTCAGTCCTGATCCCAAGCTACCGCTTTGAGAGGATTAAGGATGATTTATCTGCCCCTCTCATTTGCCATACTGGCCTCGACAAGTTTGGATCCAGTTCCTCTCACCTTTGTGGCATCTGTTGCCTCTGACATCTGGAGACCCTCTCGGCGGTCCTGTCCCTTCTCCCTCCATCACCTTTTGGTCTCTCCCATTCACAGCATGCCCCGGCTCTTCTTCCTCCAGGCTTCCTTTGATCTCTTGCCAGTTATATCTAATCATAGTAACCAGCAAAATTTATGGTTGAAAAGGTCTCTCAGGGGAAAGTTTAAACAATCGAAACCTTTTCTCTTACATATTAGCTGTTTCTCACAAATTGTCTGCCTGTTTATGGATTCCTTAAGGCAGATCCTTCTCTTCGTTAGGTTCTTTCATCCTCCTCTTCTTCTCCAGGCGTGTTCAATTCCAATTTTGCTATTTCCAATTCGAGAGCATAGAAATTAATTCCCATAGGCTCTTCAGGGGCCTTCTGCAAAGCCTTCTCTTAGAAAATTTTCCCCAAAAATCAATCCTCCTCCTCCTTGGGATCTATTAGTGTCGTGGTGGCTGATTCTTCCCCCCTTCTTTTCCTTACTGTGTCTGTTCCCCTCAGAATCCTTCTTTGAAGGCTTTATCCTAGTGGCTATTACATCTGCCAGAGGTGGTGTCTGAACTTCATGCTCTTTCGGTTCGACTCTTATTTTTTTTCTTTAAACACAGTTTCCTATTCTTTGAATCATCTTCCCTTTTACCTAAGGTCGCTTCACTTCAAGAGTTGAATCAATCCATTGATCTGAATCAATTTTTTTCCCTCCTATTCAGATAGAGAGAGCTGAGCAAAAGAGCTGATATCAAAGAACACCTTGAATCAATTATTATATTCTTGAAGAACAAAAAATTTAGAAAATCTGATCAAACTTTTTGTTTCCTATTTGGATAATAAAAAAAGCCTTAATGTTTCTAAGTGACCTTGTCAGATGGCTTTTCTTCGCGGTCATCTCGGTTTAAGCTTCTCAGAAAACGGGGATGCTCAAACCTAAAGCAAATGCAAACCTAATAGAGAAGCTTTCTTCTACATCTACAAAGCCTTAAGCTCAGACTCCCTTTTTATGTATCCTGGTGACTGGGCCACTTGCTCACCTTTTCTTTTTTGTCACTACATGGACTTTGCTAGACTCCACCAGCAGAGCCAGTTTTCTACAGACCTCACCTCAAGTTTCACACCCCCCTCCCCATTACAAATAGGAGCCAGAGGTCCTAGTCCCATCAAGAAGAATGAAGAATGAGATTGACAATTAACAAGTTACATACCGTACATGGTACCACGTTGTTGGTGGGTCTTTTCTCTTTCTTCTCTCTTTCCACTCCCCCCCCCCCCTTCCCCTGCCCTGGACAACCTTGTATAAAAGAGCTGTTATGCTGGCCCCCATTCCAGACCTTCTTCTTCCCATCTGTAAGTTTTCTCTTTTTTCCTGAAGTATTTTTTTATGTATGCTTTATTGCTGCTTTTATAGCGAGATCTGGGTACTTACGCCTTGCATCATGGGATATGGGGCTGCCTCGCTGAGCTGTAAACTCTGACTCTTTAGCTTGAAATACGAAGCCGAGTCCGAGGATCGGCTCGAACCTCCATCATCAAAAAAAGAGAGAGAGAAGACAACTAACATGGAACGTTATGGTAGGTACATAACTTCTTATTTTTTGTTCATACACTTGAACTTCCTCAGGCAAACAACTTTTCCATATATAAACCTACTTTAAATACAAACACATACTCTATCAGAGACTATGCAATTACCATAACTAATTATCTCAGCGCCATTAACTCATTACTGCCCATTATAGCAAACATGTCTAAAACTGTGTAACCATATCTACCACACCTTTATTATGAACATAAAAGTAATAATTAAAACTTACAAAGGATATTGATGAATGTGCAATATTTTAAAAGAATACATATATATATATAAAACACAGAGATATTACAATAAGCAAGCTTGTCATATTATAAGAATAAAAAGGAAGAAGAAAGAAATACTGCTCAATATTAAAATGTCTTACTATTCATGTTCTATAAAAAACTACTACTTTTTAAAAAATCGTACCATAATAATAATAATAATATTGTACAAAGCATACAAATATATTATAATACAATTATTTTAAAATGTTATTCTAACTAATGTAAATTACAGTCCAGCAGCCTTCATTTTTAATACAGGGGCAAGGGAGACTTGGTCATAATTGGTATTTAAAGAAATGTCTTGAATTAAAAATAGTGCCAAAAGGGCTAAGGTTATTTAAATACCCGAATAATATCTCAGAGCACTATGATTTGTTTAAAGAATTGCTGTGTACTTTTGACAATTGTGGCTTTTCCATTATGTGAATTGTACTTAAAGTACAGTAGATATGGAATGGTTATATAAGAAAATTGATGAAATATTTTAAATGATTTGTTATTTACAGTAGAGGAAGGGAAAGAAAAATATTTTAATATTAAAGGAAAGATTGATGGAAAATGCATGTTTATTATTAAACGAAAAAATCAAAAAATAAACAGAGATATTTTAGAATATAAAGAAAATAGAAGATGTTAAGTTTTCCGATCTCACCTTCGTTCTTGCTGGATGGGTTTGGAGCCGATCCTTGGCTCCGACTCGGCCACTTACTATAGCTCAAGAGCTCTTTACTGGCTCAAGGCTACCTCATCTCAGAATGCCCAGCGTCAGCTACCCAGATTCCGTTTGCCGCTTTAGCTGCAAGGTTGCGATCAGTACTGGCTCAGGCTTAATATAATTTTTTTCTCTATTAAACTCAAATATTGTGCTTAAAATTTGATATATATATCTCTCTTGTTGTAGTTTTGTAAGTTTCTTTTATTGTAAACCACTTATCTCGTCTTTGCTGTGTTTTTTTGTGCTGTGTTGGACTTCGCCCCTTAGTCGCTAGGTCTTCTTTTATTCCCTGAACTCATTTAACTTAGAGTTCTCCCCCCCCTTAAGGACAGCCGTTTAAGTTAGAGGCTCTCCTTTAAGGTCTTTATTAATTTTTAGTTACTATTGTAGTTTGTCTTTTTGGTAAAATGTCTAAGGAAGTTAAAACCTCTTGATGTTATGTAGCCCAATCTCGCCTACATTCTTACTCACGGGTTCGGAGCCGAATATCGGCTCCGACTCGGCCAACTTTTATTTACTATCTGGAAGTCTCCCATTGGCTGGGTCAAGCAGGTATCCCATGCTGCACTGCTCCATAACCCCAGATCTCATTTGCCGCTCATGTAGCTAGGACGTGGTCTCGCTTGGCTGTGGCTAAGTACCTTCTTTTTTCAATTTCTCTTGAGAAATTTGCTAGTTGTTCAACCACAAAAGCTATTTTAATAGCTATTCTTCTTGTTGCTTGTTTGCAGTGTTTTTTGTTTGTGTAGTTGGTATCCCTAACTGTTCCGGTGGGCTAGGCCTGTTTTACTTAGAGGACCTAGTCCTTCTTTCTGTGTAGTGTTCCATTTCCTTTTTGTGGATAGTGTGTTGTGAGTTAGTAAAGAACTGTTTTACTTGGAGGTTCTTTGGTTGCCTTTGTGTAGTCTGATCAGTAGTTTTCCCACCTTTGCTGTTTTTTCCGGCTAGGTTGTTTTCAGTGGTCTACTTGTGCAAGATGTCTAAGGATCAGAAGGAACATAAACCTTCCGGTTTTAAAAAATGTTCCAAGTGCAGTTACAAAATGTCCATTATGGATGGGCATTCCGTATGTGTTTACTGCCTAGGAGCAATTCATTTGCAAGAGTTTTGTAGCTTCTGTCACGCCTTCAGTCCGAGGGTGCTCCAGGAGAGGAAAAATAAACTAATATTGAAGGGACTCCTAAAACCTTCGTTTGAGGAGTCTTTAGACTCGACTTCTAGTTCTCAGTCCAAATCTAAAGCTTCAAAGGCGAAGAAGAGATCTCTGGCTCCGTCTGTCTCCTTGGAGCCCCCGGAGAAACTCTCTAAACTTGACTCTACCTCCTCGGCTCCTCTGTCCTTGGGGCCGCAGGAGGTATCTGTAGTACTGGAATCGGCGTCGGCTCTTATTTTACTGGAACCCATTCGGAGCTGTTCGCCCAGTGTTAGGCATGGTTCTCCTGAGAGGAGATCCCAATCTCCCTCCCTGTCCTCCAAATCCTCCAGGCTTTCTGATTTAGATGTCGATAGGGTGGTACAGAGACTTCTGCAGTCGCCGGTGTTGGCAAAATTATTCTCAGCTCTGACCCAGTTGGCTCCGGAGCACGTCCCGATGCTTGTGTCGATGATTCCTCCTCCGAGCACTTCCTTGACTTCGGAGCCGGAGTACTCCGCTCTGAGTGATGTTCCTGCACCGGCTCTGATACCCCTCAAGGGTTTATCGGTGCTGACGTCAGCTCCGTCCACAGGTTTCGGCACTTGGGTTTCCTCAGTCGGGCCTGAGGGGGATACTTCGGGACACCTGTCGGTTCCGAGCCTCCCTCTCGGTGCATCGGCTCAGGGGACCCCGACCCAGGTCATGGCCTCGGAGGCCGGTCGGTCCTCAGATTTGGGGCAACCTGCCTTTGAGGGGCATGCGGAGCGCACTGGCCAGATCGTCAGTTACATCACCTGGATCGGTCATTCCGTCCCCTTCCACCCCGGCTAGAGCCTCTGACGTCCCCCTATCTGTAGATGGCGGAGCCCAAAGGACTGGGGATACCCCCATGAGCAGTCCCCAACTTTCTGAGGGACCCTCAGAGTCTATGCCTGAGGAGCCCTCTAGAAAGAAGTCGTGCAAGAGGAAGCAGATAGACTCCCAGGACGAGTTTCTCACTTCTTATACCGACTTCGACCTCGAGGAGTCGGAAGGGTCCCCCAAGTCGTCCTCTGATGACGTCTCTTTCTCCGACATCCTGGAGATGTTGAGACAGAGAGGCGACTGGCCGTCCAAAACCCCCTCTGAGGAGGAGCCGGTATTCCTCAAGGCCTTTGGTGCTCAACCCTCCACCTCCTGGGTGTCTCCACCCTTCGACGAGCTCTTGGATTTAATTTGTCGAAGGGTGTGGGAGAATCCCGATTCGGTGGAACCTGTACCCAGAAGGCCCAATAAGTTTCTTTCATCCCCCCGGGGAAAGAGTTTCTGTCCAAAGGGGTTTCTGTAGATGCCATGGTGGTGGCGGCGGCCACACAGCAGGAAGTAGCCGAGTCTTCTTCCTCCATCCATCCTCCTAACAAGGAGTCTAGGAGCATGGACCGGTACGGGAAGCATACCCTCTCATCAACGACCTTCACCCTATGGTCACTGAACTACCTCTGTCAGTTTATTCGGCTCCAGAGAGATCTCCTCAAGGAGTTAGGAGATACTCTAGCAGTTAACGTACCTGAGGCGTTAGCGCACACGGTTAACGCCCAGGTGTCTACCCTCAATTCTATTCTCAACTCGTCCATGAGGCTCATATCGTATGCAGCCGAGGGGGTGAGTAGGGCAGCCAGTTCGGGAGTAGCCCTCAGGAGGCAAGCCTGGATGTGCCTGTGTCATTTCGCGGAGGCCTTCAAGTCTTTCTTCACTGACACTCCTTTTGATGGGTCCTCGCTCTTTGGGACCGAAGTGAAAGACACCCTCACCAGATGCGAGCAAGAGGGAAAGACCCTGTCTGCTGTAGGGGTCCATTTTTCCCTCCCCTCGAGGCTTTACCCCAAGGCTCAGAGGGGAGGGAAGATGTGGTTAAAGAAATCGCAGAAGATGTTCATCGTGTTTCACTGTTGCAGTCATGACTGTAGGGTTCTCCCTTGCTGGCAGGCAGTCCTCGGTCGGCCAGAATCCCAAAGTCTGGGTCCGGCGTCGGCTGTTCAGCCATGCTCCCTGACGTCAGAGTGCCAGGAGTACAAAGCTGACAGCCAACGCCATGTTCTCCAGTCTTTCTTGCCGTGCGGTGATAGCAGTTCGCATTTGCCGGTCGGCTGACTCCTGACAATTTTTGCTAAACGTACTTCAGTCCGAAGACTTTCTTCTACTACTCAAAGCTAAGTACCCCGTTGAGGAAACTTTTTTCTTGCTCCAGTCCGATGTCATAAAAAGTTAATAATCGTATTTCATGTGGGAAGCAAATACCTCATAAGGATTTTCATTCTTACTGTATTCCTTGCTTAGGCCCTGACCACGACGTTGCTAGTTGTCGGTTTTGTGCTAGATTCAATCAACGTACGATTAAACGAAGGTACGATTTTGCATTTCATTACTTTGGTAGGCGCTTTAATTACAAAATGTCATCGGATTCGGTTCCAGCTACCAGAGTTCACAAACGACGCAAGGATAAAGACAGGCCTCCGAGGTCCAAATCGGATGATATTGTACAAGCAGAGCCAGCTTCAGGTTCGGCCGTCGTCAGTGAGGCACTTTTGCAGCCCCTGTCGTCAGCCATTTCGGAACTGATTGCCGAAACGGACTCCCACGAGGAGCCAACTAGGCCTTTGAATATTTCTGTTGCAGGACCTTCGGACAATGCTCCTTCGGATGGGTCCGGAGCCGCTGTGCAGGTACCGGCTTCCGAAGGGGTTTTCAGGCCTACTCAGCTTCTAATAAAGGCAAAGCCAAAGACAAAGGCAAAGACTCCTTCCAAATCAAAGACTACAGCTCAGGCCTCTTCTGATCTGGCACCCAAGTGTCAGAAACAGTTACTTAAGATGGCGGAGGACTTGCTTACTATGATTAGGGGTTCACATCCCCCTCCAGATAAAAGGCCAAAGCAGGAAGTGTATTATGACTCCTCTGATCAGGCTTCTCTTTCTTCAGTTTTTTCTTCTGACCAGGAATATTCTTTCCCTCCTTATGAGGATTCTGATGCTGAGGAATCCATTCCTTCAGCTTCTCCCCCTGAGGATTTTTCTTTTGGGGAAACTTTACATGAAATGAGGGAACATTTTCACTGGGAAGGACAGGAGTACTCAGAATCTAAGAAAAGACTTAGGGATTTTCTTCTTCTTCCCCAACATAGACCCCTGGCTATCCCTCCTATTTTGGATATTGTGGATGATGCCTTTTCGGAGGCTAACTTAACTCCAGACTCTTTTCCTCCAGCTCCTGCTAAGCCAGACAGATATTATAGGGTTCCTGATTCCCACCAGTTTTGTACAAGAATCCTACTGCTGATCCTGAAACCATTTCTCAGGGTCCTAAGGGGGTTAAGGCCGCTACTGCTAAAAACCCCATTCCCACTGAGAAGGATTCCAGATCTTTAGAAAGATGGGGCAAAAAAGTGTACACTTCTGCTACTTTATCTATTAGGGCTTTAAACTGTCAATTTCATATGCTGAAATACCAGCAATTTTTTCTGTCTGTTTTGAAGCAAAAGCTAACTTCCATTTCTGCCTGTGCAGATGATAAGGAATTACCTGACTTAATGCATGCCACTGAACAAGTTGGGAAGCATGGTTTACACTGTGGATTTGATGCCTTGGAGGCTTCTTGTAGGGCTGCTGCCTCTGGTACGGTCATTAGAAGGCATGCTTGGTTAAAGGAACAAAACTTGCCAGATCAAGTAAAAGCTAAGTTATTGGATGCTCCTGTCGAGCATAATGTTTTGTTTGGACCTAAGGCTGAAGAGGTGATAAAGAAGATGGAGGACAAGGCAAAATCCATGCAAACGGTTAAGGATTTCTTACAAGTACAGCCACCCAGATTTAGTAGGAATTGGCCTACAAAAAACTGGTCCTTTCCCAATTCAGACAGGCCTCAGAGGGGTAGATACAGACACTCCCGAGGAAGGCCTCAAATGCAAGCCTCTTATAGACCAAGACAGTGGACTGCTTCCACCCCTAGGGGAGGAGAGGACAGGTCGCAAGCTCATAGAAAACAGGCTCAATGACTCCCTCTGTTGGGCTGCAGGAACGTCTTGCCTGGAAGCCCCACTCGGAGGAAAACTCTCTTTTTCACCTAAATTGGACTCATATAACCCAAGACAAGTGGGTTCTGGATGTGGTTTCAAGAGGTTACAAATTCCATTTTCTTACCCTACCAAGACCAAGCGGATGGCCGGATCTTCCAAAACACCAATGGTTAGAGGCCTTAAACCAGGTGGAGGCTCTCTTGTCTATGAAAGCCATAGAACTGGTTCCACTTTCAGAGATGGGACAAGGTTTTTACTCAAGGCTCTTTCTAGTCCCCAGAAAGCAAAACTCATGGAGACCCATTCTGGACCTGTCAGTCTTGAACACTTTTCTCGAGATACCAAAATTCAAGATGCTTACTCTACAGCAGCTACTTCCAATGCTGAGCAGAAATGCATGGATGGTAACTTTGGATTTAAAGGAGGCATATTTACACATTCCTCTCAGGCAGGAATGCAGACGATACCTCAGGTTCAGGGCCGGATCGAGGCACTATCAGTTCTCTGCGCTGCCCTTTGGATTGTCTACTGCGCCCAGGGTCTTCACCAAATGCCTGGCTCCAGTAGTAGCTTATTGCAGACTCAAGGGAATTCAAATTTACCCTTATCTGGACGATTGTCTAATTCAGGCAGACAGCAAGGATGTCTTACTCCAGCATCTAGAATTTGTTCAGAACCTTCTCAAGTACCTGGGATTCTCTGTAAACATAAAAAAGTCAAATTTGACACCCTCACAACAGATAACTTTTCTGGGTGCTCTTCTAAACACCACAACTCAGATGGCATTTCTGACATCCGAAAAACAATTACAGCTGGCTTCAACTTTCAAAACCTTGGCAACTTTAACTCAGCTTTCTGCAAGGAAATTCCTGCAGGCTTTGGGTTACATGACCTCCTGCATCCTTCTCGTACCACATGCAAGACTACATATGAGGAAAATTCAGTGGTACCTAAAAAGTGTATGGTCTCAGCATTGCCACAGTTTAGACATACAGATCACCGTCCTGCCTTGTCTCCAAAAGGAATTCCTTTGGTGGTCCAAGGCATGTACTCTAAACATAGGAAAACCCTTCAGTCTGCCTCCAGCCACTCAGATACTAACCACGGACGCTTCAGATTATGCATGGGGAGCCCATTTTCAGGGCAACTGTCTGCAGGGCCTTTGGACAAAGGATCAGAAGCTCCTGCATATCAATTTAAAGGAAATGTTAGCCGTGCAGAACGCTCTATTGGCCTTCAGGAATCTTCTACAACCAGGACAGCTACTAATACGGACAGACAACACCACAGTTATGTGGTACATAAACAAGCAAGGGGGATCTCATTCCTATCCCCTTTGCAGACTAGCCATGAACCTATGGAACACAGCTCTAGCTTGCAAACTGGACCTTCAAGCTCAATTTCTACCTGGAAAGCAAAACTTCCTGGCAGACAATCTGAGCAGAAACCTGTCGGATCCACACGAATGGATGCTGGACACCGAAATTTTCGGGATGATTACAGCAGTCTGGGGATGTCCCCACATAGACCTCTTTGCATCCCATCTCAATCATCAACTACAGATTTTTTGCACTAGGACTTTCCACAAACTAGCTTGGAAAGTGGATGTACTATCATTCAGTTGGAGAAACCTCTCGGGGTATGCCTTCCCGCCTCTACCTCTTCTTCCACGGGTGTTATTAAAGATCAAACAGGACAAGCCCAAAATGATAATTTTGCTGGCTCCAAATTGGCCTCGACAATTTTGGTACCCAACTCTGAAAAACCTTTGTCTGGAGCCCCCTTGGGTATTACCACAGACTCCGAACCTTCTGTCCCAGCACCAGGGTCAGGTTCTGCACTCCCATGTCAAAACTCTCAGCCTGGCGGCCTGGTTAATCCAGGGTCCTTGATTCATTCTCTCCTACCCAAGCAGGTTATGGATGTCATTTTAGAAGCCAGACGTCCTAGCACTAGAAAATCTTATGCAGGGAAATGGAAAAGATTTTGCACCTGGATGCAGGTTCAGGATTCATATCCTCTTATTCCTAACATTCCTCTGATTTTACTTTACCTGACAGACCTCTTACATAAGGGTCTCTCTTTCTCTTCCATAAAGATCCATGCTTCTGCTATTTCTGTTCATTATAATACAGACCATCCTATCTTTTCCCATCAGCTCATGAGACAGTTTCTCAGAGGAGCTAAGAACTTAAGGCCCCCTAGATCTCCTCCCATTCCTGCTTGGGATCTCAACTATGTTTTGGAAAAACTCACCTTACCTCCTTTTGAGCCTGCTGCCACTTCTGACATCAAGTTTTTATCTTGGAAGACAGCCATTCTGTTAGCTCTGACCTCTGCCAGGAGAGTTTCGGAGTTGCAAGCTCTCATGGCCGTGGAACCTTATATTATTTTTCATCAAGACATGGTGTCTTTAAGGACTAATCCTTCTTTCATGCCTAAGGTGGTTTCCAAAGTGGCTTTAAATCAAACTATTCACTTGCCAACTTTTTTCCCCAGTCCTCAAAATAAGGGGGAAAGGATCTTGCATTCCTTGGATGTACACAGACAACTACGTTTTTACCTGGACAGAACCAAGGACATCAGGAAATCAGAGCAATTGTTTGTTTCTTATGCTTCAAGTTCCCAAAGTAAAGCTATTTCAAAACAGACCATTTCTAAATGGATTGCTCATGGAATCAGATTTTGTTATTCACATCATGGAAAGCAAATCCCAGGAGTATAAGGACTCACTCTACCAGAGCTGCTGCCACTTCAGCTGCCTTCCTCAGAGGAGTTCCTACCAAAGACATTTTGGAAGCTGCAACTTGGAGTTCAGTGCATACTTTTTCCAAGCACTACAATCTACCTCTCTACTCTAAGTCTAGGGCAGGCTTTGCTTCTGCTGTCTTGCAGGGCCTTTTAGCCGCCTCTTCTTTATGACCACCTCCCTTTTATTCTGCTTTGGGATTCAACCCTACATTCATGACTGCAACAGTGAAACACGATGAACATAGTACAGTTGTGTACACTTGCCATAAATGTAGATGTTCGAGTGTCTTCACTGTTGCAGTCTGGGTTTCCCTCCCTCCTGTCCCCTCTTATTTTTCCTTTTGTGTGGTTCCCTTCTTCACCCTTCTCTTGAGGTGTATTTGCAAAGGGTATGGGATCTTACTCATTTTGGAGCACCTGACATCTGGGGCAAGAAAAACTGGAGAACATGGCGTCGGCTGTCAGCTTTGTACTCCTGGCGCTCTGACGTCAGGGAGCATGGCTGAACAGCCGACACCGGACCCAGACTTTGGGATTCTGGCCGACCGAGGACTGCCTGCCGGCAAGGGAGAACCCTACAGTCATGACTGCAACAGTGAAGACACTCGAACATCTACATTTATGGTAAATGTACACAACTGTACTTTCTTCCGGCCGCACAAGGTGAGTCCCCCTCCAGAGGCAGAGGAGGGGGAGGTTATTCTGGAAGATGCCGCCCTAGAGGCAGAGGAGGCCCCCGCAACTCGGGAGACCGTGATTCCTTTTGCGGTTTTTCCTACCATCGTTCCTGATGTGTTGCCTGACTGTGCTATTCCGGAGCCAGTCGGGGACCGCATATCGTTGTACCCAGAAGCCTGGGAAAGCATCACCCAGGATCGATGGGTATTACGAATAGTTTCCAGACGTTATGCCATCCCTTTTTCGTCAGACCCCCCTCCAGTCAGGAAATTCCCGGACATTCCACACAGTCAAAGGGATCACGCAGCATTAGAGCTTTCAAAGCTGCTAAAGAAGGGAGTCATCCAACCTGTCCCCTCAGACCAAATCAGATTAGGGACTTACTCAAGACTCTTTTTGGTGCCGAAAAGAACAGGGGACCTGAGACCCATTCTAGAGCTCAGCAGATTAAACCACTACGTTCTGAAGTCCAAGTTCTGAATGGTCACCCTTCAGTCCATTTTTCTGTTGCTGGAAAAAGAAGTATGGATGTGCTCTATCGACCTCAAGGATGCTTACTATCATATCAAAATGGACAGGGCATCTAGGAGTCACCTACGCTTCCAGCTGGGAGCCAGTCATTTTCAGTTTCGTGCCCTGCCCTTTGGTCTCACCACAGCCCCCAGGGTGTTCACCAAGTGTTTGGCGGTGGTGACAGCTCACCTGAGACGTCAAGGATTCCAAGTGTTTCCATACCTGGACGACTGGCTCCTCACCGCCCCCACCAGGCATCTACTCATCTGAGCCAGGGACGCTACCATTACCCTCTGTCAACGACTAGGAATATCATTGAACTGGGAAAAATCTGCCTTGCTGCCCTCACAGCGTGTCACATTTATAGGCGCAGAGCTAGACACTGTTCAAATGCGGGCCTTCTTGCCGCACGACGGGATCAGAGTATTACAGAATCAGGTTCAAGCTTTATTACCCCTCAGGAAAGTACAGGCGGGATGAGTTCTTCAGCTTCTGGGCACCATGACAGCTACCATTATGATAGTGCCTCTAGCGAGATTACACATGAGGCTTCTTCAGTGGCTTCTCTTTGCCCAATGGTCTCTCCAAAAACTCCTCCTTTCCCACCAGATCCTACTCACGGACCGATGCAAACAGGATCTCAGTTGGTGGCTGTGCTCCACCAATCTGGACAAGGGGAAACCGTTTGTTCCTCTGTCACCTGTCGCCACGGTGACCACGGACGCCTCCCAGATGGGGTGGGGGGAGCATTATCTTGGCAGGACGGTCCAAGGCACGTGGCAAGATCACGAGGTACATCTGCACATCAATGTCTTAGAGATGAGAGCGGTGTTACTGGCGCTATGGCACTTCAGAGCTCTCTTCCTCTGGGGACAATTGCAATACACTCGGACAACATGTCCGTTGTGTGGTATCTAAACAAACAAGGAGGAACCAGATCTTACCCCCTGTGCAGAGAGGCCATGCGAGTGTGGCAGTGGGCAGTGTCTTCGCAACGGTTTCTAGTGGTAACGCACATTCCGGGGAAGGCCAATGTGATAGCAGACAGGTTGAGCAGAACTATTCTGATGCCTTACGAGTGGTCCCTGAACCGTCTGGCTGCGGAACAGATTTTCAGCAGGTGGGGTCAGCCTTGCTGCGATCTTTTTGCCAATCCCCTCAATGCCAAATGCAGCAACTACTTCACCCTGATCCCCCCACAGGGGGGGGGTCACCCAGGGATGCTCTAGTCCACGATTGGCCCTCCAGTCTGCTTTGTGCTTTCCCTCTGTTTCCTCTGTTACCAAGAGTGATTCAGAAAGCCATATCCTTGGGAAGCAAGATGATTCTAATTGCCCCACACTGGCCTCGCCAGGTCTGGTTCTCCTTTCTCCATCCATTCGCTGTGGACAGTCCTTGGATTCTGGACCCAGTACCAGACCTACTGACACACATGTCGGGACAGTTCCATCCCTCCCTGCGGACCCTCAGGTTGACAGCCTGGCTACTCCACTTCCGTTGTTAGTCAGACTTCATCGTTTTTCACCTGAGGTGGTGCACATTTTATCCTTGTCTCATAAGTCTTCGACTAGGAAGATTTATTTCAGCAAATGGAAGAGATTCTCTATTTGGGCTCATGCCCAAGGAATTGACCCTTACACAGCCCCAATTGCTGCTGTTTTGGATTTCTTGTCCATGCTCTTTCAGCAGGGCTCTGCGCCCACTGCCATTAAAGTCCAGCTGGCGGCTCTTTCACACTTTCATACCTCCTATGAGCCTTCCCTTATGGCCCATAAACTCTGTAAGGCCTTTCTAAAGGGCACCTTATTACTCCGGCCTCCTGTGTCAGAACCTATCATGCCCTGGGATCTAAACTTTGTTTTGCAAGCCCTTACTTCCCCACCTTTCCAGCCGGCTGCCACCTGTGAGTTAAAGTTTTTGTCCTGGAAGACAGCTTTCCTAATAGCCATCACATCAGCCAGACGGGTGTCAGAGATTCAAGCTCTCTCCATCAAACCCCCATATTTAATTTTTCATAAGGACAGAGTTTCTCTTAGACCTAATCCGTCCTTTCTTCCCAAAGTAACATCTACTGTTAATCCCAATCAGTCTATTGAGCTGCCAGTGTTCTTCCCTCAATTCTCAAACAAGGCAGAGTTTAGATTTCATCAACTAGATGTGCACAGACAATTACGATTCTATCTACACAGGACCAAACACTTAAGAAAATCTGACCAGTTGTTTGTTTCCTTTTCAGAAAATAGAGCGGGTTCCCCTATTTCCAAGGTTACCATTTCCAGATGGATTTCGAATTGTATTTCCTTTATTTATTCTTCAGCGGGAAAAAATCTACCATTTCCTGTCAAGGCTCACTCTACTAAGGCTGTTTCTGCGTATATGGCATATCATGCCAGACTATCTTTGGATGATATTTGTGCTGCAGCCACGTGGGCTTCCCCGCACACCTTTATTACTCATTACAAACTGGACATGGCTTCTAGGGGCCAGGCTTCCTTTGGTTCCACAGTCTTCGGGAGTATCTTCCTTTGAGCCTCCCAGGATAGAGGTGCTGGGGACGCTGTCCCGCGAGTAAGAATGTAGGCGAGATTGGAGTACATAACATCAAGAAGTTATGTACTCACCATAACGTTCAATGTATGTAGTCCATCTCGCCTCACATTCTTACGTACCCTCCCACCTGCCCCCTTCCTGGAGGATCTGGAGGTTGGGATTGGTGATAGAGTACCCTTCAATATTAGTTTGTTTTTCTTATTCCCCTTGATAGTGTTCTACCTTATTGGATTGTCGTTATGCATGAGGTGTGATTGTTGGATTCGCAGCAAACTAGATCTGGGGTTATGGAGCAGTGCAGCATGGGATACCTGCTTGGCCCAGCCAATGGGAGACTTCGAGCTAGTAAATAAAATTTGGCCGAGTTGGAGCTGATATTCAGCTCTGAACCCGCGAGTAAGAATGTGAGTCGAGATGGACTACATACTTCGAACATTATGGTGAGTACATAACTTCTTGTTTTAAAAAGTGTGACTCATGCTATCAGAAGATGTCTCTGACAGATGAGCACACTAGATGTGTTTACTGGTTGGGGGGGGTCTGCACCTGCAGGACTCTTGTGCTATTTGTCATGCCTTTAGTCCAAGGGTCCTGCAGGAGCGGAAAAACAAGCTTATCCTCCATGGATTGTTAAAACAGGATTCTCCGGCTAAAGCATCTCAGCCAGTGAAACCTTTGAAACCAGTCAAGCTGTCAGTTCCATGTTCGGAACCAACCTGACAAGACTACCCCTCCGTTGGTTCCAGTTGTTACTTTGAGCTGTCTCGGAGCCACAAACGAGCTAGGTCTCCTTCATTGGAGCCGATTCGCTTGGTTCCACAATCACCCTTACTTCAAAGTAAGTCCAGTCATCGCTCATCTTCCCACTCCTCTCGATCCTCGAGGTTATCGGATCAGGATGTGGAGATAGTGGTCAGTAGGTTGCTGAAGTCACAGGCCCTTGCTAAAATTCTTTTGAGCCCGCCTCAACAGGCTTCGGCTCCATCCACTTCGATTTTGATTCCTCCTTCGACTGTGCTTAGTTCGGAACCGGAGTCCATGGGCGCTCCGATAGTGGTTCCTTCGGCTCTGATGACATCCTCTTCGGCTCCGACATTAATAGGTAGGTACTAGGCTATCTGCCCGAGGGCATTTATAAGCCTAGCCAGAGTGTGTCAGCTTTCGCCGCCCCATTGATTAATTAACTGAGCCTCTGTCAAGAAGAGCCAATGAAGTGATCCCAGGGGTGTATTTTCTGTTACCCATCCATTCGTCAAGGTTTCTCTTGAAGAGTGTTAGTGAGGGGCTCTGCCTAATGAAGTCAGGAATTTTGTTCTAAAGCATGGGGAGTCTCTGTGACCGGAATCTACCCCTCCAGCATGTTCTATTTATTGTTGTGGTGAGGTTTAGCTCACTAGAGTGAGTGGCTCGCAGTGACTTGGATTTCTTTAGCTGGAGCATGTCCATCAATTCTGAGTTGGACATGGCTTTGCAAGTCAGGCAGAGATCAACTATGAGTAAGCGATATGCCACTGAGTACAGCTGGAGTTTTTCCAGTCGGGCTGCATAGGACATATGTTTGAGGCCAGTAATCCTCTTGGTGAGGTACTTTTGTGGTATTTCCAGCTGTTGGAAGTGTCTTGTGAGGTACATCCCAAATGGGGCATTGTACTCTATGATGGGGTCTGATGAGTGACGAGTAGAGGGGCAGTATAACCTCTTTATTTCAAGATGCAAACCCTTTAGTAATTAGATGGGCTACATAGAAGGATTTCCTAACTACTTTGGCAATATAATTGTCAGAGGAGAGATTACTATCTACCTGGGTCCCCAGATCTCTTATTACCTCTTCTGTATTAGGCTGCCATCTATGTGGTAATTCATGGGTGTTTTGTTTTTCCCAAACGGGATGACTATGCATTTTTTGGCATTTAGCTTGAGACCATGACTTTGACACCAGGTGTCCATCTCAGTAAGGCCCTTTTGGAGAATGTCCATGTCAGCCAGAGAGTCAATTATGGCTCCCAGTTTGCAGTCATCGGCGAACTTGGTTAGCCATAGTCCTCCAGTGTTTGCCTGTACTTCTGAGAAGTATATGACGAACAGTAGGGGTCCCAGGGCCGAGCCTTGTGTAACACCACTTGTGACTGGTTTAGAGTCGGACATGGAGCCCACTATTCATACCGTGTGAGTTCTGTCTGTAAGCCAGTTGGCAACCCATCTCGTGACGTAGGGCTTTATGTTCAGGCTGGTGAGTTTTTCTATAATTCCCGAGTGGGGAATGGTGTCAAAAGCCTTGGTGAGGTCAAGGTAGGCTGTGTGAACTACCTTCCCCTCATCTATAGCATTGGTGACTGTCTCGAAGAAGTCAACCAGGTTTAGTAGGAATGATCTGCAATTAACAAAGCCGAACAGGTTTGGGTCAAGTGTTTGGAGGTTCCCAATGTCTTTGTTAATGAGTTCCATGATGATGCGCTCCATAGCCTTGCAAACCAGGCTAGTCAGGCTTATGGGGCGATAGTTACCGGAGTAATTTGTGGCCCCTCCTTTGTGGAGCGGAATAACCATTGCTGTGCGTCATTCTATGGGCGTGTAGCCTGTGGAGAGGCTGAGGTTGAACAGTGTGTTTAGGTGGGGGGTTAGTTCGTTCTGTAGTTCGTGCAAGACGCAGCCTGGGACACCATCTGGCCCCATTAACACTGTGCTTTTGGCTTTTGAAAGGGCTGTTTTCACCTGTGTGTCTCTGATTTCTGGGACACTACACTTTTCCGGGATTGTTGAGTGCCCTTTTGGGAGTGAGAGGGGGCTGAAGTTTGCACTGAATCTATCTGCCAGGATGTTGGCAATATCAGTGGGTTCAGTATATTTTATGCTATTTTGCACTAGCTCAGAGCATATCTGTGAGTTGCCACTTAGATTCTTGACATAGCTAAAGAAGGCTTTGTGGTTATCTTTCGAATCCTTGGCTATTTTTCTTCGGTTAGCCTTGGAGGATTTTATGAGGGACCTTAGTTTCTTACTGATACTGATCAGAGATGTCTTTCCTTCTTGGGATTTGCTTTTTTTCTGAACTAGTTTCCTCCTTCTATTATATAGCCTGTTTATGGCTGGGATCCACCAGACTGGTTTCCTTCTCTTAGGGGAGTGAGTCTTGGTTTTGCTAGGGATGGCACGATCCATGCATCCTTGTAGGTGCTCATAGAGTGCATTTGTAAAGGTTCCTGCATCTTGGACAATGTTATCCTTTAGCGTGGGGGGCTGTAAAACTTACCACCTCTGTCTTAAGTAAGGTGAAGTTTGCTATAGAAAAGTTTTTCACTGTGGTTTCCTTGGTTGGAGGTGGTGGTGTGGTGTGGACATCCAGAGTGATTAGTTTATGGTCTGATCTAACCAGTGATGGGTTGACCTCCGGTGTGGAACACCTGTCGCTCATGTTGGTGAAGACCAGGTCCAATATGTTTTCACCTCTAGTAGGGGAGTTTACCAGCTGATCCAAGGCATTTGAGTTGATAAATTCCAGGAAGCGCTGGACCTGGGAGTTTGTACTTCAGTAGTTTTCTCAGTTAATGGTAGGGTAATTGAAATCGCCCAATAGCAGGGTGTTCGGTAGAACCTTCATGTTTTCCAGTGTCTCCAGAAAGAAGGAGTGGTGGTCCTGGGTCATGGAGTGTGATCTGTAGCAGGCCACAATTTGCATTGCAGATTTGCCTGATGTTAGTTGCACATGGATGATCTCGGAGGTACGGAGGTATCATGCTGCGCCACTAACCTGGAGGTGTAGGTATCCTTGATGAATATGGATACACCCCCTCCTTTTGTGTTTCAGTCCATGTTCTGTGGCCGAAATGTGTGGTATGAGTTGTAGCCCAGTAGTGCTGGGATGCTCTGTGGAGCCTTGAACCAGGTTTCAGTTACTGCACAGATGTCGACGTTCTCCTTACTGGGGAGTGCTTTGAGTGCGTGCATTTTGAGATTTAAACTCCTGGCGTTGAGTAGCAAAACCCTCATTTTTTTATTTGTGCTGTTTACGGAGGTGGGTTTGACTTTTGAGCCTTGCCTAAAAAAGGCACTATGGGGTCAGCAAGAGCTTTGGCCAGTATTCGAAAGCCTAGGGGTGACAGGTGCAAGCCGACTCTTGTGAAGCAACGAGGCCTGTTGAGCATGTCGGCCCAGGCTGACAGACACTGGATCCCCTTTGAATGACACTAGAAGCTTAGCCAATTGTTGAAATTGATAATTTTTTCTTTATACTGCGGTATCATTCTTGGTGAGGGCAGGATGCTACTCAGGGTCATCAAAGAGAGAGTTAGCTGAAACCTCCTCATCTTTCCATCCAGTGAATAAAGACTCTTGTACAATGGACAGATATGGCTTCAATTACCTTGATTCCTCCTCCCATGAAGGTATCTGGGCGCCAAAGCTCTCTCGTTGGCTCCGAGGGGGGAAGTGGCATCGGACCCTTGTCCGACCCCGCTCTCCCTCTCAGCTCCCACATCGGCCTCAGAGCTGTCGCCCTCGGCGCAGGGTGGGATTCCTGTCTCTTCAGAGCTGGAGCCCGCCTTGTGTCGAAACCATGGCGCCTTCGAGGTCATGTGAATAGTGCAGTCCCCACAGACGGCTCCACTATCGGCTCCATCGGCTCCATCCCCCTCGGTGCCTGTGACAACCTCTGCTCCTCCTCCAGCCCCAAAGCATAGCGAACCTATGCCCCAGGACACCCCATTGGGTGAACCCTCTTCTTCCAAAACCTACCCAGTGCATTCTGAGCAGGCTTTCCAGAAGAAAAAGTGCAAGAGGAAGCACCAAGACTCCTCTGAGTCTGTCACCTCAGATACAGACCTGGATGAATCGGAGGAGTCCCCAGGGTCCCCCTCTGAAGATGTTTCCTTTTTGGACATCCTTGAGATTCTCAGGCAGAGGCGTAGCTGGACTTCCCTTGCCCCCTCCAAGGACAAGTCTGTATATCTGGACGCATTTGGTTCCCGACCTTCCACCTCCTGGGTGTTTCCGCCTTTTGATCCACTCATGTCTGTAGTGTCTTGAAAGTCTTGGTCAGATCCAGATTCCATGGAACCTGTCCCAAGGAGACCCAATAAATTCATCACAGCTCCCCAAGCCAAACAATTCTTAACTAAAGGTGTCCCAGTTGATGCCATGGTGGTAGCAGCAGCCACAAAGAGGGAGTTAGCTGAAACCTCCTCATCTGTCCATCCACCAAATAAAGACTCTTGTACGACGGACAGATATGGAAAGCAGATGTTTTCATCAGCGACCTTCTCCCTTAGGTCCCTGAACTATATTTCCCATTTTACTTGGCTTCAGAGGGATCTCCTAAAAGAGCTTGGAGATACCCTACAGGATCCTACAGCTGAGGGAGTTTCAGCCAAGGTAGCTACCCAGCTGGTGACTCTTAATTCAGTAATCAACTCCTCCATGAGGCTTATTTCATACGCAGCCAGTGGAGCGAATAGAGCTGCAGGAACAGGAGTGGCTCTTAGGAGACATTCTTGGTTGCGACTGTGTCAGTTTGCAAAACCTTTCAGAGCGTCCTTCACCAATACCCCCTTTGATGGCTCCTCTCTCTTTGGGCCTCAGGTGAAAGACACACTTACCAGGTGCCAGCAGGAAGGCAAGACGCTCTCTGATGTTGGAGCCCGTTTTTCCACTCCTACCAGACCATACCCAAAGGGTCAGAAGGGTGGAAAGATGTGGTTTCGAAAATCCCAGGGACCCTTGCCTGATGCATGTGGTGATTTTTCCCCAGGGGCAGAGGGGGAAACAATAACAATGGCAGACGTCACCCTCGTGGGGGTCCGCAAAATCAGGGTGACAGAGATACGTTCTCTTCCAAACCAACATCCCTGAAGGGATGCCCGACTGCTCAACTCTGGAGGCAGTCGGGGGAAGGCTTTCATTGTACCCAATCACCTGGCAAAATATTACAAAAGACAAATGGGTACTAGCTATTATATCCGGAGGTTACAAGATTCCCTTTCATCAACCCCCTTTTGTTTCAAAAATATCCATCCCAGATGTTCCACCCAATCTAAGGGATCAGGCAGTCACAGAAGTTTCAAGACTGCTAGAAAAAAGAGCCATCCAGGAAGTCCCCGCAGACCAAGTAGGATGCGGAAGTTAATGAAGATTCTTTTTAGTGCCCAAAAAGACAGGGGACTGGAGACCAATTCTGGATCTCAGCAGGTTAAACAAATCTGTACAAAAGGAAAAGTTCTGGATGCTAACACTGCAGTTAATTCTCCCCTTTCTGGGTCAGGACAATTGGATGTGCTCCATCGATCTTCAGGACAGGTACTATCATATAAAAATGGACAGACAGTCCAGGAGATTTCTACGCTTCCGCTTAGGGGCCAGTCATTACCAACTCAGAGCTCTGCCCTTTGGTCTCACCACAGCTCCCAGGGTGTTCACTAAATGCATGGCAGTAGTCACGGCTCACCTGAGACATCTAGGATTCCAGGTGTTTCCTTATCTGGACGACTTGCTCCTCACTGCTACCACCAGGCAAAAACTTATAGAGGCACAAGATTATACCATCGCATCCTGTGCTCAACTAGGCATCACAATAAACTTCGAAAAATCTGCCTTGTTGCCCTGTCAATCTATTACATACATAGGAGCAGAGCTAAACACAAGAAACATGATTGTAAAATTGCCTCAGGAAAGAGTTTCCATTATTCGAAAACAGTTGTCACTTCTCCTGAGGAGCAAAAGAATTCAAGTCAAATATGTTCTTCAAGCTCTAGGACCATGGCAGCAGCCATTCTTCTAGTTCTCTTAGCACGCTTTCACATCCTTCAGCGGCTTCTTTTCACACAATGGTCCTTCCAGGAATTACCCATTTCTCACATGATGCTAATTACAGAATCTTGCAAAAGACACCTTTCCTGGTGGATGGTCTCTCCACTAGTTACTCAGGGCAGACCTTTCATGGATCCCCATCCAGTCACCACAGTGACCACGGACGCTTCCCTGATAGGGTGGGTGGGCATTATCTAGGGAAGACAATCCAAGGGACTTGGCAAGCTCACAAGTACCACATGCACATCAACGTCCTGGAGATGAGAGCGGTGCTCCTAGAGTTGCAAGCTCTTCAAGACTCTGTCCCTGCCGGGACTATTGCAATACAGATGGACAATATGTCAGTGGTTTGGTACATCAACAAACAGGGAGGAACGGGTTCTTACTCCTTGTGCTGAGAGACCCTCAGACTGTGGCAGTGGGCGATTTCCTCCCAACGTTTTCTGACAGCAACGCATATCCCTGGGACATCCAATGTAATAGCGGACAGGCTCAGCAGGGCGATCCTCATGCCTCACGAGTGGTCTCTGAAACAGGAAATTGTGGATCTTATTTTCTGCAAATGAGGCCAGTCTTGCTGCGATCTCTTTGCCTCTCCCCTTAGCAACAAATGCAGCAGCTACTTCTCCCTTGATGTTCTTCATGTTTCACTGTTGCAGTCATTACATTTGGGTTATCTGCGTGCAGTAGCCCTCAGTTGGCCTGATTAACAAAGTCTTGGGTCCTGCGTCAGTTGCTGTCCCTTCTTCCATGATGTTAGGTCGTCAGGGGTATAAAACATGCAGCCGACGCCATTATATCAGTCTTTCTTGCTGTGCGGTGCCCGAAGCAGAAGCAGTTCGCAAGTGCCGGTCGGCCGACTTCTGAAATTTTCATTTTTTAGTTTCAGAACTGAAGTCTTCAACTAAAGCTAAGTACCCCTTTGGGGAAACTTTTTCTTGTTCCTTTCCGATGTCAATAAAAGTTATTAATTGCATTACTTGTGGAAAGCAAATACCTCACAAAAATTTTCATTCGTACTGTATTCCTTGCCTAGGCCCTGACCACGACATACCTTGCTGTTGGTTTTGTGCTTTATTTAATTAGCACACTATCCGTCATCGATATATTTTCGCTTCTAAATATTTCGGTTCTTGGTTTAATTATCCAGAAATGTCGTCGGTTAGCCATCCGAATACCGGGATTCCAAAAAAACGCAAAGATAAAGACAGAGACAGGCCGCCAAGGTCCAAAGCTGCTGACGACGCTTCTCCTAAGCCAGTCGCCAGTTCGCCTGTACTCAGTGAGGTGCTTTTGCAACCCCTGATACCTGCTACTTCTGACTTGCAGAGGCCCATTCGGAGTCCGGTATGCCGCGAGATGCTTCAGCTGTGGAACCTGTGGATGTCTCTACCTTGGATGGGTCTGGAGCCGCTGTGCAGGCACTGGCTTCTGAGGGTGTATTCAGGCCTATGGACTTGCATATTAAACCAACGCCTCCTTCTTCATTTAGGCCAAAATCTCGAACCATGCCTAAGAAACAGACGCCCAGGCCACATGCTCAGGCCTCTATGCCTAAAAAACAAATGATAAGAATGGCTGAAGATCTTATAACTAATCAGGGAAAGCCAACCTCCCCCTTCTATGAGACCTAGGACTGAAGTTGTTTATTAATCTTCTGACCAGGATTCTGAGTTTTCTGATTCTTCTGATGATCTGGATTTGCCCTTATCTACTTATGAGGATTCTGATGCAGAGGACTTTATTCCCTCTGCTTCACCTCCAGAGAATTTTTCTTTTGGCGAGACCTTACATACTCAAAGGGAGCATTTCCACTGGGAAGACCAGGATTTTTCTGATTCAAAAAAGAGGCTTAGGGATTTCTTACTCCTGCCTCAGCATAGGCCTTTAACTATACCTCCTGTAGACATTGTTGATGGTGCCTTTTCAGAATCTAGTTTGGCCCCTGATTCTTTGCCTCCTGCTCCCGGAAAACCTGACAGATATTAACAGGGTTCCTGATTCTCACAAGTTCCTTTTTAAAAATCATATTGCGGATCCAGAGACTATTTCACAGGGACCCAAGAGCATTAAGGCTTCTACTGCTAAAAATCCTACCCCCTCTGATAGAGACTCCAGGGCGCTGGATAGATGGGTAAGAAAGTTTACACTTCTACAACCTTGGCCATTAGGGCTTTAAACTGCCAGTTTCATATGTTAAAGTATCAACAGCATGTTATTAGATTGCTTAAACAGAAAATTATGTTACTTCCTGACTGTGCTGAAAATAAAGAATTACATGATTTAATACATTCTGCTGAACAGGTTGGAAAACATACTTTGCAATGTGGATTTCATTCATTAGAGGCCTCTTGCAGGGCTGCTGTTACTGGGTCTGTGCTCAGAAGGCATGCTTGGCTTAAGGAGCAAGGATTGCCTGATTATGTTAAAGCTAAATTGGTGGATGCTCCCTTAAATCAGGACCGCCTGTTAGGCAACACGGCTGAGGAAGTTCTAAAAAGATGGAAGATAAAGCTAAACTGTTAAAGATTTCTTACAAGTTCAGCCTCCTAGATTTAGTAGGCACTGGCCCTCTAAAAATTGGTCCTTTCCAGCCCCTTCCAGGTCTTTTCAAGCCAAACCCAGACTGCAGAAACCCCAGGTTTCAGTCCCAAGGGACACACAAGGCTAGGCAGTGGGGGGTTTCCGCACCCAAACCTGGGAGTAGTAAGACTCCCCCCTATGGAAAACTGTCTCAATGACTTGCTTTTAAATCTTCCAAGCACTTCCCATCTGAATGCTCCTTTAGGTGGAAAGATTGGTCTGCAGGCCAAAAACTGGGAACTCATTACCCAGGACAAATGGGTTTTAAATATAGTGTCCCAAGGATACAGATTTCATTTCCACACGTTACCAACACCAAGCGGGTGGCCAGATCTACCCCCAAATCATTGGGCAGAGGCCCAAAATCAAGTACTCTCTCTCTTAAACATGGGGGCTATTCAGTTGGTACCAGAAGAGGAAAAGGGACAAGGTTTCTATTAGAGACTTTTTCTGGTACCCAGAAAAGGCAATACATGGCATCCCATCCTGGACCTTTCTGTTCTAAACACCTTTCTGGTGATTCCAAAATTCAAAATGCTGACTCTTCACCAGTTGCTTCCTATGCTAGGCAAAGATGCATGGTTGGCAACACTAGACTTAAAAGAAGCATACCTGCAAATCCCTGTCAGGGAGACTTGCAGAAGATACCTACGCTTCAAAACAGGCTACATGCACTAACAATTCTCTGCACTGCCGTTTGGCTTATCTCCAGGGTATTCACAAATTGCCTAGCTCCAGTCATTGCATTTTGCAGGCAAAGAAATATTCAAATATACCCATACCTGGACTATTGTCTAATTCAGGCAGAAAGCAAGGACATTCTTTTGAATCATCTGGCCTTTGTTCAAAGGGTACTGACTTGTTTGGGGTTCACCGTAAACAAAAAGAAATCCCACCTGGTACCCTGTCAACAAATTATATTCCTGGGATCAAGCTTGAATACAACTTCCCAGATGGCTTTCCTCATGCCAGAGAAACGGATTCATTTGACAACTTACTTCAAACAAGTGGCCACAAAAACACAGCTATCTGCAATGCAAATACTGCAAGCCTTGGGGTTCATGGCCTCCTGCATTCTTCTAATTCCATATGCAAGGCTGCATATGAGAAAACTACAATGGTATCTCAAAAGCCTATGGTGTCAACATTCACAGGATCTAGAAGCAAGGATTCCTATCTTACCTTGCCTACGCCTAGAGTTCCTTTGGTGGGCAGAGGCCTGCCACCAAAACAGGGGACTACCATTCACATTACGCCCTGCCACCCAAATCTTAACAACAGACGCATCAGACTATGCATGGGGGGCTCACCTGGCAGGGAAGTGCATTCAGGGCAAATGGAACCCAAGTCAAATGCACCTGCACATAAATCAAATGGAAATGTTAACTGTACAGAATGCTCTGACAGCCTTTAAGGACCACATTCTTCCAGAACAACTAATGGTAAAGACGGACAACATCACTGTCATGAGGTACATAAACAAGCAGGGGGGTACACATTCTTACCCCCTCTGCAGACTAGCCATGGCATTGTGGAACACAGCTTTGAGCTACCAAGTGAATCTACAAGCTCAATTCCTGCCAGGAAAACTAAATACACAGGCAGACGGACTAAGCAGAAACCTCATGGACCCACACGAGTGGAAACTGGAACCAAGGATTTTCAACATGTTGACAAGCAAATGGGGGAACCCAGATATAGACCTGTTTGCCTCCCCCCAGAACCATCAACTGGACAAATTTTGCACAAAGATTCCCATAAGCTAGCTTGGAATGTGGATGCTCTTATCCTTCAGCTGGAAAAACCTGCCAGTTTATGCCTTTCCTCCTCTGCCTCTGCTCTCCAAGGTACTACTAAAGATCAAACAGGTCAAGCCAAGGACGATTTTAGTTGCACCAGACTGGCCTCGGTAACACTGGTACCCACTCTTGCGCAGTGCGTCATGCTTGGCTCCATGGCACCTGCCTCAGACTCCTTCCCTGTTGTCTCAGCAGGAGAACTAGATTCTGCACCCTCAGCTGCAAACCATAAACCTATCAGCCTGGCTAATTACCTAATCTTGCCTTTACTATCCCTCAGTAAATTAGTGATGGATATCATTTTAGAGGCAATGAGGCCTAATACTAGAAAATCTTATGCTGCAAAATGGAAAAGATTCTGGAACCAATCTCAAGGAATGGATGCAGCAGTGCCCAGTTTACCTCAGATTCTCCAATACTTGACTGAGATGCTTCATAAGGGCCTGTCTTATTCCTCCGTCAAAATTCATGCCTCAGCCGTTTCAGCTCATTATAGCACAGAGCCTCCACTCTTCTCTCACCCACTGCTCAAGCAGTTCCTCAGAGGGGCCAAAAATTTAAGGCCACCTAGGAGAGCTCCAACTCCAGCCTGGGATCTTAACTTTGTCTTGGAGAAACTCACTCTTCCTCCTTTCGAGCCAGCTGCTACTGCAGATTTAAAATGTCTTTCCTGGAAAACAGCTTTCCTTTTAGCAATCACTTCTGCAAGAAGGTATCTGAATTACAAGTCCTTATGGCAGTGGAACCTTTCATCATCTTTCATGCGGACAGGGTGTCCCTCAGAACCAATCCCTCCTTCATGCCCAAGGTGGTATCCAGTGTGGCTCTTAATCAGACCTTCTTTCCTAACCCAGAGAACAAAGGGGAATGAATACTGCACTCTTTAAATGTGGACAGACAGCTTAGATTCTACTTTACAGGACTAAACCTCAAAGGAAATCTGAACAACTGCTGGTGGCATTTGCTGCAGGGACAGAGGGGAAAGCTATTTCAAAACAAACCATTTCAAAATGGATAGGCCACTGCATTCATTTTTGCTATAAGCACCACGGAAAACCTTTCCCACAGGGCATCGGACCCCATTCAGCCAGGGCTGCATCTTACCGCTACAGCCTTTCTCAGGAGTGTCCCTACTAGGGACATCCTAGAAGCTGCTACCTGGAGTTCTGTACATACGTTCACCAAGCATTATCATTTGCCAATTTTCTCTAAATCAGGGCCTTATAGCTCGTCCTAATTTTATTTAAATTCCTCCTCCCAACCTTAGCTTTGGGAATCTACCCAAATGTAATGACTGTAACAGTGAAATACGATGAACATAGTACAGTTGTGTACACTTACCATAAATGTAGATGTTCGAGTGTATTCACTGTTGCAGTCCTGGTTACCCTCCCTCCAGCCCCCTTCTTCTTTTGGCTATACCTCTTCTCTCACTTACTATGCTCTAAAAGCTTTTTGATGTATTTGCTTTTTTGTTGGAGGTATATCCTTGTATTTATAGATTTGATTGTTTCCCATTGGGGGGCACCTGACATCTGGGGCAAGAAAAACTGATGTAATAGCGTCAGCTGCATGTTTTATACCCCTGATGACCTGACGTCATGGAAGAAGAGACAGCAACCGACGCAGGACCCAAGACTTTGTTAATCTGGCCGACTGAGGGCTACTGCAAGTAGATAACCCAAATGTAATGACTGCAACAGTGAATACACTCGAACATCTACATTTATGGTAAGTGTACACAACTGTACTTTCCTCCTCCAGGTCAGACACCCAGGGACGCTCTAGTCCACAATTGGCCTCAGGGACTCCTTTATGCATTTCCCCCCGTTCCCCTAATTCCAAAAGTCATTCAGAAAGCAAAATTGTTGGTTTGCAAAATGATCCTCATTGCCCCCTATTGGCCTCGACAGATTTGGTTTCCGTTCCTTCACCCCCACCTTCTAGCCCAGCCTTGGACTCTGGACCTAGTACCGGACCTCTTGATTCATCAGTCAGGCGGGCTACACCAATCCCTCCAATCTCTCAAGCTCACAGCTTGGTTACTGCGCTTCCAATCCTAGCCAGGCTCCCCAGTATTTCCCCAGCAGTGCGTGATATTATTGTTTCCTCCCATAAGACAAAAACAAGAAAAGTCTATGCTAGCAAATGGAAAAGATTCTCTTACTGGGCAAAATCCAGAAATTTAGATCCTTTTACAGCTCCTATACACGAGATTTTGGATTTCTTAGCAGAACTGTTTCATTCTGGTGCAGAGGCTGCTACCATCAGAGTACAATTAGCAGCCATTTCAAATTTTCATGTCAGAGTCTCTAACTCCAGCATAATGTCTCACAAACTCTGTAAGGCCTTCATGAGAGGTACATCTCTACTTAGACCCCCCCAGTAAAAGAGCCCCTTCCGCCTTGGGATCTCAGTTTGGTTCTGTCCTCCTTGATACTGCCACTCTTTGAACATGCAGCATCATGTTCCTTGAAATTTCTCTCTTGGAAAACTCTTTTCTTAGTTGCTATTACTTCTGCCAGACGTGTTTCAGAATTTCATGCACTATATGTTCGCCCTCCATACCTAGTTTTTCACAAAGACAGAGTTTTTCTGAGAACCAACCCATCTTTTTTACCTAAAGTTTGTTCAGAACACAATTTAAATCAATCCATTGACTGTCCTGTGTTTTTCCCTAATCATTCCAACAAGGCAGAATACAGATTACACAAATTGGATGTGCATAGACAACTGTGTTTCTATGTCCATAGAACTAAAGAGATGAGAAAATCAGATCAGTTGTTCCTTTCATTTGCTAACAACAAACAAGGCTTTCCAGTTTCTAAAGTAACATTGTCAAAATGGTTATCAGACACTGTAGCCCATACCTACCATTTGCGACAAAAAGATCTTCCAACAAAACCCAAAGGTCATTCAACCAGGTCAGTAGCTACTTTGGTAGCGTTTCAATCTAGATAGCCCATAGATTCAATCTTTGCAGCAGCTACTTGGGCAGATCCTCATACATTCATTTCTCATTACAAAGTAGATGTGGTCTCCCGGGGCAGGGCTTCCTTTGGTTCCACGGTTCTGAAGAGTCTGTTCCAATGAGCCACCCAGGATTGAGGTGCTAGGGATGCTATCCCATCCAGCAAGAACGAAGGCGAGATTGGACAACTTAACATAAAGAAGTTATGTATCATAATGTTCCATGTTAGTTGTCCTTCATCTCGCCTTCCTTCTTGCGTCCCTCCCTCCGTCCCCCTTCCTCGAGGATTGAGAGGAGTTTCTCAATGGTTTCACTGGCTAATTTGTTTTGTTATTATTTGCTTCCCAACCAAACCATGACAATTAACTGTATATCCAGGTGTATTAATGGATTATTTTCTATAATTATGTCTAGTGTGAGCTATCTCAAACAAGATCTGGGTAGCTGACGATGGGCATTCTGGGATAAGGGGTAGCCTCGAGCCAGTAAAGAGCTATAGTAAGTGGCCGAGTCGGAGCCGAGGATCGGCTCCGAACCCATCCAGCAAGAAGGAAGGCGAGATGAAGGACAACTAACATGGAACGTTATGGTAGGTACATAACTTCTTTTTATCCTAAACCTAAGCAAGCTGTTTATAACTATTTTAGAAACATAGGTGGGCATGGCAATTATGACAATTGAGATAAATGGACAGATAATGATGTATATACATATGTAGAAGATAGGCAAGAACAGAATATACAAACTGGTGATTTTAATTTAAACTCGCAGGACCTCCTGGAGTTCCCCCATCTAAGGAGGTCAGAAAGAATAAGAAACAAACCTGTAGTACATTATCAGTACAACTGGGGGGGGGGGACCGGTGGTAGATTATACCACAACAGTAAAGAATAATATTGGGCCAGTTAATGGTATTTTACAGACTGGACATGTATGTTCCTTTCAGAATTTTAACTTATTTAACTATAGTGCCATAGAATTGAATGAACCCTTTTGTAATTTATTTATTTGGTTGGGAGGGTGGCTTAATGGCTAAGGTGTTTACCTTACAAACACAAGGTGCAGGGTTTGAGTCTCACACGGGATAATTGGCTAGGCTTAAAATGGCTTGCAAGGGCAGTTAGCTTAGTACTAAACTATGAACCTATGAACCTATTAAAGGGTTAAAATGTGTGCCCAATAGGAAATGTGATATTAGTAAACTTATTCATAGGTTCATAGGTAGGTACTAGGCTATTTGCCCTAGGGCCTATATAAGCCTAGCCAAATGGTACCCTGGCTTTTGCCACCCAAGAAAATTATTTTCCTCTGCCTCTGTCATGCAGAGCCACAGAAGTGATCCCTGGGGTGAATTTCCTATCTCCCATCCAATCATCAAGATTTTTCTTGAAGAGTGCTAATGAGAAGCTTTGATTGATATAGATAGGTAGTTTGTTCCAGAGTATGGGAAGTCTCTGGGATAGGAATCTATCCCTCCAGCATGTTCTGTTTATTGTGGTGGCAAGGTTTAGGTCCCTAGAGCGTGTAGATCGGAGGGATTGAGATTTCTTTACATGGAGCATGTCCAACAGCTCTGGGTTTGACATAGCTTTGCATGTTAGGCAGAGATTGCCTCTGAGTAGGCGATATGCGACAGAGTAAGGCTGGAGTTTTTTGAGATGGTCTGCGTAGTGCATCTGTTTGAGGCCGGTAATCCTCTTTGTGAGGTATATTCTGTGGCCTTTCCAGTTGTTGTAGATGTCTTGTGAGGTACATTCCAAAAGGGGCGTTTTACTCTATAGTGCATCTAATGAGTGATGAGTAGAGGGGAACAATGACCTCTTTTTTCCTGGATGAGAATTCTTTTGTGATGAGGTGTGCCATGTAGAATCATTTCCTGACCATTGTGGCGATGTGATTTTCAAAGGAGAGACTACTGTCCACCTGTGTCCAAGGTCTCTTATCACACTTTCGTTGTTAAGTAGGCAACCGCCTATGTGGTAGTTCATGGGTACAGAGTTTTTACCAAAAGGGATGACAATGCACTTTTTGGCATTGAGCTTGAGGCCATGGCTTTGACACCAGGCATCTGTCTCAGTGAGGCCCTTTTGTAGGATGTCCACATTGGTAGGAGTTTTTATTATGGCTCTTAGTTTGCAGTCATCTGCAAACTTTGTTAGCCAAAGACCTTCTGTGATAGCCTGCACTTCAGAGAAGTAGATACCAAAACAGGAGAGGACCTAGGACTGAACCCTGTTGTACTCCACTTGTCACTGGTCTGAAGTTGGATTTAGAGTCTGCTACTTTCACAGTGTGAGTTCTGTCTGTGAGCCAGTTGGCAACCCATCTTGTGACATAGGGATTTATACCTAGTTTAGTGAGTTTATCTATAATTCCAGAGTGGGGGATGGTGTCGAAAGTCTTGGTGAGATCTAGATAGGCTGTGTGAACCACCTTACCCTAATGTACGGCTTTGTGACAGCTTCAAAGAAGTCTATCAGGTTTAGGAGACATGATCTGCCTTTTATAAACCCGAACTGGGTAGGGTCCAGAGTTTGGAGATTACCAGTTTCATTGTTTATAAGTTCCATGAAGATACGTTCCATAGCCTTGCAGACCAGGCTCGTCAGGCTAATGGGGCGGTAGTTCCCAGGGTCCGTGGTGGCTCCCCCTTTGTGGAGTTGGATAACTGTTGCTGTGCGCCATTCAGTGGGCACAAAGCCTGAGGTGAGGCTATGACTGAACATGGTACTTAGGTGAGGTGCCAGTTCGTTCTGCAATTCATGTAGAATGCAGCCTGGGATGATGTTAGGTCCCATGGATGCTGTGTTCTTAGCTTTGGAGAGTGTGTTTTTTACCTGTGCAGCTGTGAGTACATGAACTTTGCATTCTTCCAGTATAGAGATGGGCTCTTTAGGGGATGAGAGAGGGGTAAAGTTAGCACTGAACCTATCTGCCAGGATGCTGGCAATATCAGTTGGTTCTGTATACTTAGTGCCATTGTGCTGTAACTCAGAGCAGATATGAGTGCTGCCATTGAGATTCTTGACATAGCTATAGAATGCTTTGTGGTTGTCTTTAGAATCAGTGGCGATTTTGTTTTCGTAACTAGCTTTAGAGGATTTTATGAGGGATCTCAGCTTCTTACTAAGGCTGACCACGGAGTTCCTCCAATAATGGGATTTTACTCTTTTTTTGCAACAGTTTCTTTCTTCTGTTGTAGAGTTTGTTTATAGCAGGAGACCACCAGATTGGCTTCCTTTTTTTTGGAGGATAGCATCTTGGTTCTGTTAGGGATTGCACGATCCATGCACTTGTGTAAGTGCTTATAAAGTGCAATTGTATAGTATTCAGCAGTCATACCTCTATTGTCCGTCAGCATGGGTGTCGTGAAGTTTGCCACTTCTGTCTTAAGAAGCGTGAAGTTGGCTTTGGAGAAATTTTTTACGGTGCTTTCCCTAATGGGGGGTGGGGGTGGGATGTGGATGTCTAGGGTGATTTGCTTGTGGTCGGATCTGACCAACGAGGAATTGACCTCTGGTGTGGAACACCAGTTGCCCGTGTTGGCAATGACCAGGTCTAGGATATTGCTGCCCCTGGTGGGGGTGTGGATAAGTTGATCCAAGGCGTTGGAATTTATGAATTCCAGAAAACGTTGAGCACATGAGTTTGTACATGTGTAGTTTTCCCAGTTAATGGTGAGGTAGTTTAAATCGCCTATTATTAGGGTGTTAGGTTGTACCCTAATATTTTCCAGTGTATCAGGAAATGAGGAGTGGGAATCCTAGGGCATGGTGTGGGATCTGTAGCAAGCTACAATTTGGATAGCATTCTTGCCCAGCATTAGTTGCACTTGGATAATCTCAGAAGCATTATGCTGAGCGACTAGCCTGGAGGTGTGGATATCCTTAATGAATATGGACACGCCTCCACCTTTACTGCTTCGGTCCAGGTTAGGTGGCCGAAAGGTGTGGTATGAATTATAGCCTGGTAATGCAGGGGTGCTCTCTGGAGCCTTGAACCAGGTCTTTGTCACTGCACAGATGTCGATGTTCTCCATTTTAAGGAGAGCCTTGAGTGTGTGCATTTTGAGGTTTAGACTTCTAGCATTAAGTAGCATTACCCTCAGATTTTGCTTGCTTGTACCTGTTACAGTGGTGAATTTGTCATTTGAATCTTGCCTAAAAAAGGCACTGTAGGGTTGGCAAGAGCCTTAACCAGTATCCGGAATCCCAAGGACGACAGGTGCAAGCCATCTCTGGCAAAGCATTGTGGTTTGTTGATCATGTCATCCCAGGCAGACCTATACTGGATCCCCTTAGAATGACACTAGAAGCTTAGCTAATTGTTGAAGTCAGTCATTTTGTCCTTGTACTGTGGTATCATTCTGGGTGATGGCAGGATGCTACTCAGGGCTAGGGTCATACCTGCCTGGGCTACAAGATCGGACAGCTCCTCCATGTCTCTTTTCATGTAGTCCAGGGAGGTACATCTTAAGTCATTCACACCTTCATGGACAATGACAGGGTCATATTTGTACTTGTTGTGGAGTGACCTGAGTGCATGCATTATGTGGTGGATCCTGGCACCAGACAGGCAGCTGACAGTAACTTTCTCCTTGTTTAGCCTGGTGAGTGGAACATCAGTGTGCCTGACTATAGAGTCACCTATGACTAGACTGTTGGGTATGTTGTTATGCCTTATGGGCTGTGCTTGAGTGGCACACTGAGTTTGTGGGCTGTGTGTCATTTGGGTTGTGTTGGGGGGTGGAGGTTGCTTGCGTTTCTGCTTTGGAGGTCCCTGTTGCTTGGTTTGGTTTTTTTGAGAGCCTCAGCAAATGTAGATGTGTGTTTTGTGTTTCTATGTGTGTGTTTTGGTGGTGTAGGTTTTAAGGGACTATGTGATGAGTGTGGTGTGGTGCAAGTGTTTATCTTCTCCTCTTGACTGTCTAGTCCAGTCTTGAGTGAAGAGAGCTTTGCTTCCAGTTTGGCTATATAAGTGCATCTCTCACAGGTTGTAGTGTTGGGTGGTAGGAGGAGAGGGTTATCTGTGTACATGAGGCAATTGCTGCATTGCCCCAAGATGCCCAGATTCATCAGGTAGACAGGAGAAAACACCAGGATGTGACAGACATGCCTAGATAGGTGCTTATTTATTAAGTACTAAAAACTGTTTTCATCTAGACAAGTGAGGAAAGTTGAGTGCTTTAGTAATTTGTAGCTTATTTAGTGCTTACAGTGAGTTCTGAACAAATGTTGAGCTCAAAGAAACAGATTTGAGTGCTGAAACTAGAAAACTGGCAAGTTCTAAGAAACAAAATTAAGCTAGAAGGCTTCCCTCCAACACAGAAAGGCTTGGGTGCTCAGAAGCTTACAAACAGTCCTGGATACAACATATCTGTATCTGGACTAGATGACTTACAGGAAAGACAGGAAACAAGTTTAGAAATTTTTTTTTTTGTAAAGGGGAAAGGAGGAGCAGAAGCTAACTGGGTGGCCTTCTCAAATGTTCTCCCTGGATTAGGTAGAATGAGGTAATGACACTAGACTGGGAGGAGTGTCCCTGATCAAATTTAAAGCAGGGGCGGGCAACTTCAGAGCCACCAAGTATAAAAACAGGATACCAATAGGGAGGGAGGGTGAGAAACAAAAGTCAGAACAAACAAACCCAACCAGATGCTTAACAATTGTAGAAAATTCTAGTTAATACCTCACACACAGTGAGTAAAATAAAAGTGATATAAATAACTCAGAAATAAGCAAAAAACAGGATACTTAATGTTATGTATCACAGATTAGTTAGCTCAGAGCCCTTCCTCCGATTAGCTCAGTGTGAAATGGCAGAAACACTCACACGTTAACTTCTTAAGTAACAAAGTTGAAACCTGAAATTGAAACTGTGTGTAAGAAAGAAAAACTTTGAAGTAATGTGTGCTGAATATGATAAGGCATCTAGAGAAGAAATAGATTTTAAAAGGAAAAGTACTTTTAATCCTCCAATACATTCTCAGCTTAAAAATGTGAGAAAGTGGTGGAAAAATAACTTAGGGATGTGTTGGTTCATAGTAAAGTATATTCTAATATCTCCTTTCAGGAGAAAAACTTATTAGGTGAATTTAGTAAGAATCACAATATTAGAGTCATGAGGCCTGATAAGGGAGGGGGAATGGTAATAATGGATAGTATGATGTACATGGCAAAAATGGAAGACATTTTAGGTGATAGTGATAAATGTCATAGAGTCTATTAATGAAATTAATATTGCCTATTCTAAAATTGATTTAGGCTTAAGAGAGTTATTATATGATGAGCTAATAGACTCTACATTGTTTAATTATGTATGGACAGATAAACCAATCACCCCATCCATCTTTGGAATACCCAAAGTCCATAAAAACATAGACAGCCCCATCCTTAGACCTATTGTTGCAGCCAATGGCTCTAGGACTCATGCCATGGCTAAATATATAGATTCTAAGTTAAAAACTATATGGATGGGACAAGAGGAAATCCTTAAGCATTCATGGGAGTTTTCTAAATCTATAGAACAAAGGAATTATAATAAAAATATTATATTTGTTACTATTGATATAGTAGACCTGTTTTCTGTGATACCGCATCAGATAGGAATAGAGTGGATGTAAGAGGCTTTATTAGACACCAGTACACTTACAAATAGAGATTTTCGAGTAGTTATGGAAATGATTGATAATTTTATACATTTTAAGGGAGAGATTTTAAGCAGGTTAAGGGAGTAGCTATGGGGGCATGTTGTGCCCCCAGTTATGCTAACATTGTATTGAAAATGTGGGAAAAGAAATATATTAACTCCCCCTATAGTAAATGTTGGTGCCTATACAAAAGATGCCTAGATGATTTATGTATCTTTTGGCCGGACACAAAACAGAAGAATGAGTTCCTGGAATACATTAACAAAACAACAATTTTTTAAGGTTTATGCATAATCTATGGACGGAAGAAATTAATTTTTAGCTGTTACTATACAGAAAGATTTTAATAATAATAAATTTATTTCTACTATTTATAGAAAGAACACATTTTCAGACTTGTATCATTATTTTACCAGTGCCCACCCACATAAGCAAAAAAGAGCAATTGTAAAAGGTCAGTTTGTTCATATTTCTAGAATGGTTTCTGAAGATAAGAATTTTATAGAAGAATGTGAAGTTCTACGCAATATGTTCTTGGATAGGAAATGTCCCCCATACATTAATTGATGAAGTAATTATGGAAGTTAGAGAAGGAAGGAAGTTAAGATTCAGCCCAATTTTAGAAACAGGAATACATAATGGGCACCAAGTAGCTCAAATGGAAATGACTCAAGACAAAAATCTGAATTTTAAAGGTTCATTTATGTTGAATATTAATAGTGAGACAGCCCTCATTAGAAATGTTTTTACAGTTCAAAATGGCCGCTGTTCTGTGAGCACTGCTATCACCTAGGTCTCGATATACCCTGGATTAAAACAAACCCAGAAGGCAACGCAGAATTAATAATACAGAAATAACTGTAGATATTTACTGCTAATATCATCCAGCAAACAAAAGAGGAAGAAAAAGTGACAGATTCAGCTCAGAAACAGCAGGATTAACTAAGATTTCCGAATAACAGCTTAAGCAATGTGCTACTAAGGCCCTGCATCTGACTGCAAGATTGGTAAAACACTATACAGCAAGATGTCAAAAGAGGAAAATAATATGGAAACAACAACAACTAAGACCAAATTCTCAGTACTAGCCTCACCTGAGAAAGACACAACTTCAAAAAGACAAAAGACAACTAAACAAACTGACAACTCTAAAAATACAAATAAATCCAAGACAGACCAGCCAGCTAATCTGGAAGACATAAAATCTGCCTTATTACCTATCCAGCAAGCATTAAAGGACTTATCATTACAATTTCAAACCTTTGGTGACTCATTCAGCCAAATAATATCCAGAATGGAAAAATCTGAGTCCAAAATAATAGAAAATGAAATAAAAATAGACTCTATTTCTCAAAAACTGATGCCCATGACAAAGAAATATAAAACTTACAAGCAAAATTAACAGACCTGGAAGCAAGATCTCGAAGGAACAATATCATCATCAGAGGAATACCTGAAACTGTACTTCATAACAATTTAATACCAACAATCAAGCAAATAATAAATTCCCTCCGAGAGGAATCTGAAGAAATGCAGCAAATAACAATAGAGAGAGCCCACAGAGCCCTGAGGGAAATGCAAACATCACTGAAACCAAGACCTGTCTATATTAAAATATTAAACTACCAAGATGTAAATAAAATCATACTGGCAGCAAAGAAAAAAGGCACACTCACCTGGAATAATAATAAAATCTCCTTTGCTCACGACAAATTAGACAAGCAAGACAACTACTATCTCCATACTGCAGGTTCCTAATAGAAAAAAAATCAAATTCCAGATGAAATATCCAAATCAGTTAATCTTTTACATCAAAGAGGTTAAATACATGGTTGCTAACCCCAAAGAGGCAAAAGAGACATTCCTGGCTGTTTTCAAGCAAATTCCACCTTCAGAAGTGAAATAAATCCACAAAAAAAATGATAAAGGTCCCTTGGATGAAAAACGACCACATTCATGAGCACTCTAGCTGGGATCCAACTCTGAAATCTTCCTCTTGCTGTCTAGGCCCTTGGGTCATTGATGTGAGCCATGAGGAACACAGGAAAAGGAAGTACAGCCTGGGTAGGAACCAAAAATGAACTGCTGTTTCCGATGCACGAATATAGGAAGGAAGTTCCCATCTCGGATATTGGCTTGCAAATTCAGTCCCCCTAGGCTTTTGATGGCTTCATTAAGAACAGTCAGACAAAATGGATTTCAGCAAGCTCCAAAGGATTTTACTGCCTGAAAAATGAAAATTGATCTGCACCAGCTAAAAGAAGAAAGCTGCACCATAGATGTCAACCAACCTACAAGCAAAACCTTGAAGAAATAAGGTACTGTTGAACTGAACCATTCACTAAAACAGTACACCCAGTACTGTGTAGGTGAATGAAACTCCAGCCTTAAATAATAGGCAAGAAATAAACTGTCAGAATTATGCTAGCTCATAGATTAATATTGGGAAAAAAAGGGAAAAAAATGTTAAATGTTTTATGTAAATTCTAGAAATGTGTTAAAAGATCCTGGAGAGAAGTAATCTCAGGAAATTAGTAAAATAACCTAACAATCCTGGGATAATGTAAATATAGCCTTACTATGTCAACTATAGCAGAAGGACTCTTTGGCTAAGCTGTTTTTTTTTTTTTTTTTTTTTTTTTTGTCTCTCTATACTTCCTACTTTTTATAATCCACACAGATTGATGTGGAAAAACATCACTATAGGCACCAAAGAAGGCCGAAACCTGAATAAGTAAAGGGGAGGAAAAGAAGTCAAATGAGAGAAAAATGTAAAAATGACAAGCTTGATTGTTTAACAATATTACTATGGTACACATATTGCAATAATTTACTGAGGAATGTATATTAATATGCTGTTTTAAAAATACTATTAGAAAGAATTAGTCACAAGACAAAAACAATACATGCTGTACCTTAAATGCAATACCATCACTCTATAAATAATATGTTGGAAGAGGCTAGGGATATTAAGTAGCAGTGTTTGTTGAGGGAACTAGTTTGTTCAGCTTTGTCCACATTGTTTATAGTAACACAGGGGGGATACTATGGAGTAAATCTATATCTAAAAAGAAAACACATTCCAAGATTAGACGTAAAGGTAAACCATATAATGAACCTTCATCCTCCCCCCCTGATTATTCCTGGTCCAGGGATATAGTGGTTAGGCACAGTGTAGGGACGGGGATAAATAGATGCTTTCCTAAACCATCACACAGTAACACATACGAAACTAACAAAACAAAACTAATATACATGGCATATCTAAGGAATACACCTAATAAATAAATGTGGGAAATAGAATCATGGAATGTTAAAGGGCTCCAAAACAAGAAGAAAAGAAAACTATTCTTACACCTTACATTAAAACCACAGCCAACCTCATACTAATACAAGAAACGCACTTGACTGCAGAGCAATGGGCAGAAATTAGCAGAAAGAAATGGATAAGTCAAATCATAGCTTCAGAGGGGAAAACAAACAGTGCTGGGGCTGCCATAATAATTAAAACCAATTTAAGGAAAAAATACTTAAAACCAAAGCTGACAAGGAGGGAAGATGGTGCTATGTAACATTTAATAGTCCTACAATACCAAAACCTATAATGGTACTTAATGTTTACGCACCCTGTAATAACCAACAACACTTTTTATGTCATTATACCCAACCTTAAACCAATTTAAAGATCACTACCTAGTGATTGGAGGTGACTGAATACATATCAAAACCCAGAAAAGGATAAATCTAATCTGACCAAATCACATAATAAACAAGCCACATTAGCCCTTAATGAACTCAAACAAGATTTCAAACTATATGACCCTTTTAAACATGGGAACAGTGCAGATAAAACAGGAAATTCACATTCTATTCGTAATGCCACAAAATGTGGTCAAGGATAGACTTCTTCTTAATCTCTGACATATTCATTAACATGGACCCAACAATAACTATACATACCAGGTTCTTTTCAGATCACTCCAAAATCACACTGAACATTAACTGGGACAAAAAGATATATTTAGAGAATAGGGGTCATAATTGGTCATTAAACCCTAATTTACTTTCCAAAATGGATGTAATAAAAGAAACAGAAGCAATACTAAAAATAGCTCTTACAAATATCACTAACTCCCAAGTACCAACTGACATAGAATCGGCTGCAACCAAAGCACAAATCAGAGGATTGTTTATCAAAAAAGCAGCATACTATAAAAAAATACAACTGAAAGAGGAGCATATACTGAAAGGGAAAATAGAGCATCTTGAAAAAGAACTAATAAATAACCCTAAGAACCAAACAGAAGCAGAACTTTTAAAACTGCAAAGGGATCTATATATGTTAGAAACCAGGAACCTATCTTTCTATGAAGCCAGAATGTTAGCCATTTACGCAGAAGAAGCTCAAATACCATCTAGAGCACTGGCCAGAATTATCTGCCAACACAAAAATGCCTCCAATATATCAGAAATAAACTACAGAGACAAAAACTACACAAAAATGAAGACATTATTAAAACATTTGAACAAATATACTCTCAAATATATGGAGCACAAATACTACAAACCTCAAAGGAAGATAGAACTCTTTTTCTTCAAAAACTGAAATTCCCTAAACTCATTTTAGACCAACAAAAAAAACTAACTGAGCCGATATCCATTAGTGAAATTATTACAACAATCAAACACTTAAAAGTGCATAAGGCTCCGGGTCCGGATGGACTCACATCAGAATTTTACAAAGCATTTTCCCCCTTGATAGCTAAACTACTATACTATACACTGAATTACATAATAAACTATAAAATAAATGATATCCACTTTAATGCCTCTAAAACTATATTTATATTAAAAGAACACACAGACCCCAAAACCCGACAGCTACAGACCCATCTCCTCATAAATATAGATACTAAAATATTTACCTCTATACTTGCAAACAGAATGAAAAATCTGATAGAAAAAATCCTCTCCCCAGAACAATCCGGTTTTACATCACATAGACAGACTAGTGACAATACATTAACATTAGATGCACTAATATCCTACGCTAACCGATACAATATCAACATCTACACAATGGTAGTGGATGCCCACAAGGCATTTGATAGGGTTAATCTAGAATTCTTACTCCAAACACTACCCTACTTTAATATACCCAATAACTTCATTCAGATCATCCAAACTCTCTATAGCAACCCATACACATCTCTGTATATAAATAAAACTTGGTCAAATAGGATCCTAATAAAAATGGAACAAGACAAGGATGCCCGCTATCACCCTTCCTGTTTAACCTATACCTAGAACCACTCTTTCTATACATTAAACAAAATACATATCACAATCCTCCATCAATACACAACTTCAAAATATACCTCACTGCATTTGCAGATGATCTGAACATATACTGCACTACACCAAATTCAGATATAAACAAAATAATAGCTGCAATTGAACATTTCTCGACTATGTCTAACTACAAACTAAACCTTAATAAAACTAATATTTTCCCCTAAAACACCCAAACTCATCTCACTAATACCATTGTTAAACACAATAAAAATTAAAGAAGAAACTAAATACCTGGGAATCACCTTTTTCCAGAGTAACAAAGACTTCTACCAACACAATGTAAATCTTAAATGGCAAAATATAATGCAAGACTGCAAAAGATGGAACAACCTAAAACTACCATTCTTGGCCAAAGTATCAATAATCAAAATGAACATTTTACCTAGATTAATGTATATATTCATGACATCACAGACAACAATACATAATAAATTCTTCAAACAAATTCCTAGCAAAATTTATATGGGAACCCAAAAAAAAAACAGAATCTCCTATCCAAAATTAACACTCCCCAAAAGCAAAGGAGGACTAAATCTACCAGATTTTAAAATGTACTACTCGATCATTAACACTAACAGAATATTCAGAATAGCTGAACATAACCCGTCAATGGAAAATTGGTCTCCTCTCTGGGTGACAATATATTATAGATATATTAAAGCTCTAGGTTTCAATCCCAAAGCACTTCCATTCCTGAAGCAGAAAGAAATACAAACTTATAACATTATAGAGCCCTTAAAACATTCTATCAACCTAGCGCAAAAACTCTTTCAATTCTTGAACCTTAGACATGCCATGACAATACTGCAACCCCTTCATAAAAACCCATATTTAAAAATAAACAATAAGATGCTGGACTTAGTCCCTTTTCCCAGACTAAAAGATAAAACAATCCAAGATATCTATCCCTACCTTAACTGTTCAATACCAGAAATGAGGACCAACTTAATCCTCCCTAAATCACACATAATAATCCTAAGACAAATCAAAGAACTGTGTTCCAGTTATCTCCAAAATATTACTATGACCAGTAGTGACATAGAAACTTGTAGCAGGCTTTGGAAAACTATTATCACAACAAAGAAAACTATTACCAATTCATATAAAATGATAAATGAAATCAAATACCAGAAGGACCTCCTCTTCTCTAACTACTGGAGAAAAATTAAACCATCCATAGATGATCAGCAAATAAGCCAGGCAATCAATCTAACACTGAAGATTCTATCCCTCAAAAAGTTAGCATACACTCAGCTCATGATCAATCATAATGCTTATTTTACACCTGCAATCCTACACAAATTTAACACATCAAAATCACCTTTCTGCCCACACTGTAAGGACCAGATAGCTGACTTAACCCATGTATTTTGGAGCTGTAAATGTGTCTATAAACTCTGGAACTCTCTCAAGGTACATTTACAAAAAACGGGTTATCAAACATCAACATTAACTTGGGAATTCACTCTGTTACACATTCTCCCACCCAACATCCCAAGAAAACAAGCAAATACACTTTTAACAATTTTCCTACTAATGAAACTGTATATAGCTTTTAAATGGCTAGATACGATAAATATCTCTTGGGAGGGTTTTAAACAAGTAGCTATACAACACCTTTTAGCTCAGAAAATAGTAATAGATAAAAGAAACAAAAACATGAAATCCAGAGAAATTTGGGAACAAACCTTTAACATCATATTAGCATAATTCATCACACAGCAACTTAGAAATACACTATAATGGAACCAAAGAACACATACAAGTTCAGATATTAAATAATAACTTGGATATTACGAATGTATATACTGTCTATATAACTGTGGAATTAATAATGAAAGCATCTATGTACATAGTGTAAATAGATATGTTGTATGACCTATATCCTGTGGTATTTGACATCAATGTATAACATATGTATATGTGTGTATGTGTATGTATGTATATATGTGTGTATGTATGTATGTATGTATATATATATATATATATATATATATATATATATATATATATATATATATGTGTGTGTGTGTGTGTGTGTGTGTATGTATGTGTATATATGCACACGGTCATGTTGTAAGATGGTTTTTATTTGTGACATTTATTAATGTAAAAATAAAAATAAAAATTATTGAAAAAAAAAAAAAATGTTTTTACAAAACACTGGAATACTTTTTCAGAGTTGCCTGACCTGGAGAATATTTTAAGCAACCACTGATTTTTACATACAGGAAGGACAAGAATATGAAAAATTTTCTAGAACAACATGCCCAGAAAAATAGGGGAAGTATAAATAGAAAAACAGCGCATACAAATGTGTAGGTGTCCCCAATGTGTATGTATTAAAAATGGAGAGAAAACCTATCTAAGGAGTAGAGATAGATTTTTGTATGGAAAAAGTTTTTCCAGTTGTGAAAGTAAGGGGGTTATATATTTGGCTGAATGCAAATGTCCATCATTCTACAGTGGGAAGACAGAAAGGATATTTAAAAAATGAATATATGAGTATATATATAATATCCATAGAAAAGATTTGCAGAATGCTCTCTATAAACATGCTACCACTTATAAGAATGCCAGTTTTACTTTCTTTGTCCTAGAGGAAGTGCCATTGGATGTTAGAGGGGGGCAATGGGAGACAAAAATAGAATACAGAGAATTAAACTGGCAATTAGTGCTGGAAACATGTACACCACCAGGTCTTAATGACCAAGTCTCCCTTGCCCCTGTATTAAAAATGAGGGCTGCTAGACTGTAATTTACATTAGTTAGAATAAAATTTTAAAATAATATTATTATAATATATGTCTATGTTTTGTACAATATTATTATTATTATGGTACAATTTTTTAAAAAAAATAGTTGATCTGATGTTAATCTTCTTTCCATTCATCTCTGATGGGTTCGATTCCAAGCCCTCGGAACAGAGTCAGCCTATTACCAAGCTCGCGCCAGCCAAAAAAACTGTCGAGATAAGTCTGTACCCAGAATGCCCTTCTTCTTGTTACCTCAGATCTCGTTTGCCGCATAGGCGTAAAGCCGAGTTTCAGCCGAGCTCTCAGCTAAGTGAAATCTTTTTTGATATTTGTGTAAAAGTTTTTGGATATCTTCATATTTTACTAAACCTTTAGTATTGCTAGTGTCTTTTCTTCAGTCTAACTTTATACTTTCCACTCTACCCATTGTTACCATTGGTAAACTTTAGGTACTATTGTTGGTACGGCCTTTTCCCTTACCCTTTTGGTATTTCTTCAATACCATAGCTGGTATTGTTTCCTCTTGCTTAACGTGTTAGCTTTTATCTTTATTCAGGTGTTTCCCTTTTTTCTCTTCATACAGTGTGTTGTTATATTGGTGATTTTCTTGTGATTTTTTGAATGGAGTTGACTTCATTATTGTTGGATTATACAGTTAGTTGTGATGTCCTTTTCCACCAAGATGTCGGATAAGAAGGGTACTTCAGGCTTTAAGCATTGTACTTCTTGTAAGGGCAAGTTACCAAACAGTAATTCGCATGATGACTGTGTATACTGTTTGGGAGTGGCCCATCTTTCGGTGCAGCCTCCATGTGATATTTGTTAAAGTTTCAGCCAGCACACTCTTAATGAGCGCAAAAATAAACTCATTCTGAAAGGGTTACTCAAGTCTCCCTTCTCACTGGCCATTTCTGCGATGGAGGTCTCAACCCCTCCTTCTAAGGACAAAAATAGATCCCATTCTGTTCCTTCTTCACCATCAGGTGATCAGAGCAAACCTGGGAAATCTAAGGTCCCCAAGTTATCATCGGAGCATAAATCTACCTCTTCGGCTCCACCTTCCTCAGCTCCGACTGTCTCAAAACCTTTGATACCAATGCCTGTTTTGGCACACACCCTGCCTCCGGCACTGATCATTGATCTTACTATGCCTTTTTCGACTTGGCACCTGTAGCTACTTCGGCTCAGGGCACACCTTCGACTACGACTTCAGTTTCCATTTTGGAACCAACCATTTTGGCTCCGAGTGCCACTTCGGCACCAAGCATTGTACCGACCTCACTGGATCTGACCCCTTTGCTTCTGGTCTCGAAACTAGAGACTTCGGTGCCGGCAGACCTTGCACCACAGACCCGGTACTCTCCCTACATAGAACCGTTTCTGGGCCAAGCGTATAGCCCATTTCTCGAACGTCCTGACTCCCCGTCTAGAGTATCCACTAGATCCACCATGAGCCTTTCAGAACATGACATGGTGCATCTTGTGGACCAGCTGTTGGTAGCCAGGGGGATTCCCTCACTTTCTAAAACCCATCCACCTGCTGGACTTGGGTTGTCTTATCCACGGACTCCATCTTACACTCCTCCTTCAACCATCTCGTTTCTGAAGCTCTGATATCTTTCTTGGAACCCATTACCTCGGCACCTACGGTGCATCTCACTCTGGCTCCGGGTTTGTCCCTTTGGTCCTTGGTTCCTGCCGAACCGGTTCTTCCTCAGTCTGGGGATTGGAGGACAGACGCGTCGGCCTGGGGTACGGGGCCGACTTTCTCCTTGGTGCCAATGGCTGCATCCACGCCGATCCCGCTTGAGGCTCCACCCGTGGGGGCGGGTCCATCGGAGCGGGGTGTGACCTCGGGCCCGAGGTTGTCTTTCTTGGTTCCAGGCTGCCATCCCTCTTCGGGCAGGCCTGCCTTTCACAGGATAGAGAGGGCTCTTGCTTCTGGCAGCACTCCTTTGATGTTGGAACCCCAGTTCTTACCGCCTGAGCTACAGCTGTCACAGACCACCTCCCCAGGACACTGGGCAGAAAAGCCGCAGGACACCCCTATTCAGGGGAACCACTCTTCCGAGTCCTCCTCAGAGACCCCACTCCAAAGAAGACATGCAAGAGGAAGCACGTGGACTCGCCTGAGGAGTTCTTAATGGAAGACATGGATTATGATGATGGTAAAGGGTCTCCTCGGTCACCTCCTGATGATGTCTCCTTCGGAGACATCCTGGAGATGTTAAAGCAGAGAGGTGACTGGAAGCCCTCCAACCCTTCAGTATGAGGAGTCCGTGTTCCTGCAGGCTTTTCATGCCTGGCCGTCTACCTCTTGGGTGACCCCGCCTGCCGACAAGCTTGTCCAGCTAGTCATGCAGTGAGCGTGGAAAAACCCTGATTCCATTGAGGCAATCCCCCAGAGACCAGACAAAATTCTGTCCCCTCCTGTGGAGAATCCGCACTGGTCCAAAGGGTTACCAGTTGATGCTTTGGTGGTGGCCACGAAAAAGGACTTGGCTGAGGAAAGTCCCGCTGTCCACCCACCCAACAGTGAGTCCCGGGTGGTGGACAGACTTGGGAAGCATGTTTTTGCATCAGAGACCTTTGCTATACGCTCCCTGAATTATTTGGCACATTTTACAAGGCTCCAGAGGGACTTGATCTCTGAACTCTTTGGGACACTCGCAGGACAGTTCTCTGACAAGATTAGGGCCAAATTGGCCTCTCAGCTAGCAACCCTGGAATCAATATCCAACTCATCCCATGAAGTTGTTCTCACATGCGACAGAAGGGGTGGCTAGAGCAGTGGGTTAGGGCATTGTTATGAGGTATCATGCCTGGATGCACATCTGTGACCTCGCGGACCCCTTAGGTCTTCCATTCTGAATGCTCCCATTGAAGCTTCATCCCTCTTTGGCTCCAAAGTGAAGGACATGCTAGCCAGGTGCAAGCAAGATGGAAAAACTCAGTCTGCCGTAGGCCTACGGTTTTCCAACCCTCAACGTTCCTTCTCCAGGAATCAGAGGAGTGGAAAATGTGCCATAGGGAATCTCAGGGTCCTTTCCATGCCGCACGTGGTGATGATACTCCCAGAGGCAGAGGGGGTAACAATTCTGGATGACACCCCTATAGAGGCAGAGGGGGTCCTCACAACCAAGGCTCCAGGGACTCCTTCTCTGGACAGCCTTATCGGTGCTCCTGAGGGGTGGCCTGATTGCTTACCTCTGGAAGCAGTCATTTCTGTCTGCATCAAGCTGCCTGGCACTCTATCACCACCGATCATTGGGTGCAGAATATTATCACCAGAGGTTACACCATTCCCCTTTCTTGTCAGCCAAAATTTCCAAGAAAACTTCCCGACATTCATCCCAGTCAAAGGGAGGAAGCAGCTTCAGAGATTATAAAGCTGTCTCAAAAAAGTCATCCAACCAGTCCCACCGGACCAGCATGGATCCGGATTTTACTCGAGATTCTTTTTGGTACCAAAAAAGACAGGGGACTGGAGACCCATTTTAGATCTCAGCAACTTAAACAAGTCTATCACCCACACCAAATTCCAGATGGTCACAGTTCAGTCCATCCTTCCCTTTTTAAGAGAATGCAATTGGATGTGCTCTATAGATCTCCAGGATGCGTATTACCACATCAAAATGGACAAACACTCCAGGAGTCTGCTTCACTTCCGGCTACGAGCCAGTCGTTATCAATTCCGTGCCCTGCCATTCGGTCTCTCTACAGCCCCCAGAGTGTTCACGAAATGCATGGCAATGGTAACAGCTCACTTGAGACTAAAGGGATTCCGGGTGTTTCCATATCTAGACTGGCTCCTTACTGCCCCCACCAAGCATCTTCTGGTAACTGTGCTACAACATACTCTTTCTGTGGCAAAATTGTTGGGAATAATGAAACATTGGGAGAAATCAAATCTTATCCCTACACAACAAATAGAGTTCATTGGAACAGTGTTCAGTACTCAGTCCTCTCTGGTATCACTCCCTCTTCACAGACTCCATCGATTGAGGCTTCAAATCCAGGTGATTGAGGCTTCAAATCCAGGTGATTCTTTCTCAAACATCAGCCTCTTCAAGAGGAGTTCTCCTAGCCCTAGGTTCTATGGCTGCGTCAATTCCAATAGTGCCTTTAGCAAAGCTACATATGAGAATTCTGCAATGGCTCATTCTGTGTCAATGGTTCCCTAACTGTCATCACCTGGATTACAAGATTCAATTAACCAACTCCTGCAAGCAGGACCTGCTTTGGTGGATGAGGCCAGACGTGAATCTTTGGAGCCGCCCATTTCAACCCTCCCAGCTCACAATCATTGTGATCACAGATGATTCCCTAATCAGGTGGGGGGGGGGGGCATTTCCAGGGAAAGACTGTCCAAGGCACATGGTCCACCTCAGAGGCCCACCTGCATATCAATGTTCTAGAACTGAGAGCTGTGCTGTTAGCATTGCAGGCATTCCATTCGGCTCTCCCCTCCAGGACAGTTGCAATTCAATCAGACAACATGTCAGTGGTCTGGTACATCAACAAGCAAGGAGGAACCAAGTCCTACCCCCTGTGTCGAGAAGCCATGAGAATTTGGCAGTGGGCGATAGCTTCCAACTGCTTTCTGATAGCAAAGCATATCCCTGGGAGCTCCAACATGATTGCGAACAAACTGAGCAGATGCATCCTCATGCTCCACGAGTGGTCCCTCAACCCCGAGGTGGCATCTGTAATCTTCAGCCACTGGGGCCAGCCTTGCTGCAATCTTTTTACCTCCCCATCAAACACCAAGTGCAGCAGCTACATCACCCTACTTCCCCCGGAGGGGGAGTTACCGAGGGACACTCTGATCCACGATTGGCTAACGGCACTTCTCTACGCCTATCCTCCCATTCCTCTGATCCCACAATTTCTAAAGAAAGCTCTTCGGTTGAGAGGCAAGGTGATCCTCATAAACCCATTCTGGCATCGACAAGTTTGGTTCCCCTTTCTTCGGCCTCACCTAATATACCCACTGTGGATTCTGTGCCCTCTACCAGATCTCATCACTCACCCCCAGGGGTTGAGTCACCCGAACCTGTCCACTCTCAAGCTGACAGCTTGGTTTCTCCACTTCTGCTAGTCACTAGGCAGACTAATCTCTCCTCACCTGTTCGAGACATCATTCTGGCCTCTCTCAAACCATCCACCAGAAGACTATATCAGGATAAATGGAAAAGGTTTTCCATTTGGTCCAAGGATAACATGCTAGACCCGTATTCGGCTCCAGTTACTGCAGTGCTTCAATACTTGGCTAAGTTTTTTGATAACGGAGCCTCTGCCTTTACAGTATGAGTGCATCTAGTGGCAATTTCCAGTTTCTATATTGGTGTAGATGGCACCCCTCTTATCTCTTTACACCTTTGCAAGGCTTTCCTCAAAGGGACCTCTCATCTCAGGCCTCCTCTCAGACAGTCAGTGAAAACATGGAACCTCACTTTAGTCTTTCAGATTTTGACTCAAAAGCCCTTTGAGCCTGCGGCTAAGTGTGACCTAAAGTTTTTGTCTTGAAAATCTTTGTTCCTGGTAGCCATTACCACTGCCAGAAGAGTTTCAGAGCTACAGGCATTGTGTATCAAGAGGCCCTATCTGGTTTTTCATAAAGATAGAGTGTCACTTCGGATGAACCCATCATGTTAAGTTGTCTATCTCGCCTTCATTCTTGCTGGTTGGGTTCGGAGGCGATCCTTGGCTCCGACTCAGCCATCTTCAAAAGCTCGAGAGCTGTTTACTGGCTCGAGGCCACCCCATATCCCATGATGCCTGGCGCTAGATACCCAGATCTCATTTGCCGCTTCTGCTGCGAGGTTGTCTTACTGGCTCAGGTCGTATATTTTCATTATTTTATCTGTATTTTGATAAAAATTATTAGGGTTTGTTAGTGTAGATTCTTAGTCGTAGTTACAACCTTTCTCAGTATATCTTGTTGTACCTATAATTTCTTTCTTGAATCCCTCCCCTTCCCTTCAGAAAACTCGTTTTAGTTAGAGAGTTTTCCCCTCCCCCTTCACTTTCTTCACGTAGGTAGCCGTTTAAATTACAGGCTAACCCTTTCCTTTTTCTCTTAAAAAAAAAAAAAAATGTAATTAGTATTTACCTAGTTAGTTTTATTTAGCTTGTAGGTAGAATATTGTTAGTATTTCTTTTGGCTGTTTTTTGGGTGTGGTAACTTTAGTGTGTGTGGTAGTTATTATATCCTATTTTTTATGTGTATTGTTCTTGGTGTTCCACTTTTTTTTCAAGTATGTCCAAGGACACCAAGGTGTCCGGATTCAAGAAGTGTGACTCATGCTGTCAGAAGATGTCTCTGACAGATGGTCACACTTCTTGTGTCTATTGTCTGGCCGCCATGCACCTGCAGGACTCTTGTTCGGTTTGCCATGCTTTCAGCTCAAGAGTCCTGCAGGAGCGTAAAAATAAGATGTTCTTCATTCCACATTGCTGCAGTCCTAACTATTGGGTAGTCCGCTGTCCAGTCGGCCCGAATACCAGAGTAGCTGACGCCGGTCAGGGCGCATTAGACTGACGCCAGTACGCCAGGGTACTAACGCGCATGACCGACGCCATATCCTCAGTCTTTTGCCGCATGGTCCGATGCAGAAGCAGTTTTGCGAGTGCAGGTTGAAATATTCAAGTCGGAGTTTCAGACCGAATCAGAGTAACATTTTGGTTTTTCTTGCCTCAGTATTTAACCGGATGTCAGAAAAAGTGAATAACTGTATTTCTTGCAGATACCTCATAGAGATTACCATACTTTGTGTATACCTTGTTTAGGCCTGAGCACGACGTTGTTGGATGCCGCCTTGTGCTAGGTTTAACAAACGCACTATTAGGAGAAGGTTAGACTGTGCCAGGTTAGTGTTTGGGAAGCAATTATAAAATGCCGCCGGATGCTCCGACGCCCGCCTGGCCCAAGAAGCGCAAGGACAAAACAGCTAAGCCTAGGGTTGATGTACCGACAGTCCCGGTTGTCGTTTCTTTAGAAGGCTCAGTGGAGCCAGAGGTTTTGCCAGGAGTTTTTTTGGAGTCTCAGGCAGAGACTTTACTGTTACAGGATGTGCCTTCTCAGGAGGTAGGCCAGGCTGAGGGGGCTTCTCAGGTAACTGTTCTTCCTCTCTTCCCAAGGTAGTTAGAGCCTCTCCTTCTGTTGCCAAAACTTCTTTGAGAGGTAGGCCAAGTTTAGCTTCAGTGGGGGCTTCTCCTAGCACTTCAGGTTCTGTGCCTAAGAAACATATGCTTAAAATGGCAGAAGATTTGATTACTATGATTAGAGGTTCTATGCCCCCTCCTGATAAGAGGCCTAGGGTGGAACCTGAGTTTGATAGTTTTGAACAGTGTTCAGAGGCTTATGAGTCTTCTGTGGAAGATTTGCAGGAGTATCCTCCTTATTCTGATTCTGATGTGGATGATTCCACTCCTACAGCTTCTCCTCCTGAGGATTTCTCATTTTCAGAGACTCTGCATTCCATGAGGGAGCACTTTAAATGGGAAGGCCAGGATTACTCTGATTCCAGGAAAAGGCTTAGGGAATACTTGTTTATAATCTAGCATAGGCCCATAGCTATACCTCCTGTGTTGAATGTGGTGGAAGATGTTTTGCAGAGGCTTCCCTGAACCCTGATTCTTTGCCTCCTGCTCCTGTTAAACCTGATAGGTACTATAGGGTGCCTGAAGCTCATAAGTATCTTTTAAGAGTCCTAGGGCAGACCCGAAACTGTTTCTCAGGGACCTAAAGGTGTTAAGGCCTCTGTGGGTAAAAAACCCTGTTCCCACTGATAAAGAGGCAAGGGCTTTGGATAGATGGGGAAAGAAAGTGTATACTTCTTCCACTTTAGCCATGAGGGCGTTGAATTGTCAGTTTCACATGCTAAAATATCAAAATTATCTCCTTTCACAACTGAAATCTAAGGTGGATGCTTTGAAGGTATTGAGTGTAAAGAGTTGCTGGATTTAGTTCATGTGTCTGAACAAGTGGGTAAGCATTCTTTGCAATGTGGTTTTGATGCTGTACAGGCCTCCTCGAGGGTGGCTGCCACTAGTTCTGTTCTTCGCAGGCATGCCTGGTTGAGGGATCAGAATTTAGCTGAGCATGTTAAGACGAGGATTTTGGATGCTCCTTTACAGTCTGGTGTGTTGTTTGGTTCGCCTGTGGAAGCAGTTTTAAAGAAAATGGAGGACAAAGCTAAGTCTATGCAAACTGTTAAAGATTTTTTGCAGGTGCAGCCACCGAAGTTTAGTAGAAATTGGCCTACTAAGGGATGGACATATCCTGCTTATGATTCCCAGTCTAGGGGTAGGTCTAGACGTGGTAGGGGCAGAGCTCAAGGTTCTTTTAGGCCTAGAACAGGGAGTTCACCTGCTCAGACTTCTGGTGAGGGCAGGGGTCAGTCCTTAAACAGACCCAATGACCTGCCTTTTCAGCTGCCAGTAGATTCTCGCCTGGCAGCTCCTTTGGGAGGAAGACTGTCTCTTTCAAAGAAAATTGGGATTTAATTACTCAAGACAGATGGGTGTTGGATATCATTCACCACGGTTACAGGTTTTATTTCCATACATTGCCCCTTTCAAAGGCATGCCAGATGTTCCTCCTCCACAAAGGAAAGAGGCTCACAAGCAAATTTCTCTGTTACTCCAAATAGAGGCCATTCAGCCAGTCCCTGTATCAGAAAGGGGCCTAGGATTTTATTCTCGCCTGTTCCTAGTACCAAAGAAGGGGAACACGTGGAGACCAATTTTGGATTTATCTATCCTCAACACTTATCTGGACATTCCCAAGTTCAAGATGTTGACGCTACAACAGCTTTTACCTCTGCTGGGCAAAGATCACTGGATGGTAACTTTAGATCTCAAGGAAGCTTACCTTCATGTGCCTATAAGACTAAGTTGCAGGAAGTATCTACGCATCCGAGCTGGAAATTCTCATTATCAGTTCTCTGCATTGCCCTTTGGCTTATCTACTGCGCCCAGAGTATTCACAAAGGTTCTGGCTCCAGTGATAGCTTACTTCAGGCTAAAAGGAATTCAAATCTATCCTTACTTGGACGACTGCCTGATTCTGGCTCAAGAAAAGGAAGACCTTCTACAGCATCTGGAATATGTTATAGCAGTGCTAAGATGCCTAGGGTATTCTGTGAACGAAATAAAGTCCAGTCTAGTACCCTCTCAAGACATGTGCTTTCTGGGTGTGAGACTGAATACAGCAGCCCAGATGGCCTTTTTAACCCCGGACAAACAAAAGAGTCTATTCCTTTACTTCCATCAACTATCTCATCAGTCCGTGCTGACTGCAAGGACAGTCCTTCAAGCATTAGGGTTCATGGCATCTTGTATTCTGGTGCTTCCCAATGCCAAACTGCATATGAGGAAGCTGCAATGGTATCTCAAAAATGTATGGACACAGCACTGCCAGGATTTGGACACTGTCATTCAAATAATACCTTGCCTTCAAAAAGAATTTTTGTGGTGGGCTCAGGAATGTCACCTAAACAAGGGACTCTGACCCGGCCAGAGGAAGCTTGGGGAGCTCATCTAAATGGAAAGTGGATACAAGACAAGTGGCCTGCCAGACTACAGCATCTACATATCAACATGAAGGAGATGTTAGCAGTCCAGTTTGCATTAATGGCTTTCAAGGAGTTACTTCTTCCAGGGCAGGTGTTGATTCTAACAGACAACACAACTGTCATGTGGTACATCAACAAACAAGGGGAACACATTCTTATCCTCTATGCAGGCAAGCAATGATTTTATGGGAGACAGCGCCAGCTTGCAACTAACTCTTCAGGCAAGGTTTCTGCCGGAGCACAGAACTCCTTAGCAGATGTGTTAAGCAGACAAATCATGGATCCCCACGAGTGGAAACTGGATCTTCATGTATTTCAGAAATTGACAGTGTCATGGGGAACTCCAGACATAGATCTGTTCGCTTCTCCACTAAACCACCAGCTGCCAAAGTTTTGCACAAAGGGTTTCATCATACAGCTTGGAAAGTGGATGCTCTTTCTTTCAGTTGGAAAATCTTCATGTGTATGCCTTTCCACCTCTGCCTCTTCTTCCAAAGGTGCTCTTAAAGGTCAGACAAGACAAGCCAAGGATGATTTTAATAGCTCCAGATTGGCCTCGCAACACTGGTACCCACTACTAAGGAGTCTGGTAAGGAAGCCTCCATGGCCTTTTTTGATTCCACACCTGTTATCTCAGAAGGACGGTCATCTGCTCAATGTCAAGCTTCACTCTCTTCATCTAACAGCCTGGCATATTCTGTGTTGAAACACAGCAGGTCTCAACTTCCTCAACAAGTTTTAAATGTGATTATGGAAGCTAGAAGACCTAGTACAAGGAAAGTGTACGCAGAAAAATGGAAGAGGTTTTTATTTTGGAGTACAGCAAAGAATTTGGAGATTTCTGAGCCTAATTTGAGTGTGGCTCTTCAATATCTTACTGAGTTATTGGACAAAGGTTTGTCCTTCTCTTCCATTAAGATTCATGCTGCAGCAATTTCAGCTCACTATGATTGTGACCCACCATTGTTTTCATCCTTTGTTCAAGCAGTTTCTTAGAGGGGCAAAGAATATAAGACCCCGAGCTCCTACTCCTGCTTGGGATCTCAATTTTGTGTTGGAAAACTTACTCTACAACCTTTTGAGCCTGCGGCTACTGCTGAATTGAAATACTTGTCATGGAAGACTGCTTTTCTGTTGGCTATTACTTCTGCAAGAAGGGTGTCTGAGTTGCAGGCCCTTATGGCAGTAGAGCCCTTTTGATTTTCCATAAGGATAGGTACGCACTAATCCTTCCTTTATGCCTAAGGTGGTTTCTAGTGTGGCTTTAAACCAAACTATTCATTTGCCTACTTTTTATGCAGACCCCCAAAATAAAGGGGAAAAGATTTTGCACACTTTAGATGTACACAGGCAATTATGTTATTATTTAAGCAGGACTAAGGATTTTAGGCAGTCTCAGCAGTTGTTTGTTTCTTTTTGCTTTGAGTTCAAGAGGGCAAGCCTGTGTCAAAACAAACTATTTCTAGGTGGATTGGGTTTTGCATTGCATTTTGTTATTCCCATCATGGCAAGGAGATTCCAGCTGGGATTAGGCCTCATTCCACTAGGGCTACTGCCACTTCAACAGCATTTCTAAGGGGTGGCAACTAAGGATTTGGAGGCAGCTACTTGGAGTTCAGTGCATACTTTCTCTAAGCATTATCACCTTCTCTACTCTAAGTCTAGGGCTGGTTTTGCCGCTATTTTGCAAGGCATGTTGTCAGCTCCTGCTTCTTTATGATTTGCCAGCCTCGGGATTCTACCAATAGTTAGGACTGCAGCAATGTGGAATGAAGAACATAGTACAGTTTTGTACCTACCATAAATGTAGATGTTCGAGGATCCACATTGCTGCAGTCCAATTTACTCCCTCCTTCCCTCTGTGTTTAGGGGTGGTTGTGTAGGTGAGGTTATATGCTGATATTTTGTATATATTTTTGTATATATTGTACATATTTTTGGTGCAGGTATTTTGGGCCTTGTCTTTTAGGGTCTCTGACATCTGGGGCAAGAAAGACTGAGGATATGACGCCGGTCATGCGATTAGTACCCTGACGCACTGACATATACTCTGGTATTCGGCCGACTGGACAGCGGACTACCCAATAGTTAGGACTGCAGCAATGTGGATCCTCGAACATCTACATTTATGGTAGGTACAAAACTGTACTTTAATCCTACGGGGTTTACTTAAGCAGGATTCACCGGCTAAGACTCAGCCCGTGAAGTCCTCTAAGCCACCTAAATCTTCGGCTCCCAGTTCGGAGCCGTCGTTGGGTGAAGCTGTTCCTTCTCCCTCTGTTCCGGCCGGAACCGATGTACCTGCCTCCCAGTCGGTCCTGACTCACACTTCGGAGCCATCGGGGAGTCGAAAGAGATCTAGGTCTCCCTCCCTGGAGTCGATACACTCGGCTCCGAGGGCTTCTCTGCTCCATTCGGAGCAGTGTCATCGGCCCCACTCTTATCGGTCCTGAAGGCTTTCAGATCACGACGTGGAGTGAGTGGTCAGTAGGCTGTTGAAATCGCAGGCCCTAGCAAAAATGTTGTCCAGCCCCCCTCATCAGGTGTCGGCTCTATCCATGTCTGCAGTTATTCCTCCTCCCGACTCCTCCCTTGAGCTCAGAGCCGGAGTTCGTTGGGGTTCAAGTTGTGGAACCGTTGGCACCAATACCTTCTCCTTCGGTTCCATCGTCGGCTCTGATCACATCCTTGGTACCGTCCTTGGAAGGATCTGGGCGCCGAGACTCCCTCGTTGGCTCCGAGGGGGCGAGTGGCATCTGACCCTTGTCCGACCCCGTTCTCCCCCTCGGAGCTCCGGCAGGTGAGCTCAGCTCCTACATCGGCTTTGGAGCCGTCCCACTCGGTGCGGAGAGGGATTCCGATCTCTTCGGAACCGGAGCCTTCTCGGCATCCGAGCAGGGACACCTTCGAGGTCATGAGGAGTGTGCTGGCCCCTGAGTCAGCCCCACGATCATCCCCATCGGCTCCTCCCACTATGGTGCCTGCGTCTGCCTGTGCCCCTCCTCCAGACCCCAAGCATGGGGAACCAATGCTCCAGGGCACCCCCTTGGGTGTATCTTCCTCTTCCAAGGCCTCCCGTGATCATTCAGAGGAGCCACCTCGAAAGAGGAAATGCAAGAGGAAGCATGCTGACTCCCCTGAGTCTGTCACATCAGATACCGACTTAGAGGATTCGGAAGGGTCCCCGAGATCCCCCTCTGAAGATGTCTCCTTCTCCGACATCCTTGAGATGCTTAGGCAGAGGGGAAACTGGACTACGCTAAGCCCTTTCGAGAATGAGTCGGTATTCCTGGATGCGTTCGGTTCCCGACCTTCCACCTCCTGGGTGTCTCCACCTTTCGACCCACTGATGTCTATGATGGGTCGGAAGGCGTGGTCAGCTCCAGACACAGTGGAACCGACCCCCAGAAGACCTGCTAAATTCATAACTGCACCACAGGATAAACAGTTTTTGACCAAAGGTGTTCCCGTTGATACCATGGTGGTAGCAGCAGCCACAAAGAAGGAGTTGGCTGAAACTTCTTCATCTGTCCATCCCCCTAACAAGGCGTCCAGGACGATGGACAGATATGGGAAGCAGATGTTCTCTTCAGCGACCTTTTCCATGAGGTCTCTGAATTATTTGTGCCACTTTACCCATCTTCAAAGGGATCTCCTTAAAAAGCTTGGAGATACCCTCCAAGATCCATCAGCTAAGGCAGCCTCCCAGCTGGCGACTCTTAATTCAGTGGTGAACTCCTCCATGAGGCTCATTTCTTATGCAGCCGATGGTGCGAGTAGAGCCGCGGGCACAGGCATTGCCCTAAGGAGGTACGCTTGGATGTGGCTATGTAACTTTGCGGAACCTTTCAGAGCGTCTTTCACCAACACCCCTTTTGATGGTTCCTCTCTTTTTGGATCACAGGTGAAGGACACCCTTACCAGGTGTGAGCAGGAAGGCAAGACTCTCTCTGCCGTAGGAGTCCGTTTTTCCACTTCTTCTAGACCATATCCCAAGGGTCAGAAGAGTGGAAAGATGTGGTTCCGAAAATCCCAGGGAGCCTTGCCGGACACACGTGGTGAGTTCCCATCCAGGGGCAGAGGAGGGAACAATAATAGACGCTGCCCTCGTGGCAGAAGGGGTCCGCAAAACCAGGGCAGCAGAGAATCCTTCTCTGAGAAGCCCTTCCAGCATCCCTGAAGGGTTGCCCGGCTGCCCATCTCTGGAGGCAGTCGGGGGAAGATTATCGCTGTACCCAAGAGCCTGGCAGGACATAACACAAGACAAATGGGTACAGTCTGTTATATCCGGAGGCTACAAAATTCCCTTTGTTCGTACTCCCTTAGTGTTAAACAAGTCCCTTCCAGATGTTCCACCCAATCTAAGGGATCAAGCAGTTCAAGAAGTTTCAGAACTGCTAAGAAAAAGGGCCACCCAGCAGACCAGCAAGGATCCGGAATTTACTCAAGGTTCTTTTTGGTACCAAAAAAGACAGGGGACTGGAGACCCATTCTGGATCTCAGCAGACTGAACAGGTCTGTACAAAGAATGAAGTTTCGGATGGTCACGCTACCGTCCATTTTACCCTTTCTGGGTCAGGACAATTGGATGTGCTCTATAGATCTTCAGGATGCGTACTACCACGTCAAAATGGACAGACGCTCCAGAAGATTCCTTCGCTTCCGGCTGGGAGCCAGCCATTATCAGTTCAGAGCTCTGCCCTTTGGTCTCCCCACAAGCCCCCAGGATGTTCACCAAATGTATGGCAGTAGTTACCGCTCACCTGAGACGGCAAGGATTCCAGATGTTTCCATATCTAGACGACTGGCTCCTCACTGCTACCACCAGGCATCACCTTCTGTGAACCAGAGACTACACTATCGAGACTTGCTCCAGACTAGGTATCTCAATAAATTTCAAAAAGTCTGCATTGTTGCTCTGTCAATCTATCACCTTTATAGGCGCAAATTTAAATACAAAAGACATATCAGTGAGCCTTCCACCAGACAGGGTATTAGTGATTCGCCAACATGTACAGGTCTTATTAGCATGCAAAAGAATTCAAGCCAGGTTCATCCTCCAAACTCTGGGTCTCATGGCAGCAGTGATCATACTTGTTCCTCTAGCTCGTTTTCACATGAGGATTCCCCAGTGGCTTCTTTTCACCCAATGGTCCTTCCAGCAGCTTCCCATGTCTCACATGATTATGTTCACAGAAGCATGCAAAAAGCACCTTGCGTGGTGGATGGTCTCCACATCAGTGCCCCGGGGCAGACCATTTGTACTTCCCCCTCCAGTTGCTACGGTGACCACGGATGCCTCCCTGATCGGGTAGGGGGGGCATTATCAGGGCAGGGCAGTCCAAGGCACCTGGCAACCTCACAAGTACCATCTGCATATAAACGTCTTGGAGATGAGGGCTGTGCTTTTAGCGTTGCAAGCTGTTCAGGACTGTCTTCCTACCGGGACCATTGCAATTCAAACGGACAATATGTCAGTAGTGTGGTACATCAACAAGCAGGGCGGAACCAAGTCCTACCCCCTATGTCGAGAAGCACTCAGACTCTGGCAGTGGGCGATCTCTTCCCAACAGTTTCTAATCGCAACGCACATCCCTGGGAGGTCCAACGTCATAGCAGACAGACTGAGCAGAGCAATTCTCATGCCTCACGAGTGGTCTCTGAATCAAGTAGTTGCGGACCAAATATTCCGCAAATGGGGCCAACCTTGCTGCGACCTTTTTGCCACCCCCTTCAACAGCAAGTGCAGCAATTTCTTCTCTCTCCTTCCGCTTCCCGGACATTCCCCCAGAGATGCTCTAGTCCACGATTGGCCTCAGGGACTTTTTTATGCATTCCCTCCGTTTCCCCTAATTCCGAAACTAATACAGAAAGCTACCGTATTGGGCTGCAAAATGATCCTCATTGCTCCTTACTGGCCTTGACAAATATGGTTCCCGTTCCTGCATCATCATTTTCTTGAGCAGCCTTGGACTCTGGACCTAGTTCCAGACCTTCTGATCCATCAGTCGTGCGGGCTGCACCAATCTCTGCAATCTCTCCAGCTCACTGCTTGGTTGCTCCACTTCCAACTTTAGCCAGGCTTCCTGATATCTCCCCCTCTGTGCGCAAATTATTTTATCATTGCACAAGTCTACGACTAGAAAAACTTACGCTAGTAAGTCGAAACGTTTTGCTTCCTGGGCAGAGGCTAAGAGTATAGACCCCTTTTCAGCCCCTGTACACCACATTTTGGAATTTCTTGCGGAACTCTTTTATACTGGGTCCGCTTCCGCTACAATTAGAGTTCAGTTAGCTGCAATTTCAAATTTTCACATTGGCCTGTCGGAAAATAATATCATGTCTCATAGGCTATGTAAAGCCTTTCTCAAAGGGACCACTCTGCTCAGGCCTCCAGTGAGAGATCCTTCACCTCCGTGGGATCTAAATTTGATTTTAGCTTCTCTAATTTTGCCCCCCTTCGAACCTGCAGCATCTTGTTCCTTGAAGTTTTTATCTTGGAAAACCCTCTTTCTGGTAGCTATTACTTCAGCCAGAAGAGTTTCGGAACTTCAGGCTCTTTGTACCCGTCCTCCGTACCTAGTGTTCCACAATGACAGGGTTGCTCTCAGGACTAATCCTTCCTTCCTTCCTTCCTTCCTAAGGTCTCTTCAGAGAATAACTTGAATCAGTCCATAGACCTTCCTGTGTTTTTTCCCAACCACTCCAACAGGGCGGAATATAAATTGCATCAGTTAGATGTTCACAGGCAACTACGCTTTTATTTGCATAGAACTAAGGACATCAGGAAATGGGACCAACTTTTCCTTTCTTATGCTGAGGGCAAACAAGGTCTTCCAGTCTCAAAAGTAACCTTGTCCAGGTGGTTGACTTCTATCATCACATTTATCTATCAACTGAGGATTAAAGAATTGTCTGTTAAACCAAGAGGTCACTCCACCAGAGCTTTAGCCACCTCTGTGGCCTTTCAGTCTAGGTTGCCCATGGAATCTATTTGTGCTGCAACTACGTGGGCCAACCCACATACTTTCATTTTGCATTATAAATTGGATGTGGTTTCCAGGAGCAGAGCTGATTTTGGTTCCCCTGTTCTGAAGAGTTTGTTCCAATGAGCCACCCAGGATTTTAGGTGCTAGGGATGCTGTCCCAACCAGCAAGAATGAAGGCGAGATAGACAACTTAACATAAAGAAGTTATGTACCTACCATAATGTTCCATGTTAGTTGTCTTCTTCTCGCCTTCTTTCTTGCGTCCCACCCTCCATCCCCCTATCTTTGTAGACCAAGAAGAGTTCCTTATGGTTTTTTCACTGGCTGAGTCTTCTCTAGCTATTCCTTTCTGCCTAGTAGCCTCTCTGGTAGGTTTTATACATTCCAGGATAGGATCCTTTCCTTATTATGTCTGCAGATGTTCATCGTGCATACAGCTGCAGTCATAACAGATGGGTTATCCTGCCGTCAGGCGGGTCCTCGGTCGGCCGAATTCCAAAGTCTAGGTCTGGTGTCGGTTGTCGTCGCTTCCTCCCTGACGTCAGTGCGGCAGCGGTATAAAAGAGGCAGCCGACGCCATTTTCTTCAGTCTTTCTTGCCGCGCCGTGCCCGAAGCAGAAGCAGTTCGCAAGTGCCGGTCGGCCAGCTCCTGAGATTTACAAAAGTATTTCAGCCGAAGTCTTCTTGAAAGCTAAGTACTGCTGGGGAAACTTTTCTTGCCTCAGACCGATGTCAGACAAAGTTAATAATTGCATTTAATGTGGGAAGCAAATACCGCATAAGGATTTCCACTCTTACTGTATACCTTGCTTAGGCCCAGACCACGACGTCTCGGCTTGCCGTTTTTGTGCTAGATTCAACAAATGCACTATTAAGCGTCGGGCGGAGTTCGTCCTTCACTTTTTTGGCAAAAAATGTAATTATATTATGTCATCGGATACTCCGACTCCAGTTTTGAGCAAAAAACGCAAAGATAAGGACCGGCATACGAGGTCCGCACCACCTACTGATACCATGCTAAGGCCGACTACCGGTTCTCCGGTACTCAGCGAGGTGCCTACGCAGCCCCTGATTACCGATGACAATGCATTACCGGTGTCTTCAGTACCCGAGGTTGCAGGCTCCTCGGCCCCCATTCCTACTACAGATACCGACACCACTCCTGGCGGGGAAACTCAGAATTTCTCAAAGGGTCTCCAGGCCTTCCTCCTTCTCTATTAAAGCCTTCACTAAATCTAAAACAGCCATGAAAACCAAAAAACAGGTACCTCAGACATCTGCTCAAGGCACCATGCCTAAAAAGCAGATGCTTAAAATGGCTGAGGATTTGATTACTCTTATCAGGGGTTCTCAACCCCCCTCTGACAAAAGGCCTAGATTAGAGGAAGACTACCCTTCCTCAGATCAAGCTTCTATTACCTCAGAACTATCTGAGGACCAGGATTGTGCCTATTCTCCATTCGAAGACTCTGATGCAGAGGAGTCTATTCCTCGGTCTCCCCTGAGGACTTCTCTTTTGGGGAAACCCTGCATACATTGAGGGAACACTTTCACTGGGAAGGCCAAGATTACTCAGATTCCAAGAAAAGGCTCAGGGAATTTCTTCTGCTCCCCCAGCATAGGCCTCTGGCTATCCCTCCTGTTTTAGATATATTGGATGATGTGTACACAGAAGCCAGCCTTAATCCTGATTCATTGCCTCCAGCTCCTGTTAAACCAGACAGGTATTACCGGGTTCCTGATTCTCACCAGTTCCTATATAAAAGCCATACTGCTGACCCAGAAACTATTTCACAGGGTCCCAAGGGAATTAAGGCCTCTACTGCTGAAAACCCATTACCTTCAGAGAGAGATTCCAGATCTTTAGAAAGGTGGGGGAAAAAGGTGTACACCTCGGCCACTTTAATCACGAGGACATTAAACTGTCTGTTCCATATGTTAAAGTATCAACAGTTTTTGATATCTCAGCTAAAAAGCAAAATGACACAACCAGAACAACCAGATTTAAAAGAGTTGCAGGATTTGTTGCATGGTGCAGAGCAAGTGGGTAAACATACCTTGCAGTGTGGTTTTGATGCTTTAGAGGCCTCATGTAGAGCTGCTGTTACGGGGTCTGTTATACATAGGCATGCTTGGCTCAAAGAGCAAACCTTACCAGATCATGTCAAAGCTAAATTATTAGATGCACCTCTTCAAAAAGATGTATTGTTTGGTGTTAAAGCAGAGGAAGTGCTAAGGAAAATGGAGGAAAAAGCGAAATCAATGCAAACAGTGAAAGATTTCCTGCAGGTACAGCCTCCACGTTTCAGCAGAAACTGGCCTTCAAAAAATTGGTCCTTTCCAGTCACAGACAGACCTCAAAGGGGCAGATACAGGCGTCCAAGGGGTAGAGGGCAAAGTCAAGGATCTTTCAGAGCCAGACAGTAGCAAGCACCAACCCCAAGAGGTGGAGAAGATAGATCACAGTCTTTTAGAAAACAGACACAATGACTTCCCCCTACACCTGCCAAGCAAAGCTTTAATGACAGCACCTTTGGATGGAAAACTGACATTATTCTCAAAAAATTGGCATATTGTTACAAAAGACAAATGGATTCTGGACATTATAGACAGAGGCTACAGGTTCCACTTTCACACCCTTTCAAAAATGAGACATGCCAAACCTGCCACAAAATCAAAGGGCAGAGGCACAAAAACAAATTTCAGCTCTCATGGACATGAAAGCAATTCAAGAGGTACCTGCAAAAGAACAAGGTCAAGGGTTTTATTCCAGACTATTCCTGGTACCAAGGAAAGACAAAGATTGGAGACCTATCTTAGACCTATCCATCCTAAACACATATCTACAGGTGCCAAAATTCAAGATGCTCACATTACAGCAGCTTCTTCCCATGCTGGGCAAGGAGTCTTGGCTGGTAACATTGGACCTCAAGGAGGCATACCTGCATGTCCCTATCAGACAAGATTGCAGAAGATACCTCAGATTTCTTGCAGGTTCAACCCATTACCAATTCTCTGCATTGCCCTTTGGCTTATCTACTGCACCCAGAGTGTTTACGAAATGCCTGGCATCAGTAATCGCCTTCTGTAGACTACAAGGGATACAAATCTACCCATATCTGGACGACTGCCTGATCCAAGCGGACAGCAAGGACATACTACTGCAGCACCTGGCGTTTGTAATAAAACTGTTGAACTTCCTGGGATACACAGTTAACAAAAAGAAATCAAAACTAATATCCTCTCAACAAATAATTTTCCTGGGTGCCAACTTGGATACAACCACCCAGATGGCCTACCTCACGCCAGACAAGCAAGGGCAACTGTCTCAATACTTCAGAAAAATGGCAACTTACACCAGGCTAACTGCAAGGAAAGTCCTGCAGGCTCTGGGATTCATGGCATCTTGCATCCTACTTATCCCATGTGCAAAGCTGCATATGAGGAAACTTCAATGGTACCTAAAAAACTTATGGTCTCAACACAGCCTCAGCTTGGAAGCAATTATACCACTCATTCCATGCCTTCAAAAGGAATTTATGTGGTGGGCTCAAGCTTGCCAAAGAAACACAGGTCTTCCTTTCTGTGTACCTCAAGCAACTCAAATCATCACAACAGATGCCTCAGACTACGCATGGGGAGCACACATGACAAATCAGTGCATTCAGGGAAAATGGGCACGAAAAGAAGCTCCTTCACATCAACCAAAAGGAAATGCTAGCTGCAAAAGGCTATTATGACCTTCAAAGACCTACTGCATCCAGGCCAGCTATTGATAAGGACAGACAACACCACAGTGATGTGGTACATTAACAAACAGGGGGGAACTCATTCATACCCCCTGTGCAGGCAAGCCATGACCCTATGGAACACAGCACTGGAATTGAAAATTCAACTACAGGCACAATTCCTGCCAGGGAAGGAAAACACACTGGCAGACAACCTAAGCAGAAATATGACAGATCCACATGAATGGAAGTTGCATCCTCAAATTTTCACAAAGATAACTCAGGCATGGGGACAGCCAGACATAGATCTCTTTGCTACCCACAGAAATTGCCAGTTGAAAAAATTTTGTTCAAGGACCTATCATCCAAAGGCCTGGAAAGTGGACGCATTTTCCTTCAATTGGGCAACATTGACAGTCTATGCCTTCCCGCCTCTTCCTCTGCTGCCCAAAGTTCTATTAAAAGCCAGAGCAGAGAGGCCGAAAATGATTCTCATTGCTCCAGACTGGCCAAGGCAACACTGGTATCCACTCCTGAAGAGCCTGACACATTCCCCACCATGGATCCTACCTCTAGTCCCTCTTCTGTTGTCCCAGCACAACTACAAAACTCTTCACAGCCATCTCAAAACTCTAAATCTAGCTGCATGGAGAATTCCTTGATTTCCCAACAGTTTCTCCTCTCCAAGGAGGTGCAGGATGTCATCTTGGAGGCCAGAAGACCTTCTACTAGAAAGGCCTACTCCACCAAATGGAAATGATTTTGTGCCTGGAATCAAAAGAAGGGACAGAATCCTTGGGTAATAAATATACCTCAAATTTTACAGTACCTAGGTGAGATGTTAAACAATGGACTTTCTTTCTCCTCCATCAAGATCCACGCTTCAGCCATTTCTGCACAATACAACACAGATCCTCCTTTATTCTCTCATCCTCTCTTAAGGCAGTTCCTCAGAGGGGCAAAGAATATAAAACCCCCAAGGAAACTACCAGTCCCTGCTTGGGACCTCAACTTCAGATTGGAAAAGCTGACCCTTCCTCCCTTCGAGCCAGCTTCTTCATCAGAGTTACAGTACTTGTCATGGGAACCAGCCTTCTTCTGGCTATCACCTCAGCTCGCAGGGTTTCGGAGCTACAGGCCCTCATGGCTGTGCAACTATTCATCATTTTCCATCAGGATAGAGTTTCCTTACGAACCAACCCTACCTTTATGCCAAAGGTAGTATCCAGTGTAGCTTTGAATCAGACTATCCACTTACCTACCTTTTATCCTAATCCACAAAACAAAGGGGAAAGACTACTACATTCCTTGGACATTCACAGACAACTTCGTTATTATTTGGACAGGACAAAGCCATTCAGGAAATCTGAGCAACTCTTTGTGTCCTATGCTGCAGGTGCTCAAGGAAAGGCCATTTCCAAACAGACAATTTGAAAATGGATAGCCCACTGCATACGCTTTTGTTACTCATTTCATGGAAAAACTGTGCCTGCATGCATCAGATCCCACTCCACCAGAGCCACAGCTACCTCTGCAGCCTTCCTCAGGGGGGTCCCTACCAAGGATATTTTGGAAGCAGCCACCTGGAGTTCAGTGCACGCTTTCTCCAAGCACTATCACCTCCCACTATACTCTAAATCTAGAGCGGGCTTTGCCACAGCAGTCCTGCAGGGCATCCTAGCCCCTCCTAGTTCCACTTAGTGCCTACCACCCTTACTTAGCTTTGGGATTCTACCCATCTGTTATGACTGCAGCTGTATGCACGATGAACATAGTACAGTTTTGTACCTACCATAAATGTAGATGTTCGAGTGCTCATACAGCTGCAGTCCAGGTTTCTCTTCCTCCAACCCCTCTTAGGACAGGCCTTATGACAAACCCTTTTCATATAACCTTTTGGGGTTCTCTTTTATGGTGTATTTGCTTGCAACTACTGTTTTTGATTTATCAACATTGCATTTTTGCATAACATTATGTTTGCCTTCCTTCTGGGGGCACCTGACATTTGGGGCAAGAAAAATTGAAGAAAATGGCGTCGGCTGCCTCTTTTATACCCCTGCCGCACTGACGTCAGGGAGGAAGCGACGACAACCGACGCTGGACCTAGACTTTGGAATTCGACCGACTGAGGACCCGCCTGACGGCGGGATAACCCATCTGTTATGGCTGCAGCTGTATGAGCACTCGAACATCTACATTTATGGTAGGTACAAAACTGTACTTTAGACTTACCAAATGAGATCTGGGTATCTAGCACCAGGCATCATGGGATATGGGGTAGCCTCGAGCCAGTAAACAGCTCACGAGCTTTTGAAGATGGCCGAGTCGGAGCCGAGGATCAGCTGCAAACCCAACCAGCAAGAAAGAAGGCGTGAAGAAGACAACTAACGTGGAACGTTATGGTAGGTACATAACTTCTTTTTTTCTTCCTAAAGTTGTTTCTGAATTCTCTATTAACCAGCCCATTGATCTACCAGTGTTTTTTTCCGAATTTTTCCAGTAGAGGAGAGTATTGCCTTCACACCTTAGACGTACATAGACAATTAAGATTTTACCTAGCAGGGCCAAACCTATCTGTAAATCAGAACAGCTTTTCATTTCCTTTTCGGAATCCGAAATGGGAGAAGCTGTTTCCAAGGTTACATTATCAAGATGGCTAAGGGACTACATAGTGTCACCTATTCCCTCCATAATGAATCCATGCCAAAAGTTAAAGCCCACTCCACTAGATCTATGGCAAATTTTATAATATTCCATTCCACGGCATCCATGGATGACATCTGTGCAGCAGACTAAGCCTCTTACCTTTATCAAGCATTACAAATTGGACCTGGTCTCCAGGGGGGAGAGCTGCCTTCGGCTCAATGGTACTCAGGAATGTTCTTCCATAAGGGCCATCCATGAACCTCAATGTAGCTTGGGATTCTGTCCCATCAGTGATGAATGGAACGAAGATTAACAACATCAGATAGAGAAGTTATGTCTTACCATAACATTCCATCTGTGTTGTTCATCTTCTTTCTTCACCACTCCCCACCCTCCTTCCCCCTCCAAAGGCTCCTGGGGGATGCTTTGGGTCTAAATCATGCACTAGGGTACTTGCATAGAAGTGGCCTCGGCTTTACTTTCTTTCTTAGCAAACTTGATCTGAGGTAACAGGGAGAAGGGCATTCTGGGTAGAGACTTAGCTCGAGAGTTTTTTGGCTGGCGCGAGTATCGTAATAGGCCGACTCGGTTCCGAGCCCCATCAGTGATGAATGAAAGAAGATGAACAACACAGATTGAACGTTATGGTAAGGCATAACTTCTTTTTTTTTTATATAACATGAATAGTAAGACATTTTAATATTGAGCAGTATTTCTTCTTCCTTTTTATTCTTATAAAATGACAAGCTTGCTTATTGTAATATCTCTGTTTTTTTTATTTATATATATATATATATATATATATATATATATATATATATTCTTTTAAAATATTGCGCATGCATCAATATCCTTTGTAAGTTTTAATTATTACTTTTATGTTCATAATAAAGGTGTGGTAGATATGGTTACACAGTTTTAGACATGTTTGCTATAATGGACAGTAGTGAGTTAATGGCTCAGAGATCATTAGTTATGGTAATTTCATAGTCTTTGATAGGGTATGTCTTTGTATTTAAAGTAGGTTTATGTTTGATTTTTGTCTGAGGAAGTTCAAGTGTATGATTGAAAAAAACATTTTAAATTATTTGCCTTTAACTTTGTGATTTTATCGTGGCTGTGTATTGAGCTGGACTGCTTTTTGTAATAAACGTCTACATTTATGTTCCTCATGGCCTCTCCTTCTACTTTGAGCTATTATTGGAAGCCCAAAACTGAGCCTTATTCCAGCAATCCCCAACTCAGAAGGGTCCTAGGCTACACACTTCTGCCACAAGGGTACCGTGGGACCTTCTTAATGTAAGTGCCAATTTTCTGCATTATCTTTTGGGCTATCTACTGCATCTCTAGTGTTTACAAAGTGTCTGGCCACAGTGCCTGCCTACTGCAGAACCCTAGGCATCCACATTTTTTCTTATTTTGATGATTTGCTAATTTGTACGGATTCTGTATCCAGGTACTTGGTATCCTTAGACAAGGTTACATCCTTTCTTTCCCAGCTGGGCTTCAAATTGAACTTTCAAACTTCTTTCTTCACGCCTTCTCAATGAATTGTTTTCTTGGGGTGTTAGATAAACACAGTAAAAATGATGGCCTTCCTGCCAGAAGACAAAGTTGTGACTTATCAGGGAATTTTCTTGGGTTTATCTCTTCTAGATGTGGGCTCAGCAAGAGAATTCCTCAAAGTTCTAGGCCTCAATGCATTAATGTTACTCATGTTACCACTAGCCAGACTACAAATGAGAAAAATTCAGTGCTACTTGAAGATTTGCTGGACCCAGCACCTTCATCCCTTGGATTTTCAGGTACTTGGTACTGGGATTTGTGAAACAGGAACTGCAGTGGTGGAGGGTTCAACTATCTCTGACTCCAGGATTCCCTGTCTTTTTCATACCCCAGTCCGTTCTGTCGAGATGGACTGTTTAGATTTTTGTGTGGGGAACAGTGGTCATGAGAGTTCAAGTAAAAGACTTTTGAGGTCCTCAGGGCATGCCAAAGCACATAAATGTAAAAGAGATGTTGGCAGTGATTCATACCTTAAAAGTTCTTCACTACTTATGGACTCCAGGTTCTAGTGGTCATATGCAACATTACCATGATGTGGTACCTGAACAAGCAAGGGGGTACAAGGTTATAACCTCTTTACTAGTTGGCAGTGATGGCCTGGGAGCTGGCTGTAGAGCATTCTCTGACTCTTTAGGTCTCATGCATTCTGTCAGAGCAAAACATGCTGACAGACTAAGTAGATCCTGGATAGACCCTCATAAGTGGAAGCTCCATGTAGAGGCCTTCTAGGACTTCATCAAGATATGGGGAACACCTCAAGTAGATCTGTTTGCCTTATTTCAATGCAGGCAATTGAAAAATTATGTTCAAGACACACTTGCAGCCATGATTAAAAGACACATGCTCTATCATTCCCATGGTTGGGAAAGTTCCTATATGCATTTGCACCCTTTCCAACAATTTCCAAGATACTTCTAAAGATTCAGAAAGAATTACCAAAGATCATTGTGGTAACCCCCTTTTTGCCTAGGCAAAGTTGGTTCTCTCTTTTAGTGGAATTGGCTAAGAGCAATTACCAAAAGCTTCCTCACAGACTGGGTTTGGTCACGTAGCATCAGGAGCAAATGATACACTCCATCTTAGAGCAATTGCAACTGACAGTGATTCTATTTTAATACTTTTTAGGCACTTGTTCCATTAGGATGTGCAGCAGGTATTTAAGGAGGCAATAAACCTGCAACTAGAAAATCTTGAGCTTACAACTGAAACAGGTTTTCTAGATGGTGCCTAGCCAATAAAGGAGGTCTCAAAAGAGCTTCACCCTCTAGTTTTGAAGTACTTGTGTGAGCTACTTAAAATTGGTTTGTTATATGCTTCTGTCAAAGTGCATCATGCAGCCAGCTCAGCTCGTCTGTCTATGGATCCCCCTGTTTGCCTGTAGTAGGGTCAAATACTTTATGAAAGGAGTGTTACACGTGATACCCCCTGGGAAGCAAATTCCTCCTCCCTTTGATTTCAGTTTTGTACCTGAAAAACTGACATGTCCCTCTGGCTGATTTATGGTTCATTACTAGGAAGAATGTTTTACTCATTGCTCTGACATATGCAAGGTGAGTCTCTGAGCTGTAAACTCTCCTGGAGGGCCAGCCCTGTCTGATGATTTTTCACAATGACAGGCTTGTGTTATGCAGTAATCCTTCATTCAAGCCTAAAGTTATTTCTGAGTTTACCTTGAATCTAGCCACCAATCTCCCAGTGTTCTATCCTAGTGCAAAAAACAAAGGAGAAAAGGTTCTACATACTTTGGATGCACATGTAGCTCAGGTACTACCTTCACAGAACAAAGCCCTTTAGAAGTACTGGACAGCTATTTGTCTTCTATATGTGGGCTAAGAATGGTCAGCCTGTCTCCAAGGAATTTGTTGCATGATGGTTGTCCTCTGCTATTGTTTTCTGTTATTCCCACCAAGATAAATCTCTTCTAGGCACAGTTAAGGCTTACATAACTTAGGTCTTATTCTTTTCCGTGGCGTATTAAAAATGGGTGGACACAAGAAGCATTCTAGAGGCAGCATCCTGGTCCTTTGTACATGCCTTCATAAAGCACTACAAACTGGATTCCTTTTCAAAGTACAGAGTAGGCTTTGCTAGGACCATTCTTTAGGGGCTCCTGGATACTTTACCTTCCGCATCCAAGGTATGGTAAGTTTTGGGAATGTACCCAAAATGCCATTGAGGTAATAGTAATGACTTGCACAACTGTATTGACCTAAAGATGTCTACCGTCACATTCCTATTCAGAATAATCATAGATGTTTCTTAAGATTCTTTGCAAAGGGATTGCCCTTTCAGTTTGAGCCTCTATTCTTTGTTTTTTCTGCCATCCCAAAAATCTTCACAATGTGCTTTGCTTCAGTCATTGTCTTCTGCAGACTTCAAGGCATTCAGATTTACCGCTACTTGGCTGATTGCCTAATTATATCTGACTCCAGAGACTCTCTGGCATCCTTTCACTTTGTCATGCATCTATTCAGCAACCTGGGCTTCAAACTAAACTTGAAAAGTCAAGCTTAACCTCTTCCCTGGGATAGTTTTTCCTCTGTTGTCTTCCAAACATCTCCCTGATGACAGCTTTTCTTCTCCAGAGAAAGGTTCTTCTTACCATCTCCACTTCTTAAATCTCTCTCATCAAATATTTCCACAGCGAGACAATTCCTCAGTATTCTGGACTGTATGGCCACTTGTATTCTAATGGTTTCATATGCCAGACTCAGCAAGAGGTAAAATTCATTGGTTCCCCAAATGCATTTGGGTACTGCATCTGCATTCTGTCAGCTTCAAGAAAGGACTCAAAGCTCTTGGACCAGTCATGTCCTAGTAAATGTAGGTTTGCTTCTTTTTCACCATTCCTTCTGAAGTCAGTGACCACAGACACCTCAGACTTCATACAAAGGGTAGTGTCTCAAGGTGTCAAGGCCGTGGTTATGTGAGAGCCTAATTTCAGGCATAAATACACAAATCTCAACAAAATGATGGCCTAATAAAAGCTCTCTAAATCTTTTGTGGACACCCAGACCCCTGTTAGTGATAACAGACAACACCATGGTGATGTGATATATAAGAAAACAAGGGAGGAACGAGATCCAATCCCTTCCGCAGATTAGCTATGATTGGTCAGTACTTGGCAATTCATTACAGTCTAAATCTGATGGCTACATATATTATGTCAGAGCAGAACCTAGTAGCAGACTTTTTGAACAGATCCAGGACAGACCCTTACAACTAGATGCTACACCCAGAGGTCTTCTGAGAGATTGTCCTCTTGTGTGGAAACACCCAAGTAAATCTGTTTATCTCCTTTCTCAACAGACAACTAAAATAGTTTTTTACTAGGACTCTTTACACAAAAGCCTGGAAAATGGATGTATTTTTCTTTCCCATAGACAGAAATGTTACTTTATCCTCACCTCTCCTTTCCTCTGATATATAAAGTCATACTAAAGTTCAAGAAGGGCTTGCCAAAGGTACATGTCCTTCCATTTCACTGTTGCGGTATTGCCCCTGTAGCCCCCCTGGATAACTCCTCTCCCCTACTATTTTTCCTCTCCTGTCCTTTACAGCTCTTTGGTTATTTTTTTAATATTACAACTGTTTTTTCCTCACTGCTTAATGCACTGAATGTTCAGCTTCCAAAATTTCAATGTATTTGCACTCTATATGACTGTATATACACGCCTTATCAGTTAACTCTGCTAATTGCCTGTTTCAGTCTTCTGTTTTTAATTAGTAATCTAGATCCCTGTGATTTACATTTATAATTTTGTAGATATAATGCAAGAATTGTGCATGTCTTTTCTGTATTGCATGTAATTTGCACTGTAGTATGTCTTTTTGGTGTAATTTATGTATTTTATTTTATTTATTTATTTATTGCATTTGTTTACCAGGATTGTTTCTTGTGGAGGTTTTCTCCCCGGGTCTCTGCTGAAAACGGGTTAACAGTCAAGTCAGATACTACCCGGTAAACAAATATAAAATAAATAAAGAAAATAAAGAAGATTAGGGATACCCTGCTTAGGGCAGCCAAACATCTGGCCAGTATACCAAAGCCTTAGGTTGCTCTTAATGTACGCTGTATGTCACACGTATGCAACTCGCTTAGCTTAAAGCATAAAGGTGGCATCCGGACATACCATCCCGAGAACTTCTTTGCCACCAGTCTGAACACCATCTCTTTGTTGTCGGTCTGAACACCTGTGTTCCATTGCTGGTTTCACAGAGTCGTTGCAGATAAGTGCCCCATTGGGGTGCCTTTTTTGCTTGTCTTTTTATTGCTTGTGGGGTGTTATGTCATCCAAGAATGGTAAATTCCACTGTAGGAGAGAGATTCACCGTAAAGACCTCCACGAATAGTGTCTGTTTCGCTTTGGCATCTCGCACAACCATACATCCTGTTCTGTCTGCCAGGCTTTTGTACCTAAAACTTTGTGTAGTGGAGTTTCTTATTTGGCGCTGTACTTTGAGAATCAGCGACTTAAACTTCGCAAGAAAGATACGATGGAGGGAACTTCCCGCCCCGAGGGGCAGCTGTCAGGGAAGAAGGCCAAGGAGCCTGGGCTGTAATCTTCCTCTGTTCAGCCTCTGCCAGATTTTTTTCCAGAGGCGAGGGAATCGTCTGAGGTTCAGCCAGCTTTGTTGTCTGATTCCTCTGCTGCAACCGGGTTGGAGGCCGGTGAGGATCTGGCTTTAAGCACTTCTGAAGAGGCTTTGCAGACATCTGTTACAGATATTTAGAGGAAGTCATGGTTGATAATTTCCAAGGGGCCTAGTGGTGTTCCTCAGATTTTAGTCAGAGAAGAAGCCTCTACTACTACTGCTATTGAATGCCATGCTGGGTCAGAGCCCTCCAAGTTTTATAAGGCAGGTGTTCCATTAAAGAAAAAAAAAAAACTAAACATGTTTCTTCTGCCCCTAAGGATCCACAGAGTGAGTGGCAGGCCTTCACTCAGGGTTTGTTTAGTGCTTTGATGGCATTGAAATCTCCTCAGGGTGTTTCTGTTTCAGCTCCCCCTTGGTCCTCCACACCCCTTAAAACCCAGGGAACAAGATTCCTCTGAGGAAGAGTTGGATTCTGATGAAGAATCCCTTGCTTAATCTTCTTAAATTCCTTCTTCTTTGCACTGTGGGTCAGAGGAAGAGGAATCTACCGGTCCTGATACTCCCTTTGAATAGATTTCTTTTGCAGACACAATCTCCAGGATGATGAAGTTCTTTAAAGGGGATTATGCTCAGGTCTGTTAGATTCATAAGAAGTACTATGAGTTGCTGCAGATGGAATCTCCTAAACCTTCTGCTGTTTGAACTGTTTTGTTTGCTTTGTTGGATGTGTTTTCCAGTGCCTCTAAAGCTCCAGATTCTCAGTCCCCTGCTCCCAAGAATCCTGACAGGTTTTATAGTGTGCTTGAGGACTGTAAATATTTCTACAAGTGTCCTGTTGCTGACTCCTCAGTGGTGACTGTAGCCCCTGACAAGTCCTGTCAATTGCTTCCTTTGCCCAAGTTACTGCCTTCTGATAAAGACAACATAACAGTGGAAAGGCTAGGTAAGAAGGTTAACACCTCGGCTACCTTGGCTTTTAGGGCTGCTAATTATCAGACCCATATGTCCAGGCATGTGTTGGCTCTCCTATCCTAGGCTTGTCAGGTTATAGCTAATCTTCTAGACTCTGAGGGTAAAACTTCTGCTCTTTCCCTGTTAAGGACTTCTTTCCAGGTGGCTCGGCATTCTATCAAGTGAAGTTATGATGCAGCAGATGCTTCTTCTAGGACTGCTGCTTTTGGGTCAGTGATGAGGAGGTATTCTTTGCTTCACATGCGACCTTTGCCTGATGATATCAAGGCTAAGTTAATGGATGCTCCTCTTGATAGTAAACACTTGCTTGGTGAAGCTACTGCTGATTTGTTTAAGTCCCTTCAAGATAAGGGTAAGGCTTTACAGGAACTCAAACATGTTTATTTCTGCTGTTCCTAAATTGCAGAGAAACTACCCCAGTAAGCCAGCTTTTGTTTGCAGGCAATCTCGCCCTTCTCCTAAGAGCAAAAAGGATGGCAAATGGGCTCCTCCTTCTAAGGCTACTCAGACTTCAGGGCCTCAGAAGTCTTCCTTTCCAGATAAACCAGGTGTTGTGTGACTATCCTATTTTTCCCTGCCACTTTCCTCGATCTGTTCTCCTCTCTCTCTCTCTCTCCCCCTTCCTGTTTGGCTACAGATTACTCAGGATTTCTAGGTTCTGTCCATTATTCGCCAGAGATATTTCATGGTGTGGAAATCCATTTCCCCCTCTGATGGATATTCCTCAGCCCCTCTGGAACAACTCTCCTTTTTCCCAGAGGTGCTTTGGGAACTTTTGACTCAGGGTACTGTTCAAGAAGTGCCTGTGTCCCAAAGAGGGAGGGGGTTTTACTCCAGGATAATTCTAGTACCCAGAAAGGAGGGTACTTGGAGACCAATTCTGGACCTCTCTCATCTGAACAGTTTTCTGAAGGTGCCCACTTTTCAGATGTTGTCCCTTCAGACTTTGTTCTCTTTTGCTTCCTCAGGCTTATATGGAGTCTCTGGATCGCAAGGATGCTTTCCTCCATATTCCAATCCATACCATTTTCAAGAAGTTTTTGTGTTTCTCTGTTGCTTCCTGGTATTTTCAGTTATTTACTTTGCCCTTTGGCCTTTCTACTATCCCCAGGGTATGCACCAAATGCCTTGCTCCTGTGATTGCTTTTTGCAGGCTTTGGGGGATCCAAGTATTTCCCTACAAGGATGACTTACTATCTCAGGCATCCTCTCTGGAGATCCTGTTGCAGAATCTCCATTTTGCCATCTCTCTTCTTCAGAGCCTGGGGTTTAGAGTAAACTTCAAAAAGTCTTCTTTGACGCCTACTCAGGACCATGTTTTTTGGGTTGTGGGATTCAGAACGTGACTGCTGGCATCCCTGCCTCCTCCTAAGGCTTTGACCCTCATGTCCTTTTTCAAACTCTTCTTTCTTTGGCTTCCATTACAGCCAGGGAGTTTGAGAGCACTGGGTTTCATGGCATCCACCATCCCTATGCTCCCTGTGGCCAAACTTTACATGAGGAAGTTTCATTGGTTCCTGAAGTTAGTTTGGCTTCAGCGTGCACTTCCCCCAGAATTTGTACTTCCTTTTCTACCTTGTCTCAAGAATGAAATCCACTCTTGCATCCAGGAGTTGTCCTTAAATCCAGGGCCCCTTTTCATCCTTCTCTTCTGTGTCAGAAGCTGTTCACAGACATTTCAGACTTGGGATGGGGAGCATCTTTTAGCTACCTGAAAGTGCAGGGGGTCTGGTCTACTTTTCAATAGAAAGAGTACATCCATGTCAAAGGAATAAGAGCCCTCCTGGTGGCTCTTCGGCTTTTCATCCTCTTTTCTCTCCAGGACATCTCAACTTGTTACAGACAACACTACAGTGATATGGTATGTAAACAAACAGAGGGGAACAAGATCTTATCTTCTTTACCGGTTGGCACTCTTGGTATGTGATCTTGCTCTCCAGTATCAAGTGACTCTTCAGGCAGTTTATATTTCCTCAGGTTAAAACATTGTGGCAGACAACTCTGAGCAGGTCCTTAACTCAGCGCCATGAATGGATACTTCACAGGGATGTGTTTCTGGACATTGTCCACCAGTGAGGTACTTCTCAAATACATCTATTTGCCTCCCCTTGAACAGACAACTTCCTCTGTTCTGTGCCAGAGTCCCAGGTCCACTGGTGTAGAAGGTGGACACCCTCTCTTATTTTGAAAGGGGATGTATCTTTATGTTTTCCCTCCCCTTCCCCTCATTCCAAAAGTCCTGTTTAGAATTCAACAGGATGCCCCGAAAATCTTGTTAGTGGCTCCCTTTCAACCAAGACAGCATTGATTCCCTCTTATTCTACATTTAACCAAGGACAATTGTGACAAGCCCTCTTCATCCTGGGACAGTAACTAAGGAGTCTCAATCCTCACCACTGTCTACAGTAAGGGAGTGTCACTAAAAGAATTGTCAGTTTCAGTCTGAGCCTGACTAGGAAGATCAATCAGTAGATCCCCCTCAAACTCCTACTGCCATCCACCACAAATACTCAGCACCGAGGCCTCCCTGTCATGGTGTGGTTTCATGTCAGTGTGGTGCAACTTATGTCCCTGCTTCCTGCCTATGTTTTGGCATTGCTCATAAGTCCTGCAGTACCCTGTTACATCCTTTGCATTCCCAGGCCAATAAAAGTTCTGTATAATTCATCTTTTAGTACGCTTTATATCCATATGACTTGCAAAAGGAATGTCATGGGCCATGGCTAGAAGTGCCAGATGGTAGGCTTTGGGCACTACCAAGTGCTGTATTACCTCACCCTCTAGCTCTGCCTCATGGGTCCACTCTCTGTACAATAACCCTTTGATGTTAAGTTGTCCATCTCACCTTTGTTCATGCTGTTTGGGTTCGGAGCCGATCCTCGGCTCCAACTCGGCCATCTTCTATAACTCGAGAGCTGTTTACTTGCTCGAGGCTACCCCTTATCCCAGCATGCCCAGCGTCAGCTACCCAGATCTCGTTTGCCGCTTCAGCTGCGTGGTTGCTTTCTTACTGGCTCAGGCTTAGTATAGTTTTTTCTATTAATATATTGTTGTTTATTCTTGAAAGTTTGTCAAGTTTTTGTCTATTTTTTGTCTAGATAATATTCCTTTATCCCTTATCGCTTTCTTGTGTATTTTAGCTTTGTTGGCCATTGCTCCATAACTCACAGGCCTTCTGTTCCCTTGAACTCGTTTAAATTAGAGAGTCCCCCCCCCCAAGGATAGCCATTTAAATTAGAGGCTTTCCTTTTGTTCTTTATCTTTAAAAAAAAAAAAAAAAAAGTCTATTTGTTTCTTGTTTTTTTGTAATATAGCTTTTTATTATTGTTGTTGTGGTTGTTGTTAATATAATGTCTAAAGATACCAAGGTATCTGGTTTCAAAAAGTGTGACTCATGCTGTCAGAAAATGTCTCTGACAGATGGGCACACTAGTTGTGTATATTGTTTGGGCGCTATTCACCTGCAGGACTCCTATTCTGTATGTCACGCTTTTAGTCCAAGGGTCCTGCAGGAGCGCAAAAACAAATTAATCCTTCGGGGATTATTGAAGCCTCAGGATTCTCCGGCTAAAAGTATTCAGCCCGCGAAATCCCCCAAGTTTGTCAAGCCGTCGGCTCCTCCTTCGGAGCCGACTCCTTTACTTGACCAACCAAGTATGTCGGTGCCGGCTGGCACTGACAAGACAACTCCTCTGTCAGTTCCATCTGCTAATTCGGAGCCGTCTTGTAGACATAAGAGACTGAGGTCTCCGTCTTTGGAGTCCATCCACTCGGCACCTCAGTCACCTTTGTTACAGAGTGAACGTAGCCATCATTCTTCCCACTCCTCTCGATCCTCTAGATTATTGGATCATGATGTGGAGAGAGTAGTAAGTAGGTTGCTTAAGTCACAGGCACTGGCAAAAATTCTGTCCAGCCCACCTCAACAGGTGTTGGCTCCAACCGCCTCTATTTCTGTTCCTCCTCCGACTACATTTAGCTCAGAGCCGGAGAACATGGATCTGCAGGTAGTAGAACCGTTGGCGCCGATCATCTCTCCTTCGGTTCCGACGTCAGCTCCGATTACCTCGATTGTACCTTCTATTGAGGGATCTGGGCGCCAAGGCTCTCTTGTCGGCTCCCAGTGGGGGAGTGGCATCGGAACCTTGTCCGACCTCATTCTCCCCCTCGGAGCTTCGGCATAGGTGAGCTTGGCTCCAACATCGGCCTCGGAGCCGTCACCCTCAATGCAGAGAAAGACTCCTGTTTCTTCGGAGCCGGAGCTTTCTCTGCCTAGAGGTCGGGATGCCTTTGAGGTCATGCGGAGTGTGCTGTCCCCTGAACAGCTCAACTGCCAGCTCCATCGGCTCCTCCCCCCGTGGTGTCTGTTCCAACCTCTACTCCTCCTCCAGACCCCAAGCGTAGGGAACCTATGCCCCAGGACACCCCATTGGGTGATCCCTCTTCTTCCGAAGCCTCCCCTGATCATTCAGAGGAGCCTCCCCGGAAGAAGAAGTGCAAGAGGAAGCACATAGACTCCCCTGAGTCTGTCACTTCAGATACAGACATGGATGAATCGGAAGGGTCCCCAAGGTCTCCCTCTGAAGATGTTTCCTTTTTGGACACCCTTGAAATGCTTAGACAGAGGAGAGACTGGACTTCCCTAGCCCCTACCGAGGATGAGTCTGTATACCTGGACGCATTCGGTTCCCGACCTTCCACCTCCTGGGTATTTCCTCCTTTCGATCCACTCATGTCTGTAGTGGCTCGAAAGGCTTGGTCAGCTCCAGATTCTGTGGAACCTACTCCGAGGAAACCAATCAAATTTATTACAGCCCCCCAGGACAAGCAATTCCTCTCCAAAGGTGTGCTCGTTGATGCCATGGTGGTAGCAGCAGCCATCAAGAAAGAGTTAGCAGAAACCTCTTCATCTATTCATCCTCCGAACAAAGAGTCTCGGACGATGGACAGATATGGAAAGCGAATGTTTGCTTCAGCGACCTTTTCATTGAGGTCCCTGAATTATCTATGCCATTTTACACGTCTTCAAAGGGATCTCCTGAAAGAGCTTGGAGATACCCTTCAAGATCCTACAGCTGAGGGAGCACCAGCCAAAGTAGTTCTCAGCTTGCGACTCTTAATTCCATAGTCAACTCCTCCATGAGGCTGATTTCCTACGCAGCCGATGGAGCGAGCAGAGCCACAGGGACAGGTGTGGCTCTCAGGAGACATGCGTGGATGTGGCTGTGTCAGTTTGCGGAACCCTTTTGAGCGTCCTTCACCAATACTCCCTTTGATGGCTCCTTTCTCTTTAGGCCTCAGGTGAAAGACACGTTGACCAGTGTGAGCAGGAAGACAAGACTCTCTCTGCCGTTGGAGTCCATTTTTCCACTCCTTCCAGACCTTATCCCAAGGGTCAGAAGAGAAGAAAGATATGGTTCCTAAAATCCCAGGGACCCTTGCCTGACACACGTGGTGATTTTTCCCCCCAGGGGCAGAGGGGGAAGCAACAATAACAGATGCCGCCCTCGTGGCAGAGGGGGACTGCAAAACTAGGGTGACAGAGAAACCTTCTCTGCCAAACTCTTCCAGCATCCCTGAAGGGTTGCTCGACTGCTCACCTCTGGAGGCAGTCGGGGGAAGACTTTCGCTGTACCCAAAAGCCTGGCAAAATATAACAAGAGACAGATGGGTACTATCCATCATATCTGGAGGTTACAAAATTCCCTTCCATCAATCTCCCATAGAATCAAAAAAGCCCATCCCAGATGTCTCACCCAATCTAAGGGATCAAGCAGTCACAGAAGTTTCAAGACTGCTAGAAAAAAGAGCTATTCAAGAAGTCCCCGCAGACCAACTAGGATCTGGAACTTACTCAAGATTCTTTTTAATACCAAAAAAGACAGGGGACTGGAGACCAATACTGGATTTCAACAGATTGAACGAATCTGTACAAAAAGAAAAGTTCCGGATGGTGACATTGCAGTCCATTTTCCCTTTTCTGAGTCAGGACAATTGGATGTGCTCGATAGAGCTTCAGGCCGCGTACTACCATATTAAAATGGACAGACGCTCCAGGAGATTTCTTCGCTTCCGGGTAGGGGCCAGTCATTACCAGTTCAGAGCTCTGCCCTTTGGTCTCACATCAGCCCCCAGGGTGTTCACCAAGTGTATGGCAGTAGTCACGGCTCACCTGAGGCATCAAGGATTCCAGGTGTTTCCCTATCTAGACGACTGGCTCCTGACTGCTACCACCAGGCGTCAACTCTTAGAGGCATGAGATTATACAATCACATCATGCACTCAACTAGGCATTACAGTAAATTTCGAAAAATCTGCCTTGTTGCCCTGTCAGTCTATCACATACATAGGAGCAGAATTAAACACAAAAGAAATGTTTGCAAGATTACCACAGGAAAGAGTATCCACTATTCGTCAACAAGTGTTAATTCTAATGCAGAGCAAAAGGGTTCAAGTCAGACGTCCTCCAAGCTGTAGGCTCCATGGCAGCTGCCATTCTTCTTGTCCCATTAGTGCATTTCCACATGAGAATCCTTCAGTGGCTTCTTTTCACCCAGTGGTCTTTCCAGGAACTACCCATGTCTCACATGATCCTGATCATAGAAACATGCGAAAGGCACCTTTCTTGGTGGATGGTCTCCCCACTAGTAATTCAGGGCAGACCTTTCATACAACCCCTTCCGGTAGCCACAGCCTGGTCTAACAATGCTGTTTTTGTGTAACATGCTATTTGCATATACCATATCTTGCCTAGCCTGTACTTAAGTTTTGTAACAAAATGAGTGTATTTAATTTCTTATAATTACTGCAAACTGAATTACTGTTGTTTATATTCAAAGAATATATTGTACTGTTTTTTGGAGCTTTTCTCCTTGGGCCTCCGCTGAAAATGGGCTCCTAGCCCAGTTGGACTTTCCCGGTTAACAAATTTAATAAATAAATAAATAAAAATTACAAGATAATGGCTGCCAACAGTCAATACAATATCCTTCAAAAGTGGTGTTCAGCTCTATTGGGTAAAATAGATACTGGGGCAAATTTTAGTATGTATCCCAAGCAGTAAGGCTTTTCGGAGTGGCCCTGGTGTTATCACAGTAAGCATAAACACTTTCAAGTTATTAAAAATATTCACTAAATATCCAGACACAATGAGAAGTAGTAAATAATGTAATGATAAGTAAAATAATTTAAAACATGTAAATACTGAATAACTGGTTCCAGTAAACAAAGTTTCACACACAGGAAATATGAAAATAATGCTGTAGGATAGATTTCACATTGATTTTAGAAAACCTCTAACTAGCTAGCTGTAGTTCCTTGATCATTTGAAGATTAACTGTCCCTATCTAATATAAATAACTCATCAAGGCAGGATTATACTCTTACTTCTGCAAGGCAAGATTAATTATATCCACACTCCAGGCTGTTGTCTGTCCTCAGCGAGTGGAACAACTACTCTGGAAACAACTGCACTACTGCTGCTGAACAGCTTTGGAAACAACTACTGAACAACTGACTCAGAACCTGCTTTTATAGCAGATTTTTTTTTAAGTAACAGGAAGCTGCTATAAGAATTCTACTCTCTTATATCAGACTTTGAAAAGTAAACAAACAGTCGCAGTGAAGATTCTGATCTCCCAGCCCTGGTACAGAATGACATTACATCTAGGTCAGCTGACTCTAGCATAACATACATTTAGAATTCTCTTTACAATCATTTACATTTGGCCAGCCAGGAGAACACTGACATTCAAACTTCTTGCATAAATCAGAGTGATAATCAAAAGATATAAACTTATTTACAAAATTATAGCTAGTCATGCTAGCATATGTAACACAGGGTAATCTACAAAACTTCAGCCAGTCATGCTAGTACAGATAACAGTCATACCTTTCAACCTCTTAGAACAAGAAATCTGGACAAAGCCATGAGTAAAAGTGGGACAAATGCCCCAAAATAAGGACAACTTTTAAATATTGCTCTTACAAACTCAGAAAGCTGATAGAATAAGAGGTTTTGCGTTAGCATGAATTTTCTGAAGGACTTGAACTCTGAAACTGAAATGTCAGTCATTATTTTTAAACTTCACTCTTTAATGATTTACCATTAATTTGCTAGAAAACCACAATTTTATGCAAATTGGACCAAAAAATATGAGGCCAAAATCTAGGCATTCTGTGAAAATTGCTATAGTTGATAGGTATGGTAACAATGTCTAATATCCTCAAAGCAATCATCACAAATTAACTCACAGGGTGGACCTACTCACACAAGACAAGGATCTCTCATCGATTCCCACCTGTCCGTTCTTCATTTGACTCTGTAAGTGATAGGGGTTTGATTTCAAATAGACATCTTTTTTTCTGAGGATGTGCTTAGGGTCCTGCAGGAGGCTGGGAAACAATACTAGGAAATCCTACTTATCCAGATGGAAGAAGTTTTCTGTTTGGTGTCTTTCTCATAACCCAGCTCTACTTTCTATGGATGTTCCTTTGTTTCTCTCTTATCTGTGTGAATTGCTCAGTACTGTGTTAGCTTATTCTTCTGTTAAAGCCCACTCATTGGCTATCTCTGCTTGTTTGCCTTTATCCCTTTCTTTAGCTTCTAGGTTTGAAGCTAAACAATTCCTTAAAGACATCCTTCATATTAGGCCTCGCAGGTAGCTTGTTCCTCCTCCCTGGGATCTTAATTTTGTTTTGGAGAAATTGACTCTGGCTTCTTTTCAGCCTGCAGCTTTAGCTTCCTTGCAACACTGCTCTTGGAAGACTGTTATTTTGTTAGCCCTTACTTCTGCCAGACGGGTGTCTGAGCTTCAAGCCCTTAATGCTTGTTCTCCTTTTTTGGTGTTTTATAAGGACATGGTGTCCTTGCGTAATCATCCTTCTTTTATGCCCCAGGAGGTGAATGAGTTGGCCTTTAATCAGTATATCTGATGTTGTTAATTTTCATTCTATCCTCAACTTATGGGTTTGGATCCAATCCCTTAGCTCTGACTTTGCCGTTGCAAAAGCTCATGGCAACCAGAAAAAGTTTGAGCGACTCCTTTACCCATAATGCACCAACCCAATTACCACAGAACTCGTTTGCCTCTTGAAAATGAAAGGCATAGTGCCAGCTTCTCTTGAGCAGATACCTTTATACTTTTTTTTCAAATTTTTCTTTTAAGTATCTAAATATCTGATTTCTTAAATCTAGCTAAATTTCACAGTTGTTAGTACTCCCTTACCCTTTCCCTGTTGTACTTGTGTACTTCTTTATATTATCGTTTGTATATTTCGAATTTGGTTACATCCACTGTAGTTCTTCCATCCCATTGTTGGTATGTCTTATAATTCTTCTCTTTAATATATATAAAAAAAGCTATTATCTAAATTTCGTAGAGTGCTGTTATTTCCCTTTTTTCTTATTAGTGGTATATCTTATGATATAGCTTTTAACTATGGCTGACAAAAAAATGCCCCGTTGGGTTTAAGAAATGTGCGCAGTGTGGGCACAAAATTCCTTGTTTGGATGCCCACATTCTTTGTGTGTACTGTTTGGGTCTGCTCCACTTGCAGACAGACTGTGCTATCTGTCATAGTTTCAACCCGAGAGCTCGAGTTGAGCATAAAAATAAGCTTATTCTGAAGGGATTAGTTCCCTGTTCTTTTAGTGAGGCACTATCTGGAGCTTCCCCCTCACCACGTACTTCTTTACCTTCTTGTAAACATTCCAACAAATTGAAGAGAGCCCTTTATCGGACCCGCCAACTTCCTCAGAACCTAAAAAGAAAAAACTTAGTTCATCTGATCCGACCTCAACCTCGGATACTAAATTGAAAAAGAAAGACTTCTTGGATCCAAAACCAAACATGGCTAAAGATATTAATAATCAGAGCTTTTCGGATCCAGCACAGAAAAGTTTGTATTGGACACTCGGCAGATGTTCATCGTGTTTCACTGCTGCAGTCATTACACTTGGGTTATTCTGCTGGCAGGCTACCCGCAGTCGGCCTGAATTCCAAAGTCCTGGTCCGGCGTCAGTTGCTGTCGCCTCTTCCCTGATGTCAGTGCGCCAGGGGTATAAAAGATGCAGCCGACGCCATTTTCTTCAGTCTTTCTTGCCGCGCGGTGCCCGAAGCAAAAGCAGTTCGCAAGTGCCGGTCGGCCAACTCCTGAGATTTTCGAACTCGAATTTCAGATCCGAAGTCTTCATTAAAGCTAAGTACCCCGTTGGGGAAACTTTTTTCTTGCTCAAGACCGATGTCAGAAAAAGTTAACAATTGTATTTCTTGTGGTAAGCAAATACCTCATGAGGATTTTCATTCTTACTGTATTCCTTGCCTAGGCCCTGACCACGATGTTGCTAGCTGTCGGTTTTGTGCTAGATTTAACCAACGCACTATTAAGCGTCGGTACGATTTTGCCTTTCATTACTTCGGCCGAAGATTTAATTATATAATGCCGTCGGAACAGCCGATGACCGGAGTTTATAAAAAGCGCAAGGAAAAGGACAGGCATCTGAGGTCCAAAACCGACGATGATTCTCAGTGAGGCGCTTTCGCAGCCCCTGATGCCCACTACCTCAGAGCCACAGGCCGCTACCGACTCTCACGTCTAGACAACTAGGCCTCTGGATACTTAAGGTATTGGACACTCGGAAACTGTTCCCTCAGATGGGTCCGGAGCCGCTGAGCAGGCATCGGCTTCTGAGGGTGTTTTCAGACCTACACAATTATATGTCAAGACAACCTCAGCTTCAAAGGCAAAGACTAAAACAGCTTTAAAGACAAAGAAACAAGTACAGTATTCTCCTGGACAGACTTCCATGCCTAAGAAACAGATGCTTAAAATGGCCGAAGACCTAATTACTTTGATCAGGGGTTCCCATCCCCCTCTTGATAAGAGGCCTAGGCAAGACACAGAATATGACTCTTCTGATCAGGTTTCCATTTCCTCTGACTCCTCTGAACAGGAATACTCTCTTCCTCCCTATGAGGATTCTGATGCTGAAGAATCTGTTCCTTCAGCCTCTCCTCCTGTGGATTATTCTTTAGGGGAAACCCTGCATACCATGAGGGAGCATTTTCACTGGGAGAGCCAAGATTACTCAGAATCTAAGAAAAGGCTCAGAGACTTTCTTTTACTACCTCAGCACAGACCTCTTGCTATTCCACCTGTTCTGGACATTGTAGATGATGTATTTTCAGAGTCCGGCCTGTCTCCTGACTCTCTACCCCCTGCACCTGTTAAGCCAGACAGATACTACAGGGTTCCAGATTCTCATAAATTTCTATATAAAAACCCTGCTGCTGACCCTGAAACTATATCTCAGGGTCCCAAAGGGGTCAAGGCTTCCACTGCAAAAAAAACTGTCCCCTCTGATAGGGACTCTAGGGCACTGGACAGATGGGGGAAAAAGTTTACACTTCTGCTACCTTGGCTGTAAGGGCTCTAAATTGTCAGTTTCATATGCTTAAATATCAGCAATACTTAATGTCACTGTTAAAACAGAAAATGTTGACAAATTCTGAATGTTTTGAAAACAAGGAAATGCAGGATTTATTGCATGCAGCTGAACAAGTGGGGAAGCATACTTTGCAATGTGGTTTTGATTCACTGGAGGCCTCTTGCAGGACCGCTGTTACAGGTTCTGTCATTAGAAGGCATGCTTGGTTAAAGGAACAGAATCTGCCTGATTATGTTAAAGCAAAATTATTGGATGCCCCATTACAGCATGATACTTTGTTTGGTGTTAAGGCAGAAGATGTGTTGAAGAAAATGGAGGATAAAGCGAAATCTATGCAGACAGTTAAGGATTTCTTACAGGTACAGCCACCCAGATTTAGCAGGAACTGGCCTTCTAAGAATTGGTCCTTTCCAGTGTCAGACAGGCCACAAAGAGGCAGATACAGACGCCCTAGAGGCAGATCCCAGCTCCAAGGCTCATACAGGCCTAAACAATGGGGTGCTTCTACCTCCAAAAGCGGAGAAGACAAATCACAGCCATATGGGAAACAGTCCCAATGACTTTCCTCTGCCGATGCCAAGCACTTATCTTTTGGCAGCACCCTTAGGGGGAAAACTAGCACTTTTTTCACAAAATTGGCATATGATCACCCAGGACAAATGGGTCTTGAATATAGTGTCTCAGGGCTACAGGTTCCACTTTCACACCCTTCCAAAGACAAAAGGTATGCCAGACCTGCCACACAATCAATGGGCAGAGGCACAAAAGCAGGTTTCATCTCTCATGGACATGAGGGCTATTCAGCGAGTACCACAGCAAGAGCAGGGACAAGGATTTTACTCAAGACTTTTCTTGGTACCCAGAAAGGACAAAGCCTGGAGACCAGTACTGGACCTGTCTATTCTAAACACTTTTCTGGACGTTCCAAAATTCAAAATGTTGACTCTGCAGCAGCTTCTGCCCATGCTGGGCAAAAAGGCTTGGCTTATAACTTTGGACCTCAAAGAGGCATACCTGCATGTCCCAATCAGACAATCTTGCAGAAGATACCTCAGATTCATAGCTGGCTCAATGCACTACTAATTCTCTGTACTGCCCTTTGGCTTATCTACTGCGCCCAGGGTCTTCACAAAATGCCTGGCACCAGTAATCGCATTTTGCAGACAAAAAGGAATCCAAATATATCCCTACTTGGACGACTGCCTTATTCAAGCAGAGAACAAGGACATTCTACTGAAGCATCTGGCGTTTGTAAAAAGACTACTAATTTGCCTAGGGTACACAGTAAACGCTAAGAAATCAAAACTGGTACCCTCTCAAGAGATAATATTCCTGGGTGCAAGCTTAAATACAACTGCCCAGATGGCTTATCTCACGCCAGGCAAACAAAGGCAACTAACTTCTTACTTTGAAAAGATGGCAACAAAGACCCAGTTATCTGCAAGAAAAATTCTGCAGGCTTTGGGCTTCATGGCATCCTGCATTCTGCTAATTCCATATGCAAGACTGCATATGAGGAAGCTACAATGGGATCTAACAAGTGTTTGGACTCAACATTGCCACAGCCTGGAAACATTAATTACCCTCATTCCCTGCCTGCAACAAAGTTTCAATGGTGGGCACAGGCCTGTCACCAGAACAAGGGACAGCCATTCACTTTACCCACAGCCAGGCAGACACTAACAACAGATTCATCAGATTATGCCTGGGGGGCCCACATGGCAGGAAAATGTATTCAGGGCACATGGCCCGCATGCCAAATGCATCTTCATATCAATCAAAAAGTGATGCTAGCTGTACAGAATGCCCTGACAGCCTTCAAGGATCTACTTCATCCAGGACAACTGCTGATAAAGACGGACAATACTACAGTCATGTGGTACATAAACAAGCAAGGAGGCACACATTCCTACCCCCTCTGCAGACAAGCCATGACTTTGTGGAATACAGCATTGACTTATCAAGTACATCTGCAAGCACAATTCCTGCCAGGAAAGACAAATACTCTGGCAGACGAACTAAGCAGAAACCTTATGGACCCCCATGAGTGGAAACTAGATCCACAAATCTTCAGCATGATAACAAGGAAATGGGGATGCCCAGACATAGATCAATTTGCCTCCCCTCACAACTGCCAACTACAGAGATTTTGCATAAGGACTTATCACAAACAAGCATGGAAAGTGGATGCCCTATCATTCAGCTGGAAAACCCTTACAGTATATGCCTTTCCTCCACTGCCTCTCTTCCCCAAGGTACTCCTAAAGGTCAGACAAGAGAAGCCAAAAATGATTCTGATTGCCCCAGACTGGCCACACCAGCACTGGTATCCAATCCTAAAGAGTTTATCTCAAGGCCCAGCCTGGACATTACCTCTAATTCCTCATTTACTGACCCAACAAAACAATCAGATCCTGCACAGTCAACTCAGAACCTCAAATGTGGCTGCATGGCGGATAATATAACCACTCAGGACACACCTCTCTCTAAAGCAGTTATGGATGTTATTTTGGAGGCCAGGAGGCCCAGCACCAGAAAATCTTATGCAGAAAAATGGAAGAGATTCTGTGCTTGGAACCAGGCACAAGGAATTGACATGCTTGTTCCAAATATTCCTCAGATTTTACAATACCTTACTGAGATGCTGGACAAAGGCCTATCCTTCTCATCAATTAAGATCCATGCCTCTGCCATTTCAGCTCATTACAATACGGATCCACCAATTTTTTCACATCCACTGCTAAGGCAGTACCTCAGAGGGGCCAAAAACATAAGACCTCCAAGGAGAGCACCAATACCTGCATGGGACCTCAATTTTGTCTTGGAAAAGCTCACACTGCCTCCTTTTGAGCCAGCCAATACAGTTGAGATAAAATTCTTATCATGGAAAACAGCTCTGCTCCTAGCAATAACTTCAGCAAGAAGAGTCTCAAGAGTTACAGGCATTAATGGCTGTGGAACCTGTTATTATTTTCCATCCGGACAGGGTTTCTCTAAGGACAAACCCAACATTTATGCCTAAAGTAGTGTCCAGTGTGGCTCTTAACCAAGCCATTCATTTGCCTACCTTTTATCCAAATCGACAGAATAAAGGGGAGAGACTTCTGCATTCTTTGGACATACACAGACAGCTATGCTTCTACTTGGACAAAACTAAAGCTTTCAGAAAGACTGAGCAGCTCTTAGTGGCATATGCTGCAGGATCACAAGGAAAAGCTATTTCAAAGCAGACTGTTTCAAAATGGATAGGCCACTGCATTCATTTCTGCTATTCACAACATGGCAAATTAGTGCCTAAGGGCATTAGGCCACATTCAACAAGAGCAGCAGCCACTTCAGCAGCCTTCCCCAGAGGAGTACCAACCAAGGATATTTTGGAGGCTGCAACTTGGACTTCAGTGCACACTTTTACAAAGCACTACCACTTACCTCTTTACTCTAAATCCAGAGCAGGCTTTGCCACTGCAGTTCTGCAGGGCCTCATAGCCACTCCTAATTCTGTTTAGGCCCAGCCACCCAACCTCAGCTTTGGGATTCAACCCAAGTGTAATGACTGCAACAGTGAAACACGATGAACAAAGTACAGTTGTGTACCTACCATAAATGTAGATGTTCGAGTGTATTCACTGTTGCAGTCCAGGTTACCCTCCTAGCATCCCCCTTTCTTTGCTGGGACTTATCTGTACTTTTATATTCTATACAACCTATGTGGTGTATTTGCTTGTAGATGAAGATATTGTTTAGGTTAGTGCATGCTTTTTTATAAGCAGAATTTTAGCCTACCCTTTTGGGGGCACCTGGCATCTGGGGCAAGAAAAACTGAAGAAAATTGCGTTGGCTGCATCTTTTATACCCCTGGCGTACTGACATCAGGGAAGAGGTGACAGCAACCGATGCCGGACCAGGACTTTGGAATTCAGGCCGACTGCGGGTAGCCTGCCAGCAGGATAACCCAAGTGTAATGACTGCAACAGTGAATACACTCGAACATCTACATTTATGGTAGGTACACAACTGTACTTTCCTTTCTCTCAAGAACCAGATACTCTCCATTGGTGGACCCAGTCCCCTGTCCCATCTCCATTTTTGGAGAGACCAAAATCCCCATCTGTGGTTTCCACTTGCTCTTCCAGGAGCCTTACAGAAGAAGACATGGATAGGTTAATGAGAAAGTTCTCTTGGTGCAAAGTTTGTCAATCATCCTGTCGGCTCCTACCCCTCTGGGTCAGGAGATCCGACCTTCCACTACCCCATCTTTGCAAGTTCCTCCTGCGACTTCCTGCTTAGTTTTAGAGTTTTCAGATCCAAGTTGCCCGGATCCATCTGCATCGCCTCCAAGAATTTCTCTTTCCTCAGATCCGAAGCTTACTCTGAGCTCTTTGGTTCGATCAGATCCTGAGGGCTCTCGGAGCCAGGGCTACCCTCTCTGGTCTGGGGTGTCATAGTCAGCTCCAAAATTTTTCGGAGCCATCTCTACACCTTAGGGCCTCAGCACAGCTTAATTTAGCTCCGATTTTGGCCTTGGGGGAGTTCTCCTTGGAGTGGGGAGGGACTTCGGTCCGAAGGCTTGTCCTTATGGACCTGGAGCTCACTTCCTCTGTGGTGGGGGTTTGCCTTTGAAGTCATGTAGAGAGCCTTGTCAGCTTCCATGACAAAGATGGTTCCCTTCCCCCTTGGATCCTCAGTCTGTAGGCTTGTCAATTTGCTTAGAGTCTCATCTATCCTCTCCACAGGGACAGCTGGTACTGAAACCCCAGCTTCCCAACAGGTTGTTCCCACCTCTTCTGATATCTTCCCAAAGCATCCAACTGAGGAGTTCCCTAAGAAGAGAACATATAAGAGAAATCACTTAGACTCCCCTGAGGAGTCAGTCAGAGAAGCTACAAACTTTTCAACAAATAAAACACGCAACAGTCCACAAGGGACTACAGAAAACACAAATAAAGAAAAAAATAAATAACCGGACCACCAAGGTAATACGCAGTACTTTAATAGTACCAGATAGCTGAGCGCTTTCGCCAGAATCAAAGTCTGGCTTCTTCAGAGTTCAGACTTCAGGCTCGGTCCCATCTTTCATCCCGACACCAACACCTATAGTTCCAACAATAATTCTCGAAGAAACAGAAATGGTGCTTCCTAGAATGGTCTGTTCTCCATCTATAGATCCCTTTGTGGGACAAAGGCCCAGCCCTTTTCTGGAGAGACCTAAATCTCCATCCACTCAATCAGTTAGCTCCACCAAGAGCCTCTTGGAATCAGACATGCTGAGGCTAGTGGATCAGCTTCTTGTGGTGAGAGGATTGGCTTCTATGTCCTCTGTTCTGACTACCTCCAGTTCTGGAATTCCCTTCTCCACGACTCCACTGGATCTTCCTCCTCAGACCCCATCTGTGGCTTTAGAGACTCAGGCTCCGATCCTTCCAGCACTGACTGTCTCTGCCCCGGCTAGAACCTTTTCTGTGAGGCCGACTACTACCTTGAATTCTTCGGTCCTCTCGGAACCAGAGAATTCCTGGGGTGGGGGCTTTGCTGTCAGCTCTGAGGGGCACGTTTTGACTACAGTTTTTTTTGAGCCATCATTACACCTCAGGGCCTCAGCACGCATGAGTTCCACTCCAGCTTCGGCATTGGAGGTGGTCTCGGAGCAGGGAAAGACCCCAGTTCCGAAGCAGTCATTCTCGGTTCCAGGTTCCATTCCCTCTTCGGGGGGGACCTGCCTTCCAATCAATGGAGAGGGCTTTGTCCTCTGTGTGCACCCAGTCATCTGCTCCCTGATTGGAGGTAATCCCTGACCCTTCCTCTCACTTTGACTCTCAACCAGCCTCTGCATCGTGACAGAGAGTGCTGACACTGCAGGACAAACCTGTTCAGGTTCTAGCCTCTTCTGATACTTCTTCAGAGTTTCCCACTGAAGAGGTTCCTCAGAAGAGAAAGTATAACAGGAACCACTTGGATTCCCCAGAAGAATCCATCACTGAGGACACCGACTGTGATGAAGGGGAAGGTTCCTCTAAGTCACCCCCTGAAGATGTCCCCTTTGGAGACATTCTTGATATCCTTAAACAGAGGAGTGGCTGGAAGTCCCAACATCTTTCCCCGGAGGAGTCAGTGTATCTGCAAGCTTTCGGTTTAACTCCAACTACTGATTACCTCATCAAGTTGATTGCTCAGGGGCATGGAAGGCTCCAGATTGCATAGAGCCGATGTGTAAGAGACCAGGAAAAATGTTTTCAGCTCCTGAAGATTTTCAGTTTTGGGCTAAAGGGTTAGCAGTAGATGCCTTGGTGGTTGCGGCAGCCACAAAGAAGGAACTGTCTGAAGAGAGTTCCACTAGCCATCCCACAAACCTAGAGTCTCGGGCAATGGATAGGTTCAGGAAGTGGGTATGCACTTCATTGACCTTTGCCTTAAGGTCTTTCACTTTTATGGCACATTTCACAAGAATACAAAGGGATCTGATTAAGAGTTATCTGATACCCTTTCAGTAGCCGTATCTGAAGGAGTCCAAGGTAAGGTTGCATCTTAGTTGGCCAACCTCGAGTCCATATCCAACTCGTTCATGAGGCTTATAGCAGATGCAGCCAAGGGGATGACCAGAGCAGTGGGTTTTGGCATAGCCATAAGGAGACACTCCTGGATACACGTATGTGAACTTGCAGAGCCATACAAATCTTCATTCATCAATGCTGCTTTTAATGGATCGTCCCTTTTTGGCCCAAAAGTTTGAGAGACCTTGTTCAGATGTCAGAAAGATGAGAAGGCCATTTCTGCAGTGGGTGTATGTTTCTCTAATCCCGAGCAGTCCTTCTCTAGGAACCAGAGGAGTAGAAAAATATGATCTGAAGTAGTTTACTTCATTTTATCTTCAACCTGTGGGATACCAGATCCATATCGGATCCGAGCTGGCAATCTTACTAGCATCTGCTCCGAGCTTCAAGCTCCTCCCCTTACCCATAATACACCTCCAGTACCTTCCAACCCCCAGATCTCATTTGCTGTGGCTAGCTGAGGCACTGTGATCTCCAGAACTCAGACTAGTAAGTGGGTATTAAAGCTTTTAGTAAGCCTTTTTTCTCTGCTAACTTTAGGATAGTGATTAGTGTAGCTTCCCCTTTTCCTTCCATCGCTTGGTGCATTGTGTGTTTAAAACTTTAGTCGTTTTTAGCATAATTTAGCGTAGTTAGTGAGTGTACTTTCCTCCCCTCCCCCCTCAGTGTGTTCTATGTGTGAGTGTGGTGAGTGGTTTTCAGTGGGAAAATAATATATCTGAAGTAGGAACTTCATTTGTCAGCAACCTTTGGGATACGGATCCGATCTCGGATCCAAGCTGGCAACTTCTACCACAGCATAGATCCGAGCTCCTAGCTCCTCCCTTTACCTATAATCCCCTGCCAACCCTGACTGACCTCAGATCTAATTTGCCGCGCTTCAAGCTACAAGCTGGATTTCGAGCTCCTGATAGTTGAGTAAACTTTGTGAGAAAAACTTTGCTTTTTTCTTCCTTTTTCTTGTGTGAGTGTGTACGAGTGTTCAGGTATCCTATATTTATATCTTTTTGTGTTTAATTTTTCCTCCCTGCCCTCGCTGGTTCGTAGTGTGTGTTTGTGGTGTGTGTAGGGGCCTAGTGAGTGTGTTTTTTCTGTATACCATGTCAGAGGCCCCTAAAGCCATCTTTTCAAAATGCACCGAGTGTGGCCATAAGTTTTCACCGGCGGATGGCCACACCCGGTGCGTTAGGTGCCTTGGGGTTGAACACCTCTCTTCGGGATGCGCGATTTGAGCAGCGTTCAACCCCAGGGCACTTAAGGACCGGAGGTTGAAGCTGATCCTGGTGGGCCTTTTGCCCCCAGATTCGGCTCCAGCCTCCGGTACTTCTGTGGCCGCTACCCAGCCCTCGGTGGTAGCCACCCCTGTCTCCCTCCCTCCAGTCAGGACTCAACCTCCCGCTTCGGCTCCGGAGGCGAGGGAGGCCAGGAAAGCCAAACGGAAGGGGAAGCACCATAAGCGGCGGGCCGAGGACTCCTCGGCCCCACCCGCCAAACGGGCTTCTCCATCCAGAGCTTCTGGATCACCTCCTCCTCGGCTCCGGTCCCCTTGTTTCTCACCGGGCCCCGGGAGGAGGGACCCGTCCCCATCGAAGTCATCGAGGCGACACTCTAGGTCTGCCTCGGTGGCCTCGTCGAGGTCCACCTTTAGTATGTCAGATGCAGACATGGACCGGATGATGAGGAGGTTCATCCAGGCCCAGCTGCAGATGGGAGTGCTCTTGCCCCCCCCCCTCCGGGGGGGAGCTCGACCCCATTTCTTGCTCCAGTCGCTCCTTCTCCGACCAGCTTTCCGGGTTTGGAGCATTTGGAGCCGAGCCGCGTTGGATCCGGGGGTGGGTCGGAGCCGATAGTACTGGTTTACTTCGGCTCCAAATGGTCCCTCGAGCTTGTCGGATCCGAACTCTCGGAGCCGTGGGTTGAGCTTCGGATCCGAGGGACACTATGTGACTTCGGCTCCGTCCCGGTCGGAGCACACGGGTACTTCGGATCTGAGGGTCTCGGCCCCGGATCCGGTCCCCGCTTCGGATCCGAGTGGGAGTCGACTCTCGGATCCTATCGAGAATGGCTCCCCCTCGGCTTTCGCGGTGGTGGAGAGGGCACTGTTGAGTGCATCCGGACCTCTGGTCCTGGCCTCGGCTCCCCCCTGCACTCCCTCTCAGCTGGTCCGGGCTCCCATCACCTGGCCTTCGGGGCAGCCTGCTTCAGCGTCTCTGGGTGTTCCTTTGGAACGTGACATTGCAGGTGAGTCTTCGTCGGACAGCCCCCCCGAGGAGGTCCCTCACAAAGCCAAGTGTAAGATGAGGCACGTGGACTCCCCCGAGTCCCTTACGGAAGATACGGACTTAGATGAAGGGGAAGGCTCCCCAAGGTCAGCCCCCGAGGATGTCTCTTTTGGAGACATCATGGAAATGCTCAGGATTAAGGGAGGGTGGTCTGCCCCCAAGGCTTCCTCCAATGAGTCCGTATTCCTAGAGGCATTCGAAGTAGGGCCATCCACCTCTTGGGTGTCCCCTCTCCCTGACTCCCTGGTGGACCTTATTTCCACCAGGGCTTGGAAGGAGCCGGACACTGTAGAGCCAGTCCCCAAGCACCCGGATAGAATCCTGAGTCCCGCTGCTGAAAGAACCCACTGGAGCAGAGGTCCCCTCGTGGATGCCATGTTGGTGGCGGCTGCCACCAAGAGAGAGTTGGCTCAGGAGAGCTCTGCGGTCCACCCGCCGAGTAAGGAGTCTCGGGCGATGGACCGCCTTGGGAAGCGGGTCTTTAGTTCAGCAACCTTCTCCATGAGGGCGCTGAACTATATGGCACACGTCATCCGGATGCAGCGAGATCTAGTAAAAGAATACGCTGCATCCCCCCCAGAGTCCATGTCGGGGACAAGCAGCTGTACTCCTCCCGAATGTCTACTCTACGTTCAGTTTCCAACACCTCTATGCGGCTCTTGTCTCACGCCACTGAAGGAGCCGCTAGAGCTGGCGGAGCCGGCCTGGTAATGAGGCGCCAAGCCTGGCTCCGACATTGTGACTTCTCGGAACCCTTTAAGGCGTCATTAGCGAATAACTCCTTTGATGGTTCTGCACTGTTTGGCAAAACCGTTCGCGACACTTTAGTCCAGAGCGAGAAAGACAGGAAGAAGTTGTCTGCCATCGGAGTCCGCTTCTCTGCTCCCCAGAGGTCCTTTTCCAAGAACCAAAAGGGTCAGAAGATGTGGTTCCGTAAATCGCATCAGTCCCAGTCTGCTCCGGACAACCAGTCCTCTCGTGGCAGAGGAAGACAGGGAGGACGCCGCCCAAGAGGCAGAGGGGGTCCCAGAAATTTTGGGACCAGAGAACCTTTCTCTGAGAGGCCCACGCAGAACCCCTGAGGGGTTGCCTGGCTGCTCCACTCTGGAGGCAGTCGGGGGGCGTCTTTTGAAGCACCTAGCAATGTGGGAGTCCATAACAACAGATCGCTGGGTGCTTTGCATCATATCCAGAGGCTACCTAATTCCCTTTATTGACCCAAAAAAACGTAAATAAAGCACAAACTGGTAAATGACGACCAGGAAGTTCCACGGTCTGAGTAAACCACAGCAATGCACGTACCTCCTTGTCAAAATTAAAAGTTTTCACTGTTACAATAAGGTTCCACGCTGAAGAATGTTCACCAACGAGTCTGCAGCAATAATGGAATTTATTCTTAAAAACATACAAACTGGTACAGCCAACACAACGCCATGCAATAAACACATCCAACAGAATTTACCGGTTTCCGCCAAGACGAACTTCTTCAGAATAACTATACCACTCACTACCTCCCCTTTATATACACAACAGATTCAGTCAATTACCTAATTAATTAATACTCAATTATACTATTTAAACAGTTTATGCAATAAATATAATTGAACTTCAAATAATTTTGATAAATTCATGTTTTGTATATATTAACATTAATCGTGATTTGTATGACCATAACACAAACATAAACATTATTAAAAACCTCATTAAAAAAATATAATGATAATTACATCGTACTTATACAAAAAACAACAAAATACATAAACAATTATTCTATCCCAATTCCCATGTAAATGCATGTATAATGATGTATGATGACCCTAAAATAATATATAAAATTATATATATATAAAAATAATATATATGTGTATATGTATATAAGAATTATATATTTAATGATGCAATGTGTGTTTATATATATATAGCCTCATAAATTAATATACAGTATTTTCCATAAGTTCTCCACCCTAATCTATACATGTAATGTTATATAATATGTGTATACATCCTTATTTAATTATATAATAAATTATAAGGGTGTATATATGACTTACTGAAGTATATATAAATGTACTGTTATACAAGCTGTTGTACATAAATGAACATAATTTGTTCATAAATATATTACACTTCCCTTATGGTAGAAATTATATTTGAAACCATTTATTAGGAATATAAATTATTATTAAAAAACTATATATTAGGTTTAAATTTACCTAAATTCGGTAGTGTACAGGAACAAGGTCAACACTTACCCTTGATATGATTTTTCATAAGGATAGGTTTGATTGTACTATATTCATTAAGTCCCGGCTAATTATGGGCATTCAACAGGATCTGTCATTTTAATTCCTGTATATCTAAATCATATTTTGTGTTTCTTCCCTGTACATCATATAGTAAATGATCAATTATACAAAATTTGAATCTATGATCAGCATATAATTGAATATGTCTCACTAAGGCATTTGTGGTTTTCATATGCTTTATATCCAAAACATGTTCTTTTATTCTACTCCAGAACTTCCTACTTGTTTTGCCTATATAAAAGGCTCTACATTGTTGACAAAGTGCTACATAAATCACATTTGAAGTATGGCAGTTAAAGTGTCCTTTAATTTTGATATTATTAAAATTAATTTTAATTTTCTCCTGTGTATCATGTATATATTTGCATGTTGTACATCTTCCACATCTGAAATTTCCTATTGGTCTATTGGTTTTGTATTGCTGTACTTCCATATTATGTTCAAAATATTCCTTGAAAGATGCATCCTTTTTATATACGAACTTGATGGGTCCTTGAAATATTGATGCTATCATATGTTCATTGGTAAACAAATTCCAATTCCTAATAATAATGTTCTTAATTATTGGGGTACAATCATCAAATACAGAAATATATAGGGGTATCTGATCCTTACTTTCATATTGAATTTTACTTATGTCTTTGTCATAGCCATAACGTAATATGGCTTGATATTTTCCTACCTGTCTCTTAACTTTAACTTCTTGTTTAATTGTTTCACATAAGATTTTTGGATAACCCCTATTTAAAAACATATTTTGCATAAATTCTAACTCATCATGAAATTCCCCTTCACTAATCATCCTGGCTGCCCTGATCATCTGGCCCTTTACAACTCCCTTCTTTTGATGGTCAGGGTGCCAGCTGTCATAGTGAAGATAGGAGTTAGAAAATGTTGATTTTCTGTGAATGTTTGATTTAAATTGTCCCCTATGTTTATCAAAGGTTAATTCCACATCCAGGTATGATATATTTTCATAACCAATGTGATGTGTGAATTTTAAAAATCGAACATTTTGATTAATATATTCAAGGAATATTTTTAATGCTGTCTCATCGTTGTCCCATATTATAAAGATATCGTCCAAATATCTGGTGTATATTTTGATGTATTTTTTAAATGGACTGTTGAAAATATAATTATACTCCCAGTATGTCATGATTAAGTTAGCATACATGGGGGCACATGCTGCCCCCATTGCAACTCCATCAATTTGTTTATAATAATTCCCTTCATAATACAAATAATTGTTATGAAGTACAATTTCCATTAGACCAATCAGGGTAATTCCCTTTATTGTAACCCCCAAAACCAGAAGCCTCCCCGACGTACCACCCAATGAGAGGGAGGCGGCTGCTACAGAAATTCAGCAGCTTTTGCAAAAAAGAGCCATCCAACCCGTCCCCCCAGATCAGTTCGGATCGGGGTTTTACTCCAGGTTCTTTCTGGTGCCAAAAAAGACGGGGGACTTGAGGTCCATTCTCGACCTCTCTCTCCTGAACCTGGCAGTACCCAAAGAAAAGTTCTGAATGGTCACGCTACAATCTATTCTCCCCCTATTACGGGAGAACGACTGGATGTGCTCGATAGACCTCAAGGATGCGTACTACCACATTCTGGTGGACAGACGCTCCAGGAGGTTCCTCCACTTCCGGCTGGGAGCCAGTCACTTTCAGTTCAGGGCCCTCCCCTTCGGTCTCACCTCAGCCCCCAGGGTGTTCACCAAAGTCTTGGCGGTTATAGCGGCCCACATGAGGCTTCAGGGAATTCAGGTCTTTCCATACCTCGACGACTGGCTCCTCATCACCCCAACAAGGCATCTGCTCTGTTCAGGCAGGGATTATTTCCTCAATCTTGCTCCACGCCTAGGGTTGATTATCAACATGGCCAAATCCTCTCTGGTCCCTACACAGGTAATAGATTTCATAGGGGCGAGATTGGATTCCAGACTAATGCTTGCCTTCCTGACTCCCGATCGGCTTCAGAACCTGAGGTTGCATGTTCAGGCCATTCACCGACTTCCTGCTCCACCAGTGGAATTGATCCTGAGGGCTCTAGGGCCCATGGTGGCAGCAATTCCTCTGCTGCCCCTAGCCCGTCTAAATATGAGGGTCCTGCAGTGGACCCTCCAGGTACAATGGTCCCTTTCTCGCAACCCCCTGTCCCATCCTATTCCCCTAAGCAGGGCTTGCAGAGGGTCGCTCCTGCGGTGGCTCCAGTCCCCGAGTCTCCGCACGGGACGACCACTCTCGATGCCTTCTTCCGTCGCCACAGTGACCACAGACGCCTCTCGCCTGGGGTGGGGGTGGGGGGCACTATTCAGGCAGAACGGTCCAAGGCACGTGGAACGACACAGAGACCTCCTTGCATATCAATGTCCTAGAGATGAGGGCAGTGCTTTTGACGTTGCAGGCACTTCACAGTCTTCTTCCGATTGGGACTATTGCAGTACAGACGGACAACATGTCAGTTGTCTGGTACATCAACAAACAGGGGGGAACCAGGTCTTATCCTCTTTGTCGCGAGGCCATGAGAGTGTGGGAATGGGCGATATCCACCAACCGCTTTCTCATTGCAACGCACATTCCGGGACGGTCCAACATCCTAGCAGACAGGCTCAGTCGTTCGATTTTGACCCCGTACGAATAATCTCTCAATCCTCTAGTAGCGAAACAAATATTTGCCCAATGGGGGCAACCCTGTTGCGATCTTTTTGCCTGTCCCTCAAATACCAAATGCAACAATTACTTTACTCTAATCCCCCCCCAGGGGGAGTCCCCGAGAGACTCTCTAGTACATGCTTGGCCTCCCGGTCTCCTTTACGCTTACCCTCCATTGCCCATGATGCTAAAACTCTTACAGAAAGCCCATCGGCTGGGGAGCAAAATGATCCTCATTGCCCCATTCTGGCCTCGTCAAACGTGGTTCCCGTACCTGTGGTCTCATCTGATTCATCCACCCTGGATTCTGGATCCCCTTCCGGATCTCATTACTCACCCTCTGGGTCTTCCGACCCCCAACCTGGTCAACCTCAAGCTGACTGCTTGCTTGCTTCAGTTCCACTCCTGATAAGGACTCCCGGAATCTCCTCACCAGTCAAAGCCATTCTAGTAGCAGCACACAAACCTTCCACCAGAAGGGTTTATCGAAGTAAGTGGAAACGTTTCTCCATTTGGGCAGAGCACCATCACTTAGATCCTTTCACAGTGCCTCTTACGTCGGTTTTGGATTTTCTAACTACCCTTTTTCATCAAGGGGCTAGCTGCTCTACAGTCAAGGTACAACTAGCAGCGATTTCGCATTATCATGTAGGGCATGAATTGGGCCCTCTAATCACTTCCAAGCTTTGTAAAGCTTTCCTCAAGGGTACCTTCCTCCTCAGACCCCCGGTCAGGGAGGTAGTACCCCCATGGGACTTATCTTTGGTTCTTCAGGCCTTGACAAGCCCCCCTTTCGAGCCGGCGGCTATGGTGGATCTCAAATACCTCTCTTGGAAGACGGCCTTCTTGGTGGCCATTACTTCAGCTAAAAGGGTCTCTGAGCTTCAGACTCTATGTGTTAAACCGCCGTATTTAGCCTTCCATCAGGATAGAGTTTACCTCAGGATCAATCCGTCCTTTCTGCCTAAGGTATCTTCGGAAGCTAATATTAATCAATCTATTAATCTTCCCGTATTCTTTCCCAATTACCTGAACAAAGGAGAGTACAAACTGCATTCCTTGGATGTGCACAGACAATTACACTTTTATATTCATCAAACTGCTGGTCATAGACAATCTGACCAGTTGTTTGTCTCCTTTGCCAAAACAAGTTTAGGCAAGTCAGTCTCTAAAGTTACACTGTCACGGTGGATAGCTAGTTGTATCCTCTTGGCGTATCAGAGTTCGGGAAGGCCTACACCTCAGGGAGTCCGAGCTCATTCTACTAGGGCCGTCGCTACTTCGGCGGCTTTTAAATCTAGGGTTCCATTAGATGATATTTGTTCCGCAGCCACTTGGGCCTGATCTCATACCTTTATCAGCCATTACAAACTGGATGTTGTCTCCAGAGGTAGGGCGTCCTTTGGCTCTGCAGTGCTCCGGAATATTCTTCCATAAAGGCCACCCAGGATTCAGGTAGCTGGGGACTCTGTCCCAAAGGTTGCTGACAAATGAAGTTCCTACTTCAGATTAAGAAGTTATGTACTCACCATAACATTCCATCTGAGTAGGTATCTTCATTTGTCTGCAACCATCCCCCCATCCTTCCCCCTGACCTATAGGATCTGTCTTAGATAAGCCTCTTCTGGGGCACAGTAACTATGGTTGTATCTGGCAAACTTGATCTGAGGTCAGTCAGGGTTGGCGGGGGATTATGGGTAAAGGGAGGAGCTAGGAGCTCGGATCTATGCTGTGGTAGAAGTTGCCGGCTCGGATCCGAGATCGGATCCGTATCCCAAAGTTTGCAGACAAATGAAGATACCTACTAAGATGGAACGTTATGGTGAGTACATAACTTCTTATTTTTTTATATATATTTGTTTTCCCTCTAGCATAAATGGCTGATAAGCCGGTGTTTAAAAGGTGCACTGAGTGTGGCCATAAGTTGTCCCCAGCAGATGGCCACACTCTTTGTGTAATGTGCTTGGGCGTGGCCCATCTTAGTACAGACTGCTCTATATGCTCAGGTTTTAACCCGCGTGCACTCAAGGGCAGGAAGGCTAAGTTGGCCCTGAAAGGCCTTTTTCCCCCTTCTGAGGCGGTTGCCTCGTCCTCTGCTTCGGTCATAGCAGCTGCTGTGGCCGCCTCTCCTTCTTCTCTTGCCCTTGCTTCTCCTCCCTCCCAGGCTGGGACTCAACCTCCCGTTTCAAAGCCTGCAGAAGCAGAGCAGAAAAGGGGCAGAGAGAAGGAGAGAGACAAAATCTAGGATGGAGAAACGTAAGATGTTTCCGGACCTCTCTTCACCTGTTAGGACTCATAGGATCCGTGACTCCCCTTGACTCCAATCTCCGATGTTTTCCCTAGAGCTGAAGGAGACACGCTGTACATCTAGGGCCTCAGTGCCCGATCCGCAAGGTCAGAGTCTGTGGCCTCGTCAAGGTCCACGCAGTCCTTATCTGAAGTCGACATGGATAAAATGATGAGGAGATTCATTCATATTCAAATCCAGTCTTGCCAGCCCCCTCTCCCTCAGGAGGGGGGAGCTCGCTTCCTTTTTTACACAGATTTCTCCTTCTCCGATCCGTCCACCGGGTTCGGAGCACACGGATCAGAGGATGGCTTTAGTCAGGGGGTCTGCGCCGACGGTACCTGCTTCCTCTATGCCGACAGCTGCCTGGAGCATGTTGAATCCGACCAGCTTGGATCCGAGCCACTCGCAGCTGGAGCTTGGGTGTCGGATCTGAGGGAGTGGAACTTTTTTCATCGGCTCTGCCTTTATCGGGCCAGGTTCCCTCCCTCGTAGCTCCGTCCACTTCTGGCCCGGCTCCAATTCTCTCATCGGACCTGGGGAGACCAGCTTCCTTATTGATTCTACAGGAGGTTTGTTCTCCCTCGGCATTTGACCTAGTAGAAAGGGTTCTCTCCACTGAATTGAGACCCCTGACTATCCCCTCAGACTCCGCCCCGACCCCGTCGACTCTTTCTACAAATCCCATCATTTTACCAGTGGGACAGCCCATGCTCAAGGAGCCCCAAACGGTCCTCCTGAGGAACAAGTGTCTTGCGAGTTCCCCCCGGAGAGCCCCACAAGGATGTGCCTCGCAAGCATATGTGTAAGAAGAGGCAGTTGGACTCCCTGAGTCTCTCACCGTGGATATGGACTTGGATGATGGGGAAGGTTCCCCAGGTCACCTCCCAAGGATTTCTCCTTTGGAGACATCATGGAAATCCTTCACCATCGGAGAGGTTGGTCTGCCCCCAAACCTTCTTCTGATGAGTCTGTGTTCCTGGAGGCTTTCGGCATGGACACATCTACTTCCTGGGTGTCCCCTCTCTTAGATCCCTTGGTGGACCTGATCACCTCACGGGCCATGAGTCGCGGATGATGGACCGCTTAGGGAAGTGGGTTTACACTTCAGCTACCTTTTCTATTAGGGCAGTGAACTACCTCGCCCACGTCATGAGACTCCAGTGTGACCTGGTCAAAGAGCTGGCGAGTCTCCCCCCTAAGTCCATGTCGCAGGAGGACAGGGACTCGTTCCCCACGAGGACAGCCACTTTGAAAGCAGTCTCCAACATGTCCATTTAACTCCTTTCACATGCTACTGAAGGAGGCTGGGTCCGGCATGTCCATGAGGCGCAACGCCTGGCTCAGACTTTGTCAATTTTCAGAACCTTTCAAGGCATCCTTTGCCAATGCTCCTTATGATGGCTCTACTCTCTTTGATATGAGCATCAAAGAGACTTTAGTCCAGAGTGCGAAGGACGGGAAGACACTGTCTGCCATTGGAATCCGCTTCTTGAACCCTCAAAGGTCCTTTTCCCGGAATCAGCGAGGGCAAAAGAAGATGTAGTTCCAGAAGTCTCAGTATTCCCAGGGCACCCAGGGCTCTTCTTCTGCCCTCAGAGGCAGAGGGGGACAGAATGGATGCCGGCCCAGAGGCAGAGGGGGGGGGGTCCAGGGAATTTTGTGTCTGGAGAACCTTTCTCCGACAAGCCCGGACAGCAGCCTTGAGAGGCGGCCCAACTGCTCTACTCTGGAGGTAGTCGGGGGATGATTGTCCTTGCACCTGGTGGCATGGGAGTCCATAACATCGGACCGCTGTGTGCTTCAGATCATATCCAGAGGATACTCTATCCCCTTTGTGGGTCCACCCAACTCTCCCAAACACCTCCCGGATGTACCACCCATGCAAAGGGAGGCAATTTCCAAGCTGCTAAGAAAACAAGCCATCAAAACCATCCCCCTAGATCAGTCCGGATCGAGCTTCTACTCCAGGTTCTTTAACTTAAGGCTCTTTCTGGACCTATCTACCCTGAACCTTTTAGTTGCCAAAGAAAAATTCCGGATGGTCACACTACAGTCCATCATGCCGTACCTGCAAGAGAGCAACTGGATGTGCTCATTAGACCTCCAGGATTCTTACTATCACATAAAGATGCACAGAAGCTTCCGGAGGTTCCTCCACTTCCAGCTAGGAGTCAATCAGTACAAATTTCGAGCCCTATCCTTTGGTCTCACCACAACCCCCTGGGTGTTCACCAAAGTTATGGCAGTGGTAGCGGCTCACCTGAGGCTTCAGGGAATTCAGGTCTATCCGTACCTGGGCGATTGGCTCCTCACTACTCCCACCAGGCATCTACTCTCCCAAACCAGAGATTATTTCTTAATCCTTGCCCTGCATTTGGAGATCACAATCAATGCATCCAAATCACTCCTAAATCCTATCCAGGTGATAGACTACATTGGGGCAAGGATAGATACATTACAATGCAAAATCTTCCTGACCTCAGAGAGAGATGAGGGTGGTCCTTTTAGCGTTGCAGGCCCTATATGCCTTTCTTCCTCTAGGAACCATTGCAGTTCAGTCAGACAACATGTCAGTGGCCTATTATATCAACAATCAGGGAAGGACCAGGTCTTACCCCCTTTGTCGTGAGGCCATGAGAGTGTGGGAATGGGTGATCTCCACTGGTCGTTTTCTCATCGCAAAGCACATTCCGGGATGGTCCAACATTCTAGCGGACAGGTTAAGTAGGACTGTTCTGATGTCTTACGAGTGGTCTCTGAATCTTTCAGTAGCGGAACAGATCTTCCTGGAGTGGGGTCAGCCTTGCTGAAATCTTTTCGCATCTCCTTCCAATGCGAAGTGCAGTGAGTTTTTCACTCTGAACCCCCTGCCGGGGGAGCCCCCCAGAGGTGCTTTAGTCCTTGCTTAGCCTCCCGGTCTTCTGTTTGCTTACCCTCCAGTACCCCTTATTCCGAGGTTTCTACAGAAAGCTCGTCGACTGGGGAGCAAAGTGATCCTCATTGCCCCGTTTTGGCCTCACCAGGTATGGTTTCCCTTCCTTTGGTCTCACCTTCTGACTCCGCCCTGAATCTTGGATCCCATTCAGGATCTGATTTCACACCCATCGGGGGTTCCTCATCCGAACCTGGACAGGGTGAAGCTCACAGCTTGGCTGCTCCAGTTCCCATGATCGCTAGGACTCCTGGATTATCTTCTTCAGTCAGGTCTATTTTGGTGGCTGCTCATAAGTCTTCTACCACGAAGGTTTATTGCAGTAAATGGAAACGTTTTTCTGTTTGGGCCTCTCAAAGGAGTTAGACCCCTTCACGGCTCCTATTTCTGCCATTCTTGATTTTCTAGCTGATATTTTTCAACACTGAGCTAGTTCTTCTACTGTCAAGGTTCAATTGGCTGCCATTTCTCATTTTCATGTGGGTGAGAACTCTGCCTCTCTAGCCTCCTCCAGACTGTGTAAAGCTTTTATCAAAGGAACTTTTATGTTACTCCCTCCTGTCAAGGATCCTGTTCCCCCATGGGATCCTTACTATGGATGTTCTTCGTTCCACATTGCTGCAGTCCTAACAATTGGGTAGTCCGCTGTCCAGTCGGCCCGAATACCAAAGTATATGGCTGGCGTCGGTCAGGGCGCATTAGACTGACGTCAGTACGTCAGGGTACTAATCCGCAGGACCGACGCCATATCCTCAGTCTTTTTTGCCGCATGGTCCGATGCAGAAGCAATTTTGCGAGTGCAGGTTGGCGTTCTGAAATTTTCTGAAGTCGGAGTTTCAGACCGAATCAAAGTTGGCTAAGTACCCCGTTGGGGAACATTTTGGTTTTTCTTGCCTCAGTATTTAACCGGATGTCAGAAAAGTGAATAACTGTATTTCTTGTGGGAAACAGATACCTCATAGGGATTACCATACCTTGTGTATACCTTGTTTAGGGCCTGAGCACGACGTTGTTGGATGCCGCTCTTGTGCTAGATTTAACAAACGCACTATTAAGAGAAGGTTAGACTGTGCCAGGTTAGTGTTTGGGAAGCGTTGCAATTATAAAATGCCGCCGGATGCTCCGGCCCGCTTCATCCAAAAGCGCAAGGACAAAACAGCCTAGGGTTGATGAACCGGCAGTCCCAGACGTCGGTTCTTTAGAAGGCTCAGTGGAGCCAGAGGTTTTGCCAGGAGTTTCTTTGGAGTCTCAGGCTGAGACTTTACTGTTACAGGATGTGCCTTCTCAGGAAGTAGGCCAGGCTGAAGGGGCTTCTCAGGTGACTGTTCTTCCCTCTCTTCCCAAGGTAGTTAGAGCCTCTCCTTCTGTTTCCAAAACTTCTTTGAGAGGTAGGCCAAGTTTGGCTTCAGTGGGGCTTCTCCTAGCACTTCAGGTTCTGTGCCTAAGAAACATATGCTTAAAATGGCAGAAGATTTAATTACTATGATTAGAGGTTCTATGCCCCCTCCTGATAAGAGGCCTAGGGTGGAACCTGAGTTTGAGAGTTTTGAACAGTGTTCAGAGGCTTGAGTCTTCTGCGGAAGATTTGCAAGAGTATCCTCCTTATTCTGATTCTGATGTGGATGATTCTACTCCTACAGCTTCTCCTCCTGAGGATTTCTCATTTTCAGAGACTCTGCATTCCATGAGGGAACACTTTAAATGGGAAGGCCAGGATTACTCTGATTCCAGGAAAAGGCTTAGAGAGTTCTTGTTTTACCCCAGCATAGGCCCTTAGCTATACCTCCTGTGTTGAATGTGGTCGAAGATGTTTTGCAGAGGCTTCCCTGAATCCTGATTCTTTGCCTCCTGCTCCTGTTAAACCTGATAGGTACTATAGGGTGCCTGAAGCTCATAAGTATCTTTTAAGAGTCCTAGGGCAGACCCGAAACTGTTTCTCAGGGACCTAAAGGTGTTAAGGCCTCTGTTGTTAAAAACCCTGTTCCCACTGATAAAGAGGCAAGGGCTTTGGATAGATGGGGAAAGAAAGTGTATACTTCTTCCACTTTAGCCATGAGGGCGTTGAATTGTCAGTTTCACATGCTAAAATATCAAAATTATCTCCTTTCACAATTGAAATCTAAGGTGGATGCTTTGGCGGAAGGTATTGAGTGTAAAGAGTTGCTGGATTTAGTTCATGTGTCTGAACAAGTGGGTAAGCATTCTTTGCAATGTGGTTTTGATGCTGTACAGGCCTCCTCGAGGGTGGCTGCCACTAGTTCTGTTCTTCGCAGGCATGCCTGGTTGAGGGATCAGAATTTAGCTGAGCATGTTAAGACAAGGATTTTGGATGCTCCTTTACAGTCTGATGTGTTGTTTGGTTCGCCTGTGGAAGCAGTTTTAAAGAAAATGGAGGACAAAGCTAAGTCTATGCAAACTGTTAAAGATTTTTGCAGGTGCAGCCACCAAGTTTAGTAGAAATTGGCCTACTAAGGGATGGACATATCCTTCTTATGATTCCCAGTCTAGGGGTAGGTCTAGACGTGGTAGGGGCAGAGCTCAAGGTGCTTTTAGGCCTAGAACAGGGAGTTCACCTGCTCAGACTTCTGGTGAGGGCAGGGGTCAGTCCTTTCAAACAGACACAATGACCTGCCTTTTCAGCTGCCAGTAGATTCTCGTCTGGCAGCTCCTCTGGGAGGAAGACTGTCTCTTTTCAAAGAAAATTGGGATTTAATTACTCAAGACAGATGGGTGTTGGATATCATTCACATGGTTACAGGTTTTATTTCCATACATTGCCCCCATTCAAAGGCATGCCAGACGTTCCTCCTCCACAAAGGAAAGAGGCTCACAAGCAAATTTCTCAGTTACTCCAAATAGGGGCCATTCAGCCAGTCCCTGTCTCAGAAAGGGGCCTAGGATTTTATTCTCGCCTGTTCCTAGTACCAAAGAAGGGGAACACGTGGAGACCAATTTTGGATTTATCTATCCTCAACACTTATCTGGACATTCCCAAGTTCAAGATGTTGACGTTACAACAGCTTTTACCTCTGCTGGGCAAAGATCACTGGATGGTAACTTTAGATCTCAAGGAAGCTTACCTTCATGTGCCTATAAGACTAAGTTGCAGGAAGTATCTGCGTTTCGAGCTGGAAATTCTCATTATCAGTTCTCTGCATTGCCCTTTGGCTTATCTACTGCCCAGAGTATTCACAAAGGTTCTGGCTCCAGTGATAGCTTACTTCAGGCTAAAAGGAATTCAAATCTATCCTTACTTGGACGACTGCCTGATTCTGGCTCAAGAAAAGGAAGACCTTCTACAGCATCTGGAATATGTTATAGCAGTGCTAAGATGCCTAGGGTATTCTGTGAACGAAATAAAGTCCAGTCTAGTACCCTCTCAAGACATGTGCTTTCTGGGTGTGAGACTGAATACAGCAGCCCAGATGGCCTTTTAACCCCGGACAAACAAAAGAGTCTATCACTTTACTTCCATCAACTATCTCATCAGTCCGTGCTGACTGCAAGGACAGTCCTTCAAGCATTAGGGTTCATGGCATCTTGTATTCTGGTGCTTCCCAATGCCAAACTGCATATGAGGAAGCTACAATGGTATCTCAAAATGTATGGACACAGCACTGCCAGGATTTGGACACTGTCATTCAAATAATACCTTGCCTTCAAAAGAATTTTTGTGGTGGGCTCAGGAATGTCACCTAAACAAGGGACTCTCTGTGACCCGACCAGAGGCGAGTCAGATTTTAACGACAGATGCCTCGGACATTGCTTGGGGAGCTCATCTAAATGGAAAGTGGATACAAGACAAGTGGCCTGCCAGACTACAGCATCTACATATCAACATGAAGGAGATGTTAGCAGTCCAGTTTGCATTAATGGCTTTCAAGGAGTTACTTCTTCCAGGGCAGGTGTTGATTCTAACAGACAACACAACTGTCATGTGGTACATCAACAAACAAGGGGAACACATTCTTATCCTCTATGCAGGCAAGCAATGATTTTATGGGAGACACCGCTCAGCTTGCAACTAACTCTTCAGGCAAGGATTCAGCCGGGAGCACAGAACTCCATAGCAGATGTGTTAAGCAGACAAATCATGGATCCCCACGAGTGGAAACTGGATCTTCATGTATTTCAGAAATTGACAGTGTCATGGGGAACTCCAGACATAGATCTGTTCGCTTCTCCACTAAACCACCAGCTGCCAAAGTTTTGCACAAAGGGGTTTCATCACACAGCTTGGAAAGTGGATGCTCTGTCTTTCAGTTGGAAAAATCTTCATGTGTATGCCTTTCCACCTCTGCCTCTTCTTCCAAAGGTGCTCTTAAAGGTCAGACAAGACAAGCCAAGGATGATTTTAATAGCTCCAGATTGGCCTCGCAACACTGGTACCCACTACTAAGGAGTCTGGTAAGGAAGCCTCCATGGCCTTTACCTTTGATTCCACATCTGTTATCTCAGAAGGAAGGTCATCTGCTCAATGTCAAGCTCCACTCTCTTCATCTAACAGCCTGGCATATTCTGTATTGAAACACAGCAGGTCTCAACTTCCTCAACAAGTTTTAAATGTGATTATGGAAGCTAGAAGACCTAGTACAAGGAAAGTGTACAGAAAAATGGAAGAGATTTTTATTTTGGAGTACAGCAAAGAATTTGGAGATTTCTGAGCCTAATTTGAGTGTGGCTCTTCAATATCTTACTGAGTTATTGGACAAAGGTTTGTCCTTCTCTTCCATTAAGATTCATGCTGCAGCAATTTCAGCTCACTATGATTGTGACCCACCATTGTTTTCGCATCCTTTGTTCAAGCAGTTTCTTAGAGGGGCACAGAATATAAGACCCCCGTACGTGAGCTCCTACTCCTGCTTGGGATCTCAATTTTGTGTTGGAAAAACTTACTCTACAACCTTTTGAGCCTGCAGCTACTGCTGAATTGAAATACTTGTCATGTAAGACTGCTTTTCTGTTGGCTATTACTTCTGCAAGAAGGGTGTCTGAGTTGCAGGCCCTTATGACAGTAGAGCCCTTTTTGATTTTCCATAAGGATAGGGTATCATTACGTACTAATCCTTCTTTTATGCCTAAGGTGGTTTCTAGTGTGGCTTTAAACCAACCTATTCATTTGCCTACTTTTTATGCAGACCCCAAAATAAAGGGGAAAAGATTTTGCACACTTTAGATGTGCACAGGCAATTGCGTTATTATTTGAGCAGGACTAAGGATTTTAGGCAGTCTCAGCAGTTGTTTGTTTCTTTTGCTTTGAGTTCGCAGGGCAAGCCTGTGTCAAAACAAACTATTTCTAGGTGGATTGGGTTTTGCATTGCATTTTGTTATTCCCATCATGGCAAGGAGATTCCAGCTGGGATTAGGCCTCATTCCACTAGGGCTACTGCCACTTCAACAGCATTTCTAAGGGGGGTGGGAACTAAGGATATTTTGGAGGCAGCTACTTGGAGTTCAGTGCATACTTTCTCTAAGCATTATCACCTTCCTCTCTACTCTAAGTCTAGGGCTGGTTTTGCCACAGCTATTTTGCAAGGCATGTTGTCAGCTCCTGCTTCTTTATGATTTGCCAGCCCCTTACCTCTGCTTTGGGATTCTACCCAATTGTTAGGACTGCAGCAATGTGGAGCGAAGAACATAGTACAGTTTTGTACCTACCATAAATGTAGATGTTCGAGGATCCACATTGCTGCAGTCCAATTTCCTCCCTCCTTCCCCTCTATGTTTAGGGGTGGTTGTGTAGGTGAGGTTATATGCTGATATTTTTGTATATATTGTACATATCTTTGGTGCAGGTATATTGGGCCTTCTCTTTTTATGGTCTTCTGACATCTGGGGCAAGAAAAGACTGAGGATATGGCGTCGGGCATGCGCATTAGTATCCCGACGTGCTGTGGTCAGTCTAATGCGCCCTGACCGACGCCAGCCATATACTTTGGTATTCGGGCCGACTGGACAGCGGACTACCCAATTGTTAGGACTGCAGCAATGTGGATCCTCGAACATCTACATTTATGGTAGGTACAAAACTGTACTTTCTTCAAGCTCTGGTCGCTCCACCTTTTGAACCCACTGCAACCACAGATCTAAAATTCTTATCTTGGAAAACAGCATTTCTGGTGGCTATTACCTCTGCAAAAGGTGTTTCAGAACTGCAGGCCTTGTCAAAGTTCTTTATATGATTTTCCACAAAGATAGGGTTTCCCTTCGGACCAATCCATCCTTTCTTCCCAAGGTGGCATAACCAGTTAATATTAATCAAACCATCAATTTACCAGTTTTCTTTCCTAATTTTGCTGACAAGATGGAATACAAACTCCATTTGGTGGATGTCCATAGACAGTTATGATTCTATTTACATAGGACAAAAAAATTCTGAAAATCCAATCAATTGTTTGTATCCTTCTGTAAACCCTGTTTGGGTAAACCTATCTCCAAGGTCACTATTGCTAAGTGGATTTTTTCATGCATCCTTCAGGTATATAAGGACAGAGGCATGTCTCCTCTGGGTCAAGTGAAATCTCATTCCACTAGGTCCATGGCTACATCTGCGGCTTTTTGGTCTAGAGTCTCTTTGGATGATATTTGTTCTGCAGCTACTTGGTCCTCATCTCATACATTTATTTCTCATTACAAATTGGATTTGACTTCCAGAAGGAGAGCATCCTTTGGTTCTGCGGTGCTCCGGAATATCCTTCCATGAGGGCCAACCAGGAATTTAGTAGCTGGGGACTGTCCCACAGGTTGAAGATCAAACGAAGTAAACTACTTCAGGTAAAGAAGTTATGTACTCACCATAACGTTCCATATGAGTAGTTCTACTTCATTTGTCTTCGACCGTCCCTCCCTCCCTCCTTCCCCCAGACCTTGTCTTGTGAACAGCCTGCGGGCTGCAGTTGTAGGTCATAAGTATTTTTTTCAGGTTGTGTTATCTGTATAAGGATCAGCAAACTCGGTCTGGGGGTTGGAAGGTAGTGGAGGTGTATTATGGGTAAGGGGAGGAGCTCGGAGCTCAGAGCAGATGCTAGTAAGATTGCCAGCTCGGATCCAATATGAATCCGGTATCCCATAGATTGAAGACAAATGAAGGAGAACTACTCAGATGGAACGTTATGTTGAGTACATAACTTCTTTGTTCCGAAAATCCCGAGGACCTTTCCAGGACACACGTGGTAGCACCTCCCCGAGGGGCAGAAGGGGGAACTTTAATGGAAGATGCTGCCCATGTGGCAGAGGTGGCCCACAAAATCAGGAATCCAGAGATTCTTTCTCTGCCAGACACTACCACCGCTCCTGAAAGGAGGCCCTATTGCTTGCCTCTGAAAGCAGTCAGTGGATGCTTATCCTTGCATCAACACGCCTGGCTACAGATAACTACAGATTTTGGGTGCAAAGGATTATCACCAGAGAATACACCATTCCCTTTCACTCCCTTCCCAAGAAATTCAAACGAATCCCTGATGTTCCACCCATAAATGATATGATGTATTACAGGTAGATACCTCTTAGCCTACAGCTGTTCCTCTTGTTCTTTCAGCTTTGGAAGATGGCTTCCTTGTAGGTAGTGCTTTGCTTGACAGTCATTCCCCAACTGTAAATAAATCTGCCAGGTTATATAAAATACCTCATATTCACAAATTTCTGTTTAGGAACCACAGGGTGGATCTTGCTGTGTCTCTCAATCAAAATTTTCCTCTTCTAAACACCTTATGGCAGCTAACTCTGTTCCGTCTGATAAAGATAGTAGAGCTTTTCATCAGTTTGGAAAGGTGTATACTTCCCACTCTTAACATTTAAAGCAGTAATCAGTCAAGATCACGTCCATTAATTTTCTGTTGGCTTCATTTGACAAAGTGGAAGCCTTGTTAGCTGACCTTCCCCAGTCAGGCACCAAGAGTTCTTTAAATATCCTTCATTCATCTGTGTCACTGGTAACCAAGCATTCACTTAAATGTTGTTTTGACATGGCTCATGAAGTGTTAGAGGCAGCAGCCATGATCTCAATAGTGAGAATATTTGCTTGGCTGCACTCCCAAAACTTGTCAGAAGATGTGAGAGTTGAACTGTCTTCCAAAACTTCCCAGAAGATGTGAAGGCTGAACTGTTGAATGCCCCTTTAGATAAAAAGGTACGATTTAGGTTTTCTTTTGTGGAGGTATTTAAAAGATTTAATGTAAGGGTAAAGCACATTCAGGAGGTATCTGAAATATTTCAGTCCTGCATTCCTAAATACACTGACAGCTTTTGAGCTAGTTCAAGTTCCTTTTTTAGGAGGCAATACAAGCAGCCTGAGCAGAAAACAGGTGAGTAGACATTTAGGAAACAATAGTAGGAAGGAGCAAAATAAAAGGAGATCTCAATGAATACCAAGGGTAGTCAAAAAAGACTGACTGACCAATTGTCAAATCACACACACACACACGCACACGCACACATGCACACACGCACACACACACACACACACACACACACACACACACACACACACACACACACACACACACACACACACACACACACAGTCCATCACACCCAGACCCTGGCAACCCTATAAAGCTCTCCTAAATTCTGAACCTTCACTTCCGTCTTTGGCACCAGATCACTTCAGACACCTGGGTTCGGAGATTATTTCAAAGTGGTTACAACTGGCAATATGATTCCCATCCTCCCTTTCAAGGGATTCCTGCTTAACCAACCAACCAAGCAAACCCTATTGTTTCTTCCTATTCTGGACCATATGTTGTCTGTGGGAGTCATAGAGCCTTTTCCATCAGATCAAGTGGGAAAAGGCTTCAGGGATTCTTCTGGTGCTAAAAAAGGAAGGAAAACTTGGAGATCCATTCTGAACCTTTCATTTCTAAATCTTCACATAACAATTCCAAAGTTCAAAGTGCCTCCAGTTTCTTAGTAAGTGTGGATCTAAAGGATGCCTATCACCAAATTCCCATTTTCAAAAAATTCAGATGCTTTTTCAGATTTTCTGTACCTGGTTCACATTTTCAGTTTTCTGTTTTGCCTTCTGGATTATTTATAGCTCCAGAAGTATTTATAAAGTGTTATAGGTTCATAGGCAAGAACTAGGCTAGCTGCACATTTTAAGCTTAGCCAATTTCCTTTTTTCTGCTGGAAGTAATCTGACCCTTTTGGTTATAGTTTGGTCTTACCCATTCCTTGGTTGATAATTACATATTACCTCTAATGAGACTAACTGGGGTCATAGCAATTTAGGAGCTGTCTTTGTCCATTAGTAGTACAAAGGGCAGTCTTGGGGTAAAATTTCTGTTTCCCATCCATAGATCTAAGCTATGCTTGAATATGGACAGGGATGAGCTTTGTTTTCTGTGGATGGGGAGTCTGTTCCAGAATAGCAGCATCCTCTGTGAGATGTACCTGTCCCTCCAAACCATTCTGTTGGTATTGCAGAAGAGGTTTAGATCCCTAGACTGAGTATTTCTGATACTATTTGACTTGATAATCAGAAAATCTGTCAGCAATGTGCCAGAGGATGCCACATATGCCAGACACAGGTCACCTGTTAGCAGTCTGTAGGGTATTGAGTATAGTAACAGGGCTTTGAGTTGGTCTGTGTAGGATATATTGTTTAGGCCTTGTATCCTTTTAGTGAGGTATCTCTGTGGATGTTCCAGTTGTTGCATGTGTCTAGACAGATACATGCCAAAGGGAGCATTATATTCAATGACTGGTCTAATGAGGGCTGAGTAAATGTGGACAATAAGACACAGTCCCTCTGTTTGTAAGCTGTGCAATATAGAAGGACTTTCTTACAACAATGGACACATGTTAGTCAATTTTTAAGTCACTGTCCACATGAGTTCCCAAATCCTGAACAACTGTATCAACCATTCGGGGGGTATTGTCAATATGTTAGTTATCTAGGGTAGATGACTTCCCAAAGGATACAGTAATACATTTTTTGGCATCTACATTCAGTCCATGATTTTGGAACTAGTTATTTATTTAAATATTTTAATATTTTATTTAAGTGTATAGCCTCTGTGATAGCCCGTTGCAAATTACAGATAATATACAATCTGATGTTGTAAATCTTTATTTGTTCTTTGCTGTTAGGACCTCGGTTCCGTCCACGGAACCGATACGGCCGTTTCCCAGCTCGCGCAAGCCAAAAACTCTCAGCTAAGAACCTACCCACAATGCCCCTCTCGTAGATACTCCAGATCGCGTTTGCCGTGCTCCTAGTCAAACGTGCTAGCCATCGCTCTCAAAGCTAAGTAGAAAATTGTTAATTTTAAGACCGTGTCTCTTCAAAATTATTTAATTTTTAGTCAAGTTACCCTTTTCTTACTGTCGCCTATAGCCTAGGCATATTTCCTACCATTTTTCTTGGTAATTTAATTTTTTACCTTTATTGGTACTGTCCCTCTCTCCTGTCTTTGACAGCCCTTTCCTTTCTACTAGTGGTATTTTTTTTAAAATAACATCACTGGTATTTTCTCCCTTATTTTTTTCTCTAGGATAGCCTTGTTGCCTTACTATGTCAGACAAAGCTAAGTTGGGATTTAAACTGTGTGACAAGTGTGGACGTAAGATGCCTAACTCAGATACACATGTTCTTTGCGTCTACTGTTTGGGTGTGGATCATATTAGAGCTGACTGTGACTTTTGTGCTAGTTTTAGTAATTGTACACTAGCAGAACTTAATAATAAACTTATCTTAAAAGATGTACTCAAGACACCTTTTTCAGAGGCTGTATCTGGATCGGAGGTCTCACCCCCTTCAAAGACCAAAAAACATAAGGAAAAACTGATTATTCAAGGCACTTTTTTCGGAGGCTCTATCTGGGTCGGAGGTCTCACCCCCTCTAAAGACCATAAAACATAAGGAAACAGGGATTACTCAAGGCACCTTTTTTTTTCGGAGGCACCTTTTTTGGAGGCTCTGTCTGGGTCGGAGGTCTCACCCCCCCCACCCCCCCCTCCAAAGACCATAAAACATAAGGAAAAACGGATTACTCAAGGCACCTTTTTTTCAGAGGCTCCATTTGGGTTAGAGGTCTCACCTCCTACAAAGACCAAAAACCATAAGGGCAAACGGATTACTCAAGACACCTTTTCGGAGGCTCTATCTGGGTCGGAGGTCTCACCACCTCCAAAGACCAAAAAACATAAGGAAAAATGGATTACTCAAGGCACCTTTTTCAGAGGCTCTATCTGGGTCGGAGATCTCCCTCCTCCAAAGACCAAAAAACATAAGGACAAACGGAGTCACTCAGTTCCTGCATCTCCGTCAGTTACGGAACCAAGTCGGCTTCATGCTTCCTCGGCGCAGACCTCTTGGGCACCAGGCTTTGTGTCTTCTCCCTCTATGCCATCCATGATATTCACCCCTATTTTGGCTCCAACCTCAGCACCACTGACTTCGGTGTCATCCTTGGATCCGACATCAGCTCCGATGACTGTACCTGCTTCGGCACCATCCGCAGCCATGGTGCCGACAGTCGCTTTGGCTCCATCCGCTCCAAAACTCAAATACCTGCCAAGGACAAGATACCTCTGGTGCATACTGTCTCGGCTCTGACACTAGTGTTTTCCTTGTCAGCACCGTCCACCCTTGCTGCATCGGCTCCGGTGGAACCGATGCTCTCCCGAAGCAGTGCTTGGACCGTCCGTACCTTGATATCTGGCCCAGCACCTATTTTCTCGCTGGCGCCATCTATGTTCACGGCTCCAATGGCTTCCAGTTCTCTTGCTCCTCTTCCAACCCTCTATTTCAGGACCCCGGGCACGGGAGTCACAAGAACCCTCTTTGAAGGGAACCCCTTCTCTGAAGTCCTCCTCAGAAGATCCCACTGGGGAGCCACCCCTGAAGAAACAGTGCAAGAGGAAGCATCTTGATTCACCGGAGGAATCTATCACCAAAGACACTGATTGTGATGAGGGGAAAGGGTCCACACAGTCTCCCCCAGACAACATCTCATTTGGAGACATTCTCGAAATCCTCATGCAGCAGGGAGACTGGAAGTCCTATAAGCCTTCTTCTGAGGAATCGGTGTTCCTGCAGGCCTTCCATGCCCGGCCATCTACTTCCTGGGTGACCCCACCGGCAGATGATTTTGTTAAACTCATTGTGCAGCGTGCCTGGAAGGCCCTGGACAACGTAGAACCTGTTCGTCGTAGGCCAGACAAAATTTTTTATCTACACCTGAAGACCAGCCCCACTGGTCCTAGCAGTTGATAGTTGATTCTATGGTCGTGGCAGCGGCCACCAATAGGGAACTGGCAGAAGATTGTTCTACGTCCATCCTCCAAACAGAGACTCCGTACCATGGACAGACTAGGGAAATGGACCTGTGCTTCAGCGACATTCGCCATTCGGTTGCTGAACTATCTGGCACACTTTACTCATCTCCAAAGAGACCTAATTTCCGAAGTGTCTTCCTCTTTGGTGGGGTACTGTCTGATGAGGTGCGTGATACTGTCGCCTTGCAGCTAGCTACCCTTGAATCCATCTCCAACCCCTCGATGTGTTTGCTATCTCATTCCACCATGGGGGCAGCTCGAGCTGCCGCATCAGGCGTTGTCATGAGACGTAATGCTTCTATGCGGTTGTGAGACTTCGCAGACCCCTTTAAATCTTCCTTCGTCAGTGCACCTGTCAACGAATCTGCACTTTTTATACCCAAAGTAAGAGACACACTTACACGTAGTGAGAAAGATGGAAAGACCTTCTCTGCTGTGGGCATACGCCTTTCCAAACCCCAGAGGTGCTACTCCAGGAACCAGAAGGGAGGAAAAATGTGGTTCAAGAAATCCCAAGGACCTTTTTGTGACACTTGTGGTGAACAGTCCCCCCAGGGCAGAGGGGGCAACTCATATGGAAGATGTCCCTTTCGGGGTAGAGGGGGTCCGCATAACCAGGTCGCTAGAGATTCTTCTCCGGCAGACCCTACCAGCGCTCTTGGGCAGCGGCCCAATTGCTTCCCTCTGGAAGCTGTCAGGGGGTAGTTTTTCAATGCATCTTCCTGCCTGACATCTTATTACTACCGATGTTTGGGTGCAAAGAATAATATCCAGAGGCTACCAAATACCTTTCGACTTAACTCCCAGACCCATCAAATGAATCGCCAATGTACCACCCAATCAGAGGGAATTAGCAGCCTTAGAGATAGAAAAGCTGCTAAGGAAAAGCGTCATCCAGCCAGTCCCACTAGACCAGACAGGATCTGGGTTTTACTCTAGGTCCTATTTTAGTGCCAAAAATGACTGGACTGGAGACCAATCCTGGATCTCAGCCTATTGAACAAATTTATCAAACCTCAAAAATTCCGGATGGTCATGACACAGTCCATTCTTCCCTTCCTAGGGAGGGATAACTGGATGTGTTTTATAGACCTCCAGGATGTGTACTACCACATAGAGATGGATCACTGCTCCCGGAGGTTTCTCCCCCTCTGGCTGGGAGCCAATCACTACCAGTTCAGGGCACTGCCATTCGGTCTCTCGACAGCCCCCCTGAGTGTTCACCAAATGTATGACAGTTGTGGTAGCTCATCTTCGACTACAAGGATTTCAGGCGTTTCCCTGTCTAGACGACTGGCTCCTTACAGCTCAGACCAGGAATCTTCTAGTCTGCAGTCTCTCTTACACTCTAGCTCTCGCTCTCCGCTTGGGGATTGCAATCAACAAAGACAAATCTCAGATGTCTCCAGTGAAGACACTGGAATTTATTGGAGCGGTCTTCAACACAACATCCTGCAAAGCTTCCCTCCCCCCTCACAGGCTTTTGAAAATAAGGCACCAAATTCAAGACCTTCTTCCTCACACGTTTGTACCAGCACGTCTTGTACTGCAGCTCTTGGGCTCCATGGCAGCTGCCATTACTTTGGTACCACTGGCGAGACTGCACATGAGAAACCTGCAGTGGCTCCTTTCCGCACAATGGTCATTGTTAACCCACCCACTCAACCACATGATACGCCTTAAAAACCGTTGCAAGGAGTAAATGCTATGGTGGATGGAGCCACAAAAGAATCTTTGGTGTCGGCCAATCTGTCTTCCCGAACCCACGGCCATGGTGACCACGGACGCTTCACTATTAGGGTGGAGGGGGGGGGCTTTTTCAGAGAAAGACTGTCCAAGGCACCTGGACCCCCCTCAAAGCCAAGTTGCACATAAATGTCCTGGAACTGAGGGCAGTTCTCTTAGCATTGCAAGCGTTCCAATGCATCCCTGCCTTCGGAGACCATTGCAATTCAGTCGGACAACATGTCAGTCGTCTGGTATATCAGCAAGCAAGGCGGAACCAGATCTTACCCCCTGTGTCGGAAAGCCATGAGGATTTGGCACTGGGCGATAGCTTCCAATCGCTTTCTTATAGCAATGCACATTCCTGGGAGTTCCAACCTTATTGCGGACAATCTGAGCAGGAACATCCTGATGCCTCACGAATGGTCCCTCTACCCTGTAATAGCAGCTCGGATCTTCCAACATTGGGGCAAGCCTTGCTGCGGCCTGTTTGCTTCCCCCCTGAACTACAAATGCAGGAGCTATTTTGCCTTGATCCCCCCTCAGGGAGAAATCACCAAGGGACGCTCTAATGCACGATTGGCCCCCGGGTCTTATGTATGCCTTTCTCCCGTTTCCCCTCATTCCAAAATTTCTCCAGAAAGCTTAGAGGTTAAAAAGCAAAGTGATCCTCATTGCTCCCTACTGGCTACGTCAAGTCTGGTTCCCGTTTCTATGGCCTCATCTGATTTACAACTCGTGGATCCTGGATCATTCCCAGGACCTGTTATCCCATCCACAGGGATGGATTCATCCGAACCTGCACAGTCTCAAGCTCACAGCCTGGTCCCTTCACTTCCAATGTTTGCCAGGCTGCCTGACATCCCCATCTCCTGTTTGTGAAATTCTTCTGGCCTCACACAAACCTTCCTCTAGAAAGGCTTATTCTAGTAAATGGACTAGGTTCTCTATTTGGGACAAAGACCAGAACTTAGACCCTTTCTCTATGCCTATTCAATACCTGACTACTCTCCTGCATGCAGGAGCCTCAGCTTCAACGATCACTGTACATTTAGCAGCTATCGCCAATTTTCATAATGGCCTTGAAAATTCTTCAATTATGTCACATTGCCTATGCAAGACCTTTTTGAAGGGAGTATTACATGTTAAACCTCCGGTCAAGCCTCCCTTAGATCCCTGGGACTTGACTCTGGTGCTTCAGTCTCTTACAGGCTCTCCCTTTGAGCCCTTTGATTCATGTGATTTGAAAAATTTGTCTTGGAAAACCATACTTCTAGTAGCACTCACCTCAGAGAGAAGAGTATCTGAGCTGCAGGCCTTGAGTGTCAAGAGTCCTTACTTGATCTTCCACAGGGATAGGGTGTCCCTTCATACTGACCCTTCCTTCTTGCCCAAGCTCATTTCTGTTTTTTCCATTAACAAATCTATTGACCTGCTGGTTTTCTTCCCAAGGCATTCTAATAGAGGGGAGTACCTTTTGCACACCCTTGATGTGCACCAACAGCTTCATTGTTATTTGGACAGGACTAAATCTTTTAGGAAAACAGCCCAATTGTTTGTGGCCTTTGCATGACCCAGATTGGGTAAACCTGTTTCCAAAATGACTTTATCCTCTTGGCTTAGAAACGTCATTACTTTTATCTACCAACAGAATAAGCTACCCTTACCTTCCAGACGAAAGGCTCAGTCTACCAGATCTATGGCTACCTCTGTAGCTTTTCGTTCCAGAGCCTCTATGGATGATATATGCGCAGCATCCACGTGGGCAAGACCTCATACCTTCATATCTCATTACAAATTGGATTTGGCCTCCAGGGAACGAGCATATTTTGGTTCTATGGTGCTCATGAATATTCTTCCTTAGGGCCACCCAGGACTCAAGTAGCTGGGGACTCGGTCCTAACAGTAAAGAATGAATAACGATTTACAACATCAGATAAAAAAGTTATGTCTTACCATAACGTTCCATCTGAGTTGTAGATCTTTATTCATTCTTTACTTGCCACCCTCCTTCCCTCTGCCTGGACTCCTGGTGGACTTTAAGTACTCCTAGTAAGGGTATTTGCTCAGACACAGTCTCCTACTTTTTTCTATTACTACATCTTTTATCTAGGGCAGGCAAACCCTATCTGGAGTATCTAGGAGAGGGGCATTGTGGGTAGGTTCTTAGCTGAGAGTTTTTTTGGCTTGCGCGAGCTGGGAAATGACCATATCGATTCCGAGGATGGAACAGAGGTCCTAACAGTAAAGAATGAATAAAGATCTACAACTCAGATGGAACGTTATGGTAAGACATAACTTCTTTTTTTCCTGTACCTAGATGATGGTCTTATCATTGCACAGTCTTCATTAGACTGCTTAGAATTTTTTTTTCTTGATAAAAATGCCAAAAACGTTTCTTCAATTTAGGATATCAGATAAACCTATTAAAATATTCTGTCATTCCATCCAAAAGTGTGAATTCCATGGGTGTCTCAAAGACACTTCTACAAAGATAGTATTTCTTCATCATGACAAAACTGAGTTTTACAAGCAACCATTACTAATATTTTCCAGCCAAACTCTCTTAACAGCCTAGAAATTTCTCATGGCTTCTGCTATCCTCATAACCTCTGTAGCCCATTGCAGAAGAGAAAAATTAATTTGTGTCCAAATCGTTATGGACCCAGTGCCAACATCCCCTATCCTTTCAGATACCAGTTCTAAATTTTGTCAAGAGGGAGATCCTGTGGTAGTTGACCCAGTTATCCAACTCCTGTTCAGTCTCTGACCATCAGTGTATCACAGTTTGCTTTGGGGGGGGGGGATATCCAAAGGTGTGGAAGTCCAGGGTTTCTGGAACAAACAAACAAGACAAACTGAAACATATGAATCTCAAAGAAATGATGGAATTGATCATTGCACTCTGATCTTTAGATCAGCTCTGGATTACAGACCTTATTTTAGTAATCACAGAGTACACTACAGTCATGTGACTCATAAACAAACAAAAGGTGAATGGATCTTACCCTCTTTGCAGACTAGGAATGATAGCTTGCAGATGGCAACTCGGTTGACTCTTTCTCTTCAAGCTGCTTGCATGCCATACATGGAGACTGTCATAGCAAGCAAGATGAGCAGGACCAAGAGAGCAACCCACAGATAGAAATTACATCCAGGAGTCTTCCAGGAATTGATCCTTATGTGGGGATTTGGGGAATTGCTTGTTCAAATGATCACTTCTGCAGTAGCCACTCCGTCTGACCCCTATTTTTATATGTTTTGTGTTGCCAAGATGAGGACCTTTATGTTTATTTTCTGGATATTGACCTTTTCAGGGCTCTAGCTGGCTTTAGCAGGATATAATCCAAATAGCTAAGGCTGCTGCAGCAGTAATCTTTCAAACATCTACTGGTATAGTTAGATCCGATTTTTTTTCTTTTCTGTCTGCCTCAGCCTTTGAGTACATCTGATCCAACCGGATACAAAAGCCAGCAAATTTTCAGAATCGTGGAGCCAAAGCTCATGCTCCATGCCCCTCCCCATACTTATAATTCCCCTCCATCCTCACAGTTATCTAAACGTCGTTTACCGCCAGTGAGTTTCAGATGTGATCCCAAGGGTCAGCGCTTTGGCACTTTGCCTTTTCTCAGATAAGTGATTTCTTTCTTTTTTCTTGCTCAGATAGCTTTTTCCAGTGATAAGATTTCAATATTAGTTTCTGTTCTGTCTCTCAATTAAGTTTTTTTAGTTGTTTACCATTGGTATTTTTCCCTCCTATAGCTCCCTCCCTGATATAGTTGTTTTCTCCTCCTAGCTGTTCACTGTAGCAGTTCTTTCAGAGTTATAATGTCTTTTTGTTTGCTGTGTATTTAGTACTTTTAGGAGTAGTAGCTTTGTTGTGTGTGTTGTTGCTTTTGACTGCCTTCCCCAGAGTGTCTGACGAAGTTTCTGGTTTTCAGAAATGTTTTGCGTATAGACACAACATTCCCCCACAGGGTCCACATTCCAAGTGTATGTATGGTGTGGGGACATCTCACTTGGATGAAAACTGTGAAGACTGTCAGCTTTGTTCCACTTTTGGGCCTAGGACCTTCTCTGACCGCTGGTCAAAGTTAGTGTTAAAAGGCCTTCTTCCAGCCACAGTGAGGGAATTGGCCTCCTCTCTCTCAGGCTATCCCTCTAATAAAATAGTCTGGAGAAAAACTAAGGGAGACAAGTCTAAGGAGAAGGAGAGGGGAAAAAGGGGAAAACAGAGAAAGACAAAGAAAAGGAAAGAGTAGAGCTTGGAAAAAAAGGAACTAGGAAGAGATCTTCCAGCCCTTCTGAACTTTTGGGTCCAGTCCTGAAGCTTCCAAGGTCTTTAGATCCAGCACCCCTCTCAGAGATGATTTGGATGTGGTCTTCTCCACCTTTGAGTCAAGGTTCTTCCCAGAGCCGGTCAGTTGCAGCACACTTCAGACTGCATGGGTTCTGGGTGTTCTTGTACTTGGATGACTGGCTTGTAACTTCCACCATGAAGCATCTATTACTTCAAGCAAGGGACTTCTTGCTCCAGTTATTTCTTCACCTTGGAATTACAGTAAATATGGTAAAATCCTGTTCAGAGGTTAGAATTCATAGGACACCACAAGGACACCATTCTGCAGATAGCCAAACTTCCAGAATCTTGACCTTGTGCCAACAAGTTTCTGCAGTTCTGTCTCATACAAAACCTCTTGGAAGATCTATTCTTAATCTTCTGGTATCTGTGGCAGCCACAATAACTCTTGTCCCTCATGTCAGATTTTACATGGCGGTTTTACAGTGGACCTTGTCAGTTCAGTGGCCTGTGCTAAACCAACATATACAGTTCCCAGTTAGTCTCCTGAAAATCTGCAGACAGCATATTCCAGTGGTGACTGGATTCTCCACTAGTCTTTCTAGGCTATCTCTTTATTCTCCTATCCCCAGTGGCTACTGTTACCATGGACGCTTCCTTTCTGGAGTGGGGAGGCATTTTGAAGGGAAGATAGTCCAAGGCACATGGATGTTGACAGAGTTCCATCTTTTCGTCATTGTACTGGAGGTGAGGGCATTTGCAGGCCTTCCAGGGCTCCCTTCTCAGGGGTATGATTGCAATTCAGACAGACACCATGTCAATGGTCTGGTACATCAGCAAGCAAAAAGGGACCCATTCTTATCCCCTGTTGTGGGAAACCATGAGGATTTGGTAGTGGGCAATGTCTTCCCAGTGCTTTCTTGTTGCAGTGAATATCCTGGGAAATCCAGTGTATTAGCAGGTATGTTGAGCAGGTTTATTCTTCTGCCTCACTAGTGATCTGTCAATCAGTCAATGGCTGCCAAGATCTTTAGCGACTGAGGTCAGCCTTGCTGCAATGTACATGCTGCCACATCCAACACCAAATGCAGCACCTACTTTGCCCTGATTCACCGAAGGACATTCGAGTCCACACATGGCCCCAGGGTTCCTCCCACTCCCTTCTTAGCTAGGTTCCTTCAGAAAGTGATCTGGTGCAAGGTGATGGTGATCCTCTTCTTTTCCTTTGGTCCTCAACAGATATGGTTACCCTTTCTATGGCCATACTTGGCGCACACTCCATGGATTCTGGAACCTCTTCTGGGCTTGATTTCTCACCCATCCGCAAGCGTCACCCAGACATCAAAGCCCTGAATGTAGTCGCTTGGTTTCTCCACTTCCAGTGATGACCAGAAATTCCATGATTTCTTCCTCTGTGCTCCATATATTTTATCATTATCTCAGAAGACTGCTACTAGGAAAATGTAGAGAAGCAAGTGAAAGAGATTTACCATTTGGGCTTCCTCCAAAGACTTGTGCCTCTTTTCAGTACCACTTCATTCTATTTTTGGACTTCTTGGCTACTTTATTTTAGGCAGGTGCTAGCTATTCCACTTTCAAGTCCCAACTAGCAGCTATTTCTGATTTTCAAGGGGGAGGAGATCACACTCCTTTTGCTTCAATAAAATTATTGAAGGCCTTTTTGAGGGTTACCTTTCTCTCTTGTTTTCCATTAAGGGACGCTATTCCTCCTTAGGACAATGCTGTCTTATTACAAGCCCTCACAAAACCCCTGTTTGCACCTACTGCTAAAATGGATCTGAAATTTCTTTCATGGAGAACAATGTGTCTGATATTATCAGTTTTTCATTTCATCTTCATATATGGTCCAGATCCGATCCATCGGATCTGACTTGGCTGTTAGCAAGTTTGTGGCAACTCCTGGATATCTCCACTTACCCATGATGCATCTCTCCCCATTACCTCAGATCTTTTTTACTGCTTTGCAAAGACGTGGTCCAATAAACAAGCTCCTGGTTTCAGGTTGTATTTTGCTAGATATTTTCCTCTAAGAATCTCTTATTTATTGATTTCTGTCTGTAAATTTTCTCTTTCTCCTTTTATCTTGTAGTTTAGAACCCTTTTCTCTAAAGTAACCACAGTTTTATTTGGGTTACTTGCCTTCTCCCCTTCTTTCCCACCAGTAACAGTAACCATTTTTTAATAGGTTACTTCCCTTTTCCCCCTTACAGTTGAGGTAACTCTTCAACTACTGTCATTAGTAGTTTTTCGTTCCCTCCTGTTCACACAAAAAAAAAAAAATCTTTCTCCTGTTTCCTTTTTCTCTGAGTCTGCGTGTGTGTGACCATTTGTTTGAGAGATCTCTCTGCCTTCCTGTTTTCAGTATGGTGGAGAAGCAGAAAAAACATCTAGTTTCAAAAAATGTTGTAAGTGCGGGCTGTTTCTGGAGTTAAAGAGCAATCAGGGTCTACCTCTAAACCTAAATCAGCTCATTTGAGCCCAGATTATTCTTTGTCCTCTAGGTCCTAAGACAAAGTTAAAAAGAGACCTTCTTTGGCACTGACCAATGTCTCTGAGCTGAAACCAAAAACTTTAAAATCTTCAAGCTCTGATGAGTCTAGGATCTGATCTGAGACCGTAGCTCTGACATGTACTCTGTTGGATCTGACTTCTTCGGCTCCGATCCTGTCTGGTAAAGATGGATTGGATCCAACATCCAGTCCTTTTAAGCCAATTTTGCAGTTACAAAGGACTCTGTACTCTCCGTCCTGTGACCCATTTCCTTCAAGGGTACTGTTTCCCTTTCTATTGAGACCTTGATCCCCTTCCACCTCTTCCTCCTGTCCAACCAGGAGCTGAACTGAAGAAGATGTGGAACGGATGGTGCAGAAGATTTTTTGGGTGCAGGGTATAACTAAGTCTCCTTTGACCTCGACTTTTAAGGTTTCAGGCTAGTCCAAACCATCCACTCCCCCTCTTCCGCCTCCTCTGACTTCAGGACAAGCTTCAGAGCTGTCGGATCTGATATGCCTGGTGCCATTGTCATCTGTTCCGAAGATGCCCCTTTCTTCAGATCAGACATTCGCTCGGAGCTCATTGGCTTTCTCAGAGCTGTAGCAAACCTTGTGAACCTCATGTGCACTTGATTCCTAGATATTCACAGCAGTTGATGTGCCTCAGGACTTCCGCAGAGGTAAGCTCAGCTTCTGGCTACAACCCCTGGCAAGCTGTCTTCTGGACTGGAGGGGACCCTGTCCCGGAAACATGGTTTGTCGGAGCTGGAATCTTCATCCATTCAGGAGCAGTCAGCCTTTGGGGCCTTGGAGAGGGCTATAGCTGCCACTGCAGCTAAGAAGTCACCTGCTCCCTCGTATCCACTATCCAAACATGATACCATGCCTGCCTCTTCTCATCACCAGGTTCCACAGAGACTGCGGGACCACAGGAGGAGTCAGCCACTGAAAACACTGACCTCGATGAGGGTGAAGTATCCCCACCGTCACCCCCTGAGGATGTTTCCTTTGGTGGGATTCTGGAAATTCTGAAGCAGAGGGGTGGCTAGCAGTCCAGCAATCCTTTGCCTTAGGAGTTGGTGTACCTGGCTGCCTTTAGTTCCCACCCATCCACCTCTTAGGTGGCTCCTCCCACCAATGAGCTAATAGGTTTGATCTCACAACAGGCGTGGGAGATGCCGGATTCCATCGAGCCTGCTCCCCAGAGACCAAATAAAGTTATTAACGCTCCCTTGGATAAGGCTTTCTGGGCAAAAGGGGTTGCAGTAGATGCCATGGTCATGGCGGCAGCGACCAAGAAGGAACTCTGTGCGGAGAGTTCAACAATCCATCCTCCTAATAAGGATTCCAGGATGATGGATAGATGTTCAGTTTGACGTTGCAAGTTCCAAATGGTCACTGTTCAGTCGATGCTTTGTTTCTGGAACAGGACGATTGGATGTGCTGTATAGATCTTCAGGATGGATACTACCACATAAAGACCAATAGACTCTCCGGAAGATTCCTGTGCTTCTGGCTGGGATCCAGTCATCATCAGTTCAGAACACTGCCCTTTGGTTTCAACACCTTCCCCAGAGTGTTCACCAAATGCATAGCAGTGATTGTGGCTCACCTGAGATGACAAGGATTCTGGGTGTTTCCTTATTTAGACAATTGGCTCATATCTGCCTCGACCAGGCATCTACTTGCTCACGCAAGAGACTCTGTTCTTCAGCTTTGTTCAGAATTAGGCATAACCATAAATTATCAAAAATCTCATTTGGAACCCACTCAATCATTCGAATTCATAGGAGCACTGTTGGATACCAAGCAGATAATTGCCAAACTTCCTCCTTCCAGAGTTATAACAATCAGAAGACAAACCTCAAGGTTAATTACAAAAAAGCAGGTGGCAGTACGTCATGTTCTTCAAACTTTAGGATCTGTGGCCACAGCAATTGAGTTAGTCCCTCTCGCAAGGTATCATATGTGAATTCTGCAATGAATGGCTCCTGACTTCTCACTGGTCCATAATGTCTCATCAGATTCTTATAATGAACATGTGCAAAAAGGATCTCTCATGGTGGATTTGCTCAAAACAGGTGACTGAAGGTCGACCATTTGTTCTCCCTCAACCACAGGCTATGGTTACCATGGATGCTTCCCAGATGGTGTGGGGGGGCATTATCTTGGGAAGACTATCCAAGGTACCTGGTCCACAGATGAGGCCAAGCTCCACATAAACATTCTGGAGGTGAGGGCGGTAGTTCTAGTGTTGCAGGCATTTCAGACTGTTCTTCCTCTGGAAATGGTAGAGATCCAGTCAGACAAAATGTCGGTGATATGGTACATAAAGAAGGAGGGACCAGATCCTACCCTCTATGTTGAGAAATACTCAGGGTGTGGCAATGGGTGATCTCATGTAACCGCTTTCTGATAGCAACATGCATTCTGGGAAGCCCTCCTGCCTCAAGAGTGTTCCCTCAACCAGAATGTAGCAGAGAACATTTTCCACACATAGGGCCAGCCTTGCTGCAATGTCTTTGCCTCTCCCCCGTAAACAACAAATGCAGCAGATTCTTTGACAATTCTTTGTCATTTAAGTTAGACTTCTCTTCTGGCTACTTTTGGCTTCTTCTGTAGTTGTTGTTGTTGATATAAAAAAAAAAGTTGTTCTTGTTTTTATAGTAGAGTTCTAGTTGTTTGACTTGTTGTTTAGTTATATCTAAAGATGCTAAAGAAGCAAAGCCTTCGGGCTTTAAAAAATGTGATCGATGCAGTCAGAAAATGTCTTTGACAGAGGGACACACCAGTTGTGTGTATTCTTTAGGTGCTATCCATCTGCAAGGATCATGCTCTTTTTTCCATGCATTCAGCTCCAGAGTGTTAATGGAGAGAAAAAATAAGTTGATTATCAGGGGCTTGTTTAAAGTTTCTTTTTCTGAGGCACTAGACGGGAAACAGAGATGTTAAGTTGTCTATCTTGCCTTCATTCTTGCTGGTTGGGTTCAGACCCGATCCTCGGCTCTGACTCGGCCATCTTGAAAAGCTCGAGAGCTGCTTACTGGCTCGAGGCCCCCCTATATCCCATGATGCCTGGCGCTAGATACCCAGATCTCATTTGCCGCTTCTGCTGCGAGGTTGTTCTACTGGCTCAGGTCATATAAAACTTTGTTATTATTGTATTTTTCTTGTCAAAACTGCTATTTTTAGTGTAGATTTATTCATTAGATTAGACTGTTGTATTGTAGCTAGTTTTCTTTAGATCCCAGTTACTTATCCCAAAGAAACATGTTTAACTTAGAGAGTTTCCCCTCCCCCCTTTCTTGCCCTTTCCTTACCTCAGAAAGGTTTTTCCGTTTAAGTTAGAGGATTAACTTTTTTTTCTCTCTATCTTCTCTAACAAAAAAAAAAATCCTTTATTATCACTGTTAGTGTTTAGTGATAGTTAAATATAGTTTTGTCTGTAGTAGTACTTGTAGTTTGGTTGTGGTTGTGGTAACTGTAGTGTGTAATTCTTAGTGGCTAGTTACTTTAACCTTTTCTGTGTGTGTTTCTTGTCCTTGGTTTTCCTCCAGGATGTCCAAGGATCCTAAACCATCCGGATTCAAGAAGTGTGACTCATGCTGTCAGAAGATGTCTCTGATAGATGGTCACACTTCTTGTGTTTATTGTCAGGGCGCCATGCACCTGCAGGACTCTGGCTCAATTTGCCATGCTTTCAGTCCAAGAGTCCTGCAGGAGCACAAAACCAAATTGATCCTGAGGGGTTTGCTTAAACCCCAAGATACACTGGCGAAGGCTCAGCCTGTGAAATCTTCCAGGCCACCTAAACCTTCAGCTCCCAGTTCGGAGCCGTCGTTGGGTGAAGCCATACAATCTATCTCAGCTCCGGCTGGAACCGAGGTTCCTCCCTCCCAGTCGGCTCCAACACGCTCTTCGGAGCCGTCTGAGAGTCGAAAAAGATCCAGGTCTCCTTCTCTGGAGTCGATACACTCGGTTCCGAAGTCGCCTCTGCTCCAATCGGAGCGTAGTTATCACTCATCCCACTCTTCTCAGTCCTCTAGACTTTTGGACCATGACTTGGAAAGAGTGGTCAGTAGGCTGTCAAAATCGCAGGCCCTAGCCATAATGTTGTCCAGCCCCCCTCATCAGGTGTCACCTCCATCCACAGCTTTAGATATTCCTCCTCCAACTCATCCCTTGAGCTCGGAGCCGGAGTTCATTGGGGTTCGAGTCGTGGAACCGTCAGCTCCGATACCCTCTCCTTCGGTTCCTTTGTCGGCTCCGATCCCTTCCATGGTACCTTCCCTGGAGAGATCTGGGTGTCAAGACTCCCTCTTCGGCTCCGAGGGGGCGAGTGGCATCGGACCCTTGTCCGACCTCGCTCTCCCCTTGGGGCTTCGGCTCAGGTGAGTTCAGCTCCCACAGCTGCCTCAGAGCCGTCCCCCCTCGGTGCGGGGAGGGGTTCTGGTTTCTTCTGAACCAGAGCCCTCTCTGCGTCCGGGCAGGGACACCTTTGAGGTGATGAGGAGTGTACTGGCCCCCAAGTCAGTCCCATGATCGACCCCATCGGCTCCTCCCCCTAGGTGCCTGCATCAGCCTCTGCCCTCTTCCAGACCCCAAGCGTGGGGATCCAGCGCTCCAGGACACCCCCTTGGGTGTATCCTCCTCTTCCGAAGCCTCCTCTGATCATTCAGAGGAGCCACCTCACAAAAGGAAATGCAAGAGGAAGCATGTTGACTCCCCCGAGTCTCTCACATTGGATACCGACTTAGAGGAGTCGGAAGGGTCCCCAAGATCCCCCTCTGAAGATGGCTCCTTCTCAGACATTCTTGAGATGCTTAGGCAGAGGGGGAACTGGACTGCCCTAAGCCCTTTCGAGGATGAGTCGGTATTCCTGGACGCGTTTGGATCCCGACCTTCCACCTCCTGGGTGTCTCCGCCTTTCGACCCACTGATGTCTGTGGTGGCTCGGAAGGCGTGGACGGCTCCAGACACAGTGGAACCGATCCCTAGAAGACCTGCCAAATTCATCACTGCACCGCAGGACAAACAGTTCTTGACCAAAGGTGTCCCCGTTGATGCCTTGGTGGTAGCAGCGGCCACACACAAAGAAGGAGTTGGCTGAAACTTCTTCATCTGTCCATCCCCCTAACGAGGTGTCCAGGACGATGGACAGATATGGGAAGCAGATGTTCTCTTCAGCGACCTTTTCCATGCGGTCCCTGAATTACCTGTGACACTTTACTCGTCTTCAGAGGGATCTCCTGAAAGAGCTTGGAGATGCCCTCCAAGAGCCATCAGCTGAGGGGGCCCAGGCTAAGGCAGCCTCCCAGCTGGCGACTCTTAATTCAGTGGTAAACTCCTCCATGAGGCTTATTTCGTATGCTGCCGATGGTGCGAGTAGAGCCGCAGGCACAGGCGTGGCCCTAAGGAGGCATGCTTGGATGAGGTTATGTGACTTTGCGGAACCTTTCAGAGTGTCTTTCACCAACACCCCTTTCGATGGTTCCTCTCTCTTTGGATCACAGGTGAAAGGTACCCTTACCAGGTGTGAGCAGGAAGGCAAGACTCTGTCTGCCGTAGGAGTCCGTTTTTCCACTCCATCCAGACCATATCCTAAGGGTCAGAAGAGTGGAAAGATGTGGTTCTGGAAATCCCAGGGAGCCTTGCCGGACACATGTGGTGAGTTCCCATCCAGGGGCAGAGGAGGGAACAATAACAGACGCCGCCCTCATGGCAGAGGGGGTCCGCAAAATCAGGGCAGCAGAGAATCTTTCTCTGAGAAGCCCTTCCAGCATCCCTGAAGGGTTGCCCGGCTGCCCACTTCTGCAGGCAGTCGGGGGAAGATTATCGCTGTACCCAAGAGCCTGGCAAGACATAACACAAGACAAATGGGTACAGTCCGTCATATCCGGAGGCTACAGAATCCCCTTCGTTCGCACCACCTTAAGGTCAAACAAGTCCCTTCCACCCAATCTAAGGGACCAAGCAGTGCAAGAAGTCTCAAAACTGCTAAGAAAAAGGGCCATCCAGCAAGTCCCAGCAGACCAACAAGGATCTGGAATTTACTCAAGGTTCTTTTTGGTACCAAAAAAGACAGGGGACTGGAGACCCATTCTGGATCTCAGCAGACTGAACAGGTCTGTACAAAGAACGAAGTTCCAGATGGTCACGCTACAGTCCATATTGCCCTTCCTGGGTCAGGACAATTGGATGTGCTCTATAGATCTTCAGGATGCGTACTACCACATCAAAATGGACAGACGCTCCAGAAGATTCCTTCGCTTCCAGCTGGGAGCCAGCCATTATCAGTTCAGAGCTCTGCCCTTTGGTCTCACCACAGCCCCCAGGGTGTTTACCAAATGTATGGCAGTAGTTACCGCTCACCTGAGACGGCAAGGATTCCAGGTGTTTCCATATCTCCATGACTGGCTCCTCACTGCTACCACCATACATCACCTTCTGCGAGCCAGAGACTGCACCATCGACACTTGCTCCAGGCTAGGTATCACAATAAATTTTGAAAAGTCTGCATTGTCGCCCTGTCAACCTATCACCTTTATAGGCGCACATTTAAATACTAAAGACATGTTAGCGAGCCTCCCACCAGACAGGGTGTTAGTGATTCGTCCGCATGTGAAGGTTTTATTAGCATGCAAAAGAATTCAAGCCAGGTTTGTTCTTCAAACTCTGGGTGTCATGGCAGCAGCGATCATACTTGTCCCTCTAGCTCGTTTTCACGTGAGGATTCTCCAGTGGCTTCTTTTCACCCAATGGTCCTTCCAGCAGCTTCCCATGTCTTACATGATTATGATCACACAAGCATGCAAGAAGCACCTTGCGTGGTGGATGGTCTCCACATCAGTGCTCCATGACAGACCATTTGTTCTCCCCCCTCCAGTTGCTATGGTGACCACGGACGCCTCCCTGATCTGGTGGGGGGGCATTATCAGGGCAGAACAGTCCAAGGCACCTGGCAACCTCACGAGTACCATCTGCACATAAATGTCTTGGAGATGAGGGCCGTGCTCTTAGCGTTGCAGGCTCTTCAGGACTCTCTTCCTACCGGGACCATTGCAATTCAAACGGACAATATGTCTGTAGTGTGGTACATCAACAAGCAGGGCGGAACCAGGTCCTACCCCCTATGTCGAGAAGCACTCAGACTCTGTCAGTGGGCGATCTCTTCCCAACGGTTTCTGATTGCAACGCACATCCCTGGGAGGTCCAACGTCATAGCAGATAGACTGAGCAGAGCAATTCTCATGCCTCACGAGTGGTCACTGAACCAGGTAGTTGCGGACCGAATCTTCCGCAAAAATGGGGCCAACCTTGCTGCGACCTTTTTGCAGCTCCCTTCAACAGCAAGTGTAGCAATTTCTTCTCTCTCCTTCCACTTCCCGGGCATTCCCCCAGAGACGCTGTAGTCCACGATTGGCCTCAGGGACTTCTTTATGCATTCCCTCCTTTTCCCCTAATCCCGAAGCTAATTCAGAAAGCTACCATATTGGGTTGCAAAATTATCCTCATTGCTCCTTACTGGCCTCGACAAATATGGTTCCCGTTCCTGCATCGCTATCTTCTCGAGCAGCCTTGGACTCTGGACCTAGTTCCAGACCTCCTGATTCATCAATCGGGAGGGCTGCACCAATCCCTATGCTCTCTCCAGCTCACGGCTTGGTTGCTCCACTTCCAACTTTAGCCAGGCTTCCAGATATCTCCCCCTCTGTGTGCGAAAGCATTTTATCATCACACAAGTCTGGGACTAGAAAAACTTGCGCTAGTAAGTGGAAACATTTTTCTTCCTGGGCAGAGGCTAAAAGTATAGACCCCTTTTCAGCCCCTGTACACTACATTTTAGAATTTCTTGCGGAACTCTTCCATGCTGGGTCCTCTTCCGCTACAATTAGACTTCAGTTAGCTGCAA